>NC_133325.1:57500213-57875213 GCF_042186555.1 Aquarana catesbeiana
AAAAAATAAAAACCGCAGAGGTGATCAAATACCACCAAAAGAAAGCTCTATTTGTGGGGAAAAAAGGACGTCAAATTTGTTTTGGTGTAACGTCGCACAACCACGCAATTGTCAGTTAAAACCACGCAGTGCCAAATTGCAAAAAGTGCTCTGGTCAGGAAGGGGGTAAAATCTTCCGGGGCTGAAGCAGTTAAGTTCATATTCTGCTCCTTATTCCATGCACCAATCACCGCATTGTCACCACGTCACTCCCATAAGAGTTTGCACTCACCAGAACTAATAACTTTACACACCTTTTGTTTCCAGTGCTATCCAATTAATCTTGGAGAAATGACTCCACACTCACCAAGTTCGCGCTGGGAGTTAATTTCCATATCTTACATAAGTGATTCTCAACCTTATTTCAGTCAATGCACCCTTTAAAATTTTGCAAACATCTTGAGACATCCCATTTAGGTCAGCAGCTAGATGAGTTTCCTGATTCAACCAGATTGGCCCATCACTATGTGGATGCCCCAGATTTTATTGAAGGGTATGGAATTGAGGCGTCACCTGTAACAATCACCGACACCTGCTCAGTCAGAATGGACAAACGATGGAGCTTCATGGGTGAGCTACTGCTACTTCTATGTCCAATCAAGAAGCCGGGGGTGTCTTTCCTCAGTGAATGTTGCTGCTTTGGGACAAGCTCAGGATCACTTCTTAGCTCTGTGAGCAGAGAGCTGGTTACTGTCAGTCAGCGGCTCTCTGCTCTGCCCCTCCTCACTCACTGGAGCGCTGAGCTGTGGAGGAGGCCAGAGCGGCTGGCTCAGGCTCCCAGGGGCTCGCTGAGAGGCTGAGCCGGGTTTCCGATCCAGGGATCTGGGTGTATCCTGACTCTATGGTTGTTGTGATGATGCCCTGGACTGACTCTGTGACGTCAGCAGAGAGCGGATTTCTGCACGCTCTCTGCTGAAAACGGGTTACAGGAGTGCAAAACGAACTGCACTCCTGTGATCCACAGGAGAAGTACAGCCAAATGAGCTTTCGCTGTACTTCACCTTTAAAAAAAAATAACAAGGATTTGCGCACTTTAAATGATGTCTATTTGTATATGTGCATACCACAAATATCCCTTCTGTTTATATTCAGCTTTCTAACGATGAATTCAGGGATGTGGTATGCAAAACAGTTAATCATTTCCTCTGGCCACCTCCTTTATTATTGACCATCAATCAAAAAAAAAAAAAAAAAAGAGGGGAGGGACTTTGGACTTTTTAGGTACAGTGACACAAAATGAATTACAAAAATGATTTATTGAAAAAAACATATAAAATACATTACCGGTAATTATAAAAACAACAAAGGATCTATGTACATAAATGCTCAATAAGGTTGCTGCTATACAAAACCATACATATGGATAAGGACTCGGAAGTGTGGATATCCATCCAAGGTATACAGAAATCCGAGAGTGTGGCTGGACAAATATGTGGATATCCATACTCCGAGTCCTTACCCATATGTATGGTTTTTATAGTTAATGTCTTTTATATGTTTTTTCAATAAATAATTTTTGTAATTAATTTTGTGTCACTGTGCCTAAAAAGTCCAAAGTCCCTCCCCTCTTTTTTTTTGACTAACTATTCCTGGACGCGGTGCTTTCTTACTGTCTATGTATCCACAGTACCACTCTGTATAATGATACATTTATATTGTTATTTACCAACAATCGCTAGTATGGTCAATAAAGCGTGTGGGGACACCCCTGAAGATATCCGTTTTGCTGGTGGTTATTGAAGTGGATATGCCTCATACAAGTGGATATGAATAAAGCAGAAACCTCATTGTGCAATACCGTTTAAGAAGAATTTATTGATAAAAACAATATAATTTCACTCACATGTAAAAGGTGCCTACGTGCCAATAGCAGGTGATTAATTTAGGGGAATCAGCCTACAAAGGATAGTTGACCGTTGGCTGTGGTTCTGCTCAATTTCTGGAAGTTGCTCACGGGCGGAAGTTGGTTGCAATGACACGATCTAGCCTCAACGCGTTTCAGCCAATCAACGGGCCATCATCAGGATGTTCTAGTTCCGCCATATTGGGTGAGGGCATTTATACCCTTACTAATAGTCTCCTGATTTGTATGGATCAAATGATTTGATTACCTGCTATTTACTCAGGGGTGCTTACATTCCAATGATTACAAACAAGTAAATAAAAAGAGATCAATTATATAATTGTAATGTGATGGTAACAATATTACAATTAAATTATTTAATAATGAATTAAAATACAGGGGGCCCCCTAGTTACAAAACATCCGACTTACAAACGACTCCTACTTACAAATGGAGGGAGACAACAGGAAGTGAGAGGAAATCTACCTCTAGGAAGGGAAATTCACTCCTGTAAGATCTATTATGGGGAAAAGGTACCTCCACTGATGCTTTACCACCAATCCTTGTTTCCACAACAACCCAAAATTTTCAAAATCCAATTGTCATTGGGACAGAAAGTGAGGTGAATTCTTCTGAACAGGGGCACAGACAGCTAAACAAATGTTACAGGGGTGTTAACCCTTTCCTATGCTATCCAAAAAGCTTAAAAATATTTTTTTTGGGCTGGAGCTACACTTAAAAAATGTACCTGTTCTGACTTACAAACAGATTCAATTTAAGAACAAACCTACAGTACCTAACTTGTTTGTAACCAGGGGACCCCCTGTAATAAATGAAAATTAAATTGAATATAATTTGGAGGCCATCTAGGGGACATTAATAAAAATGACAGTGATAATGTCAATTCCTCTATAAATCAAGGCATTGGCGAAAAAAAATGAATGGAGTGTTAATAATTAATTCAACGTTAATAATTAGCAAACACACTAGCGTATAAATTATAAATGAGTATATAAATTAATACAATAAATATACATCCAAACTGGTCACTAAAAAAATCTCTCTATGGACTAAGATCAGGAATCCTATATTAATTAAATTAGTATTAAATAAATAGTATATTAATAGTTAATAGATTAAAATGAACACATCACAGAATGGTCACCATGGGTGGTTTCTGTTATGTAGCCTTCCTTGCAATGAAGATAAGGATGAATTGATAACAATAAGTCAATATAAAATTAAGATATGTATTATAAGGACTGGATGGATTGCTAATAATTAGTTATGAAACAGTTAAGATTGTTACTATCACATTACAATTATATAATTGATCTCTTTTTATTTTTTATTTACTTGTTTGTAATTATTAGATTGTAAGCACCCCTGAGATAATAGCAGGTAATCAAATCATTTGATCCATACAAATCATGAGACTATTGGGTAAGTAATGCCCTCACCCAAATTTGGCGGAACTAGAGCTTCCTGATGATGGCCCATTGATTGGCTGAAACACGTCTAGGCTAGATCGCGTCATCGCGACCAACTTCCGAGCAGAACCAAGGCCAGCGGTCAACTATCCTTTGTGGGCCAATTTCCCCTAAATTAATAACCGGTTATTCACCCCGGGTGCCAGTATGTAGGCACCTTTACATGTGAGTGAAATCATATTGTTTTTATCAATAAATCCTTCATAAATGGTATTGTGCAATGAGGTTTCTCCTTTATTCATACCCACCTGTATGAGGCATATCCACTTCAAGAACCGCCAGCAAAACGGATATCTTCAGGGTTCTCCCCACACTCTTGATTGACCATACTAGCGATAGTTGGTCAATATTGAGGGGTGAGTGTACATCTATGTGGGGCACCCAGTCTGAGCACCAAGGAGCACGGATGTATTTTTGAGCACCTGTATATATCACATATTGGGACTGTCACAAATGCAATTCAATTTTGTATTTTAATTTTGTCTAACTTATATCACCTAACGTGGTGAACTGGTTTTATTTATTTATAGGGATGAGCTTGATGTTCGTAGTAAATACAGTATGAGTTGAGGAAGAGAGTAACGTGAGCCTAGAGAGAGGGGGTGCCCAAGAAGGACAAGAAACTCATGGCCCCCTTAATCCAGATAGCATTCCTGTAGGCCCACCAAAGGCCCAATTTTTTTGCCCCTGTTTAACAAGGGCATGTAATTACAATTTTTTATATAGTATTTCACAGCAGAGCCCGTTCCTGCGCCCACCAAGAGTAACTGTGAGGGCTTACAGTGTTCTGGTACCACCAACACCTAAGGCCCAATTTTCTGCAGCGTATATAGGGCAGGCCGTATAGTATATATACGGCTGTTCAGAGTATATAGTGCCTGGGGGACCCCCACGCCATTAAAAAAAAAAAATTGGGTGCGGGGTTCCCCTTAATAGCCATACCAGACCCAAAGGGCCTGGTAATGGACTGAGGGGAGGGGGGGAATGCAATTTTGCTGTGTATTGTATTATAAACACGGGAAAAATGCACTACTTTACAAACATACTAAGGACACCCTTCCAGGCACGATAATTAAAGGAATATTTAATTTTTATTGTTTCACTTTAAGCATTATTAAAATCACTGCTCCCGAAAAAACATCCGTTTTTAAAACGTTTTTTTGCATTGATACATGTCCCCTGGGGCAGGACCCGGGTCCCCAAACACTTTTTATGGCAATAACTTGCATATAAGCCTTTAAAATTAGCACTTTTGGTTTTACACGTTCGTGTCCTACAGACTTTAACGGTGTTCTCGTGTTTTCGAACAAATTTTTTGCCTATTCGCATGTTCTGCTGCAAACCGAACCGGGGGGGGGGGGGGGGGGGGTTGTTCGGCTCATCCCTACTTATTTATATTTGCAGACTAGCAAGTTTTTTCATTACAACTGGTATATATTGAGATCATTTAATATCTTTGGCGCTTAGTTTATTTATTTCACCTCCTTTATGGTCTTAAATGGTGGAAATGATCATTCATGTGTTCATAGTTACGTTTAAATCTAGAGATAACCTTCTCAGCCTTCCCTCTGCGAGACTCCAATCTGTGTTATAGCTACCATTCAGGCATGTTGATATTAAAACCTTCATTTTTTTTCCCTTTGTATACACGATGCTGAAATCAGAAACTCAGATTTCAATGAAACGTAAATGTCAGTAGATGGTAAACAATTACAGGTTTACTTAATGGCACCTTACGATACAATAGGACATAGATTATGACATCAGTGTGGCTTGCTCTTGATGGAAGACAGGTTTCCCTATTCAGGGGTTTAGCAGTTTCCATCTAAAAGCCAACATTCAAGTGAAAAAACAGATTAGAGGTTGGAGGAGTTCCTTGATTCTGTGGTTAAATTACCTCCTATCTGATGGTGCCTGCATAGTTCCAGGACCAAAAACACCACTTGGCAGCAGAAGCGGCTCTTTAATTAGGCCAATTAGGAAGTCATCTAAGGCCTTGCTCTCACAGGGGCCTGAAGGGCATGTTATGGATTGGGGGGGGGGGGGGGGACCTATGCAGTTTTTTTCTTTATTTATAATTAACGGCTATTTATTATTTTTTTACATTCAGCTGTCAGCGGGGAACCCACTGATAGCTGATGAGTCATCGGTTGTTAAGGACGTAGCGGCTAGCTTCCTGACCCGCTCCTTTACAACCAGCTATTGTTAAAGCGGAGTTCCACCGTGATTTTTTATTTTTTTTTTTGCTAATCTGTTCTTCTACACTGCATTAAGTACTTTAATCCGTGTGTTTAATAAACTCGCCGTTCAATTCCCTGATTTTTTATTTACTCACCTTTTTTAATTTTGCTTTGCAGAGAGCTTCCATCTTCACTGTGGGCATGTGAAGCCCACTAGGAGTCTGTTCCAGGATA
Source organism: Aquarana catesbeiana (assembly GCF_042186555.1). Taxonomy (NCBI): domain Eukaryota; kingdom Metazoa; phylum Chordata; class Amphibia; order Anura; family Ranidae; genus Aquarana; species Aquarana catesbeiana. The sequence goes on from NC_133325.1 coordinate 57,506,000, forward strand.
TGGTGTTGCTGGCTACCCAGCATCTACCTCCCGATCTCGCACATGCGCAGTATACACCGGGCGTAGCGCAGAAAGTTTACCTTGCACTGTGTCATTTCCGCTTTGGAAATAACGCAATGCTGCAACCCAGCGATGCCTGTTGTCTCCTGGAATTGATGACACGTATTTCCCAGGAGACACTGCAAAGCCGGAATTGACGCATGTGGCCGTGAAGGAGGAAGTGAGAATTGATTAAAGAATTACTAAAGTAAGTGATGAAAAAAAAAAAAATCTATGCCAATTTGCAATTACTGAACACATTACTGCTGGATGGAGAGGACTTCAAAATGTGGGTGGAACTCTGCTTTAAAGACACTGGTGGCTGTGGAAATTGCAGCTGAACAGCTGTTTTGGAAATTTGCAGTGAAAACAGACGGTGGAATTTGCACCGGATGTATGTGAACCTAGCCTAAGACTTCTGGAGCTCCGTCTGCCAGTCAATGAGGCGTGATGTTGCCTCCGTGCTTGTCACCCTTCCCATCCACCGCACGAGGATCTCGAGCTGGGAAAGCCTACTGAGGATCTCAAGCTGGGAAGGCCTGCACCTGCTGCACAGCTGACAGATGGACAGACCAATGGTAAGTAAAAGTTACACAGTTAATTTTTTTATTTATTTCCCATTTTTGGCGTGAGTGGGGCCTCATGTCTAAGTTGTGCCTAAGGCCTCACAAAGCCTAGAGCTGCCTCCCTGGACTCCCTGAGACCTGAATATCCCCCAAATGACCCCTTTTTGAAAAGCAGACAGTCCAAGCTATTTAGCGAGAGCATGGCAAGTTTTTAGAAGTTAGTTTTTTTTCACATTTTTTACATACTGTCACCAGTACAGTATCATTATGTACCTGATGTGGCAGTTATCAGAGACACTAACTGGTATAATAATAATAATAAATAATAATCATAAATATTTTTTCTTTTTTTTTTTTTACACTTTTTTTTTTTACATACTGGGTGATCAGGATTTTTTTTATACACTATGATTGCTTATAATTGTGAATTTCACTGTTATAAAGCAAAAATAAATTCTGAATAAAATACATTCATTCAGTGATTACTATTGTGATTAGATGTGATTGGCCACAGCTAATTACATGGTACAGATGGGCTGTGATTGGCCCTGTCTGTACCATGTGATCACTGGGACCAATCACAAAGATCAACTTACTAGTACACAATAAATGGCATGAATGAAAACCCTTCATTGAATACAGTTGTCATGTGATCTACTGTAATTGGTCACAGAGATCACATGGTACTGGTAGAGGGGCGGTACACTGATCTGTCCACCAGACACAGCGGGTGACAGATCATGCCAGATTGCGGCCTGTGAGGCACGTGCGATCCTGGGAGGATGTCACCAGGATAATAGGGTTCCCGTCATTTTACGATAGGTCTGGTGGGAAGCAGTTAAAAATTTTATTTTTTAACGTGTTTTTGGGTAAAAATGCATTAACACTTAGCAAACACATGCAGTCGAAAAAAAAAAAAAAAATTGACAGTGTCCATAGCTCCCAACTGTCCCTGATTCCAAGGGACTGTCCCTGATTTGGAGCAATGTCCTTTTGTCCCTCTTCCCCCTCATTTGTCCCTCATTTTGGTCTGATCCATATAGTTGTATATAAAATGCACTTTTTATCTTTCAAAAAAAGTGTTTCCCAGTGCTAAACCTTTCATCCGATTTCTAAATTGCTGCATTTGTACATTTTAAAAGCTAATATAAAGGAATAGTAGTGGTAAAAAAAGTCCATGTGGATTTAATTAACTTTTTTTTTGTTATCTCTCCTTTAAGGGGGTGGTGCCAGGGGGCGTGTCCTATGTCTACATACGATTGTTAGTAGGTGTCATTCTCATCTCAAAATGTTGGGAGGTATAAGTGTCTCTTTGGTGGACTTTTATAAGTTTTATCTTCCCAAAATGAAATATCCCACTCTTCCCAATCACGTCTTATTTGTGTCATCAGTTTTCAGCACCATCTATATAATGGAGGTTAGCACAGAAAGGTCCCTGCTGTGCTAATCTCTGTAGTTATAAGAATAGGGAATTGAAGATGCCAGAGAACACATTTTATAGATTTTTTCATGTCATGTCATATATTAAATTATGTCAATTTTTCAAAGAATCCCTTCTGCTAGTCTTCTTCAAGGCTGTGAGAACATTTAAATAATTATGAAGCAGCCTCAGTGGAGATCGAGCAATTCATCTATGTAAAAATATGCAAAACTTCTGTTGGTTGGAAATATTGCAGTGTAAATTCTGGCATTGCTTCAATGTACTCTCAGTTTACTATAACTTGAAGTGCAACCAAAGTCATTTTTAAAGAAAATTGCTGGCAGGACCTTACTGCAGAAGAGACCCTGGGCCAGATAAAGTATTGTTTTTCTGACAGTTTTTGGCACTTGATATGCGCAACATGTGCGGAAGAAACTGGAACATTGTGATTTGTTGTAGGAATGCCAAACTACATAAACTACAACATGGCACAGATATTAGCCACAAATCTCTGGCTGATCAGACAAGGCACAGGTCTGTACAATGGGCTGACTCCCTCTAATAGGCATGTAGGCAGGTGCCGTCTAATTTCTCCACTGCAGGTGACATTCATCCACAACTCAGTGCTTAAGGAGAGGAAGTCAAGAGAAACATGGTTCATCCATGGATTCCTGGGTCACTAGGGCAGCGATCTTGTTGGATTTTGAGCACTTGAAAGACCCACATCAAAGAAAAACGTGGATTTCTCCTTGCTCCTCATCTGGGATCTCCAGCCCTACTATACCTCAAGTCCTCTCAAAAACCTGCACTGAGAGGAATGAAGGTATAGCAATGGGTGTCCCAAGTAATTGCAGCCAATCTGCAAGCAGTACACCACCATCTGATTTTAGCAGGCAAAATTTCCCTGCCCCAGTTGCTGAACCATAAAAAGAAATTCGGTCCCAGCCATCTTGCTAGCACTGCAACTGCTGCTTTTCAGCTGGTAGACTCTGCCCCTTTTCTTGAATTTGTGGAATGTGGTGTACCTCACTGGCATGCTCCAAAATGCCATTTCTTTTCATGGAAGGCCATTCCGGCTCTCTACCAGAATGTGGAAGGCAATGTTTTGGCCTCATTGGACAGGGCGGTCAGCAGTAAGGTGCATATTACCGCTGAGTCATGGTCCAGCAGGCATGGGCAGGGATGTTACCTTTCCTTCACGTCGCACTGGGTAACTCTGCTGGCAGCTGGGAAGGATGCAGGACAGGGTTCAGTGTTGTTGGAGCTTGTTCCGCCACCACTTCTCCAAAATGCTAGTGGTGATTTTGCCACTCTCCTCCACCCCCTCCTCTTCTTCTTCTTCCTCTATGGCCTCCTCTGCAGATTTGTCCTCTGAACCAGAGGTGCTCCATAAGCGTTCAAGGGGCTACGCAAGCAGTCAGGCTAAAAGATGCCATGCGGTGCTTGAGTTGGTCTGCCTAGGGGACAGGAGCCACACTGGGGCAGAGATTCTGTCAGCTCTGCAGGGGCAGACTCAGAGGTGGTTGAAGCCATGCCAGCTTCAGCCAGGAATGGTTGTATGCGACAATTGCACCAACCTTCTCTCCGCCCTCCGACAGGGACACTTGACCCATGTTCCATGTTTGGCACACGTCCTGAATTTGGTGGTGCAGCGGTTCTTGAGCAGGTACCCAGGCTTACAAGATCTCCTGAGGTAGGCCAGAAAAGTCTGTGGTCATTTACGCCGGTCATAACATGCCAGTGCTCGGCTGGCTGACATTCAAAGGGAATGCAACGTGCCCACCAACCGCCTCATTTGTGACATGCCCACCAGGTGGAACTCAACGTTGGCAATGCTGCAGCAGCTGTACACTGTACGCAGAGGGCCATCAATGAGTACCTGTGTGAGTATGGCACCAGGACAGGATCAGGGGAGCTTGGCTTCTTTTTGCCACGCCAGTGGCTACTGATCAAGGACGCATGCACTGTCCTGTCACCATTTGAGGAGGCCACAAGGATGGTGAGCAGCGACAATGCAAGCATCAGTGACACTGTCCCTCTAGACTTCCTGTTTGAGCACACGCTTCGTGGAATCATGGACAGGGCACTTGAGGCAGAACAGCGGGTGGAAGAGGAGGACTTCCTTACCTCTCAAGGCCGCCCTTTATCCAGATAGCATTCCTGTAGGCCCGCCAAACACACAGGAAGAAGAGGAGGAGGATTGTGTCAGCATAGATGTAGAGGTTAACACTCAGCAGCAGTCTTCAAGGGATGGTTTTCAGTCCCCAGAAACCCAAGGAGTTGTACGTGGCTGGGACGAGGTAGTTACAGATCATGTGATCCTTAGAGACCCTGAGGACTTGGAATCGAATCCCTCTGCAAACTTACACTGCATGGCCTCCCTTATTCTGCAAAGCCTGCGAAAGGACCCTAGGATTCGTGGTATCAAGGAGAGGGATCATTACTGGCTGGCAACCCTTCTTGATCCACGTTACAAGGGTAAGGTTGCAGAACTCATCCTGCCTTCGTAGAGGGAGCAGAGGGTGAAACATCTTCAGGAGGCCTTGAAGAAAGGTTTGTGCAAAGCATTTCCTGACCCTGGGAGGTTTGGGGGGGTGCTCGGCTCATCCTTAGCGGGTGGGTTCTGCGCACAGTGCTCTGCGCCCTGAGCCCAACCCTTTTCAAGCCCATTAGAGCCTCAGGCTCTAATCATGTGGCTTGAAAAAAGAAAACTCATTGAAACCTATGAGTCCAGTGTCCCGCATGCATCCCCACATGCAAACTAGGGGAACTGTGCACCTTATGGACCAGCCCTTCCTACATAGGAGGTAAGGATTATCAAGGGCCTATGTAACTAAAACTATATATTCTGCCAGATTAATCAGCAATGGATGTATAAGGGTGACACGTTACGTGCTGTTCATTTATTCACATAATTAATTCTTACATTAATAAAAGATAAGAAAACCTTGCAGTATTTTCCTATTGTATAAAGCTCATATCATTGCACAGGTTGTAGACATACAGTACATAACTAGTCACATCATGTTTGTTGTTAGTGTCTGAAGCCTATTAAAAAATCTCTGCATGAAGGCTTAGTGCTGTCATTATTAAGCCTGGCATCTATACACTGCAGCACCAACCAGGGTTACAATGAATTAAGAATGTGTCATTTTTGTTTCATCAGGTATGCTATCAATTGCCCCATCAGATGGAAAACAAGGAGACATATGATTTCTTGTCTATTCATATATTTCAGGAGGACAAATGAACTATTACAACAAAACAATATGTGGTAAAAAATGTATGTATTGTACTAGTTTAAGCCTAGGTGTAGTAAGATATTAAAAAACACAAAAATCAGTACAAGAAACATGATTTGCTGTTAATGCAGTGTCCCTTGTGCTGCTGTCTCCTGGTTTTCTTGAAGTTTTCCTCCATCAACCTCCCCTTGCCATACACTTCTTTAAAGTGATATTAAAGCTTTCATTTTTTTTCCCTTTAAAATAACAAACATGTTATACTTACCTGCTCTGTGCAGTGGTTTTGCACAGAGCAGTCTGGATCCTCGTCTATTTGGGTCCCTGGCTGGCGCTCTTGGCCCCTCCCTCTTGCCAAGTGCCCCCTAGAGCAAGCAGCTTGCTATGGAGGCACCCAAGCAGGCTTGTTCCCAAGCCGCCGCTCTGTGTGTCCATTCACATGCAGAGCCATAGCTTGGCCCCGCCCCTCTAGCTCTCCTCATTGGCTCACTGGTTGTGATTGACAGCCGTTGGCTCCCACTGCTGTCTCCGCCAATGAGGAGGGAGAGTCCCTGGAGAATGCTCTCAAGCACAGTGCTGGATCAGGCTCAGGTAAGTATTGGTGGGGGGTGGGGGTGGGGATGGGGGGTGCGGTGCTGGAGGAGCTGCTGCAGAGAGAAGTAGATAAAAAATCTTGAGCCTTTAAAACCACTTTAACCACTTGCCGACCGCCTAACGTATATATACGTCGGCAGAATGGCACGGGCAGGCAGAATCACGTACCTGTACGTGATCTGCCTCCCGCGGGCGGGGGGTCCGATCGGACCCCCCCCCGGTGCCAGCGGCGGTCGGCATCTGACTGGGAGCGTCGGGAGGCGAGGGGGAGACCATCCGATCGTGGCCCCCCCCTCGCGATCGCTCCCAGCCAATGGGAATCCTCCTCTGCCTGTGTGTAGTTTCACACAGGCAGAGGATGTGATGTCATCTCTCCTCGGTCTGGCAGTTTCCGTCCCAGCGCCGAGGAGAGAAGACATGTAAGTGCACACAACACAAACACACACAGTAGAACATGCCAGGCATACTTTACACCCCCGATCCCCCCCCCCCGATCGCCCCCCGATCCCCCCCCAATCACCCCCCCCCCCTGTCACAAACTGACATTAGCAGTATTTTTTTTTTTTTTTCTGATTACTGCATAGTGTCAGTTTGTGACAGTTACAGTGTTAGGGCAGTGAGTATTACCCCCCTTTAGGTCTAGGATACCCCCCTAACCCCCCCTAATAAAGTTTTAACCCCTTGATCACCCCCTGTCACCAGTGTCACTAAGCGATCATTTTTCTGATCGCTGTATTAGTGTCGCTGGTGACGCTAGTTAGGGACATAAATATTTAGGTTCGCCGTCAGCGTTTTATAGTGACAGGGACCCCCATATACTATCTAATAAATGTTTTAACCCCTTGATTAATAAAATCAGGAAAGAAACTGCTGCGCCAACCAAACAAAATCAAGCCGCCAACACTAACAATTAGACTAATTGTATTAGATGATGAGGATAGAAAAGTGTAGCGCTAATTAGTGCATAAAAAAGGTGTATTGTGTATAACACCTATGTGCATATCAAACGTTGGGATCTGTTAAACCCAACATGTGAATTTACTAGTGATAGCCTCTATAAAAATAGAGTAATATAAATAGTGAAGTCAATGTGTAATGCGAGCGTTAGGTTCTATTAAACCAAACCCTTGATTGCCTCCTAGTTAACCCTTTCACCACTGATCACCGTATAACTGTTACGGGTGACGCTGGTTAGTTCGTTTATTTTTTATAGTGTCAGGGCACCCGCCGTTTATTACCGAATAAAGGTTTAGCCCCCTGATCGCCCGGCGGTGATATGCGTCGCCCCAGGCAGCGTCAGATTAGCCTCTAGACTGCTTTTACAAGCAGTGGGAGGGAATGCCCCTCCCCCCCCAACGTCTTCCGTGTTTTTCTCTGGCTCTCCTGTCTCAACAGGGAACCTGAAAATGCAGCCGGTGATTCAGCCAGCTGACCATAGAGCTGATCAGAGACCAGAGTGGCTCCAAACATCTCTATGGCCTAAGAAACCGGAAGCTACGAGCATTTTATGACTTAGATTTCGCCGGATGTAAACAGCGCCATTGGGGAATTGGGAAAGCATTTTATCACACCGATCTTGGTGTGGTCAGATGCTTTGAGGGCAGAGGAGAAATTTAGGGTCTAATAGACCCCAATTTTTGCATAAAAGAGTACCTGTCACTACCTATTGCTATGATAGGGGATATTTACATTCCCTGAGATAACAATAAAAATGATTAAAAAAAAAAAATGAAAGGAACAGTTTAAAAATAAGATAAAAAAATAATAATAATAAAAAAAAAAAAAAAAAAAAGCACCCCTGTCCCCCCTGCTCTCGCGCTAAGGCGAACGCAAGCGTCGGTCTGGCGTCAAATGTAAACAGCAATTGCACCATGCATGTGAGGTATCGCCGCGAAGGTCAGATCGAGGGCAGTAAGTTTAGCAGTAGACCTCCTCTGTAAATCTAAAGTGGTAACCTGTAAAGGCTTTTAAAGGCTTTTAAAAATGTATTTAGTTTGTCGCCACTGCACGTTTGTGCGCAATTTTAAAGCATGTCATGTTTGGTATCCATGTACTCGGCCTAAGATCATCTTTTTTATTTCATCAAACATTTGGGCAATATAGTGTGTTTTAGTGCATTAAAATGTAAAAAAGTGTGTTTTTTCCCCAAAAAATGCGTTTGAAAAATCGCTGCGCAAATACTGTGTGAAAAAAAAAAAATGAAACACCCACCATTTTAATCTGTAGGGCATTTGCTTTAAAAAAAATATATAATGTTTGGGGGTTCAAAGTAATTTTCTTGCAAAAAAAAAATATTTTTTTATGTAAACAATAAGTGTCAGAAAGGGCTTTGTCTTCAAGTGGTTAGAAGAGTGGGTGATGTGTGACATAAGCTTCTAAATGTTGTGCATAAAATGCCAGGACAGTTCAAAACCCCCCCAAATGACCCCATTTTGGAAAGTAGACACCCCAAGCTATTTGCTGAGAGGCATGTCGAGTCCATGGAATAATTTATATTGTGACACAAGTTGCGGGAAAGAGACAATTTTTTATTTTTTTTATTTTTTTTGCGCAAAGTTGTCACTAAATGATATATTGCTCAAACATGCCATGGGAATATGTGAAATTACACCCCAAAATACATTCTGCTGCTTCTCCTGAGTATGGGGATACCACATGTGTGAGACTTTTTGGGAGCCTAGCCGCGTACGGGACCCCGAAAACCAAGCACCGCCTTCAGGCTTTCTAAGGCCGTAAATTTTTGATTTCACTCTTCACTGCCTATCACAGTTTCGGAGGCCATGGAATGCCCAGGTGGCAAAAAAACCCCCCAAATGACCCCATTTTGGAAAGTAGACACCCCAAGCTATTTGATGAGAGGTATAGTGAGTATTTTGCAGACCTCACTTTTTGTCACAAAGTTTTGAAAATTGAAAAAAGAAAAAAAAAATTTTTTTTTCTCGTCTTTCTTTATTTTCAAAAACAAATGAAAGCTGCAAAATACTCACCATGCCTCTCAGCAAATAGCTTGGGGTGTCTACTTTCCAAAATGGGGTCATTTGGGGGGGGGTTTGTGCCACCTGGGCATTCCATGGCCTCCGAAACTGTGATAGGCAGTGAGGAGTAAAATCAAAAATGTACGCCCTTAGAAATCCCGAAGGCAGTGATTGGTTTTCGGGGTCCCGTACGCGGCTAGGCTCCCAAAAAGTCCCACACATGTGGTATCCCCATACTCAGGAGAAGCAGCTAAATGTATTTTGGGGTGCAATTCCACATATGCCCATGGCCTGTGTGAGCAATATATCATTTAGTGACAACTTTGTGCAAAAAAAATAAATAAATAAATAAATTTGTCACTTTCCCGCAACTTGTGTCAAAATATAAAACATTCCATGGACTCAACATGCCTCAAAGCAAATAGCTTGGGGTGTCTACTTTCCAAAATGGGGTCATTTGGGGGGGTTTTATGTCATCTGGGCATTTTATGGCCTTCAAAACTGTGATAGGTAGTGAGGAGTAAAATCAAAAATGTACGCCCTTAGAAATCCTGAAGGCAGTGATTGGTTTTCGGGGCCCCGTACGCGGCTAGGCTCCCAAAAAGTCCCACACATGTGGTATCCCCGTACTCAGGAGAAGCAGCTAAATGTATTTTGGGGTGCAATTCCACATATGCCCATGGCCTGTGTGAGCAATATATCATTTAGTGACAACTTTTTGTAATTTTTTTTTTTTTTTTTTTTTTTTGTCATTATTCAATCACTTGGGACAAAAAAAATGAATATTCAATGGGCTCAACATGCCTCTCAGCAAATTCCTTGGGGTGTCTACTTTCCAAAATGGGGTCATTTGTGGGGGTTTTGTACTGCCCTGCCATTTTAGCACCTCAAGAAACGACATAGGCAGTCATAAATTAAAGGCTGTGTAAATTTCAGAAAATGTACCCTAGTTTGTAGACGCTATAACTTTTGCGCAAACCAATAAATATACACTTATTGACATTTTTTCTACCAAAGACATGTGGCCGAATACATTTTGGCCTAAATGTATGACTAAAATTGAGTTTATTGGATTTTTTTTAGAACAAAAAGTAGAAAATATCATTTTTTTTCAAAATTTTCGGTCTTTTTCCGTGTATAGCGCAAAAAATAAAAACGGCAGAGGTGATCAAATACTATCAAAAGAAAGCTCTATTTGTGGGAAGAAAAGGACGCAAATTTCGTTTGAGTACAGCATTGCATGACCGCGCAATTAGCAGTTAAAGCGACGCAGTGCCGAATTGTAAAAAGTGCTCTGGTCCGGAAGGGGGTAAAACCTTCCGGGGCTGAAGTGGTTAATGACCTGCCTAAAAGTACATGCACAATGAAATGTTTTAGGTGTTATATGAAAGAAAACATTTCTGGTATCCCTTTAGATGTGCATGATTACTGTAAACTAATTATGATCCAGGCTAAGGACCAGATACAGCTAAACAGATGTTGGGGATGTCTTCTTAAATAGGCCTGTACATGGCTTTACCAGGAAATGGAAAGAAACCTGGTAAGAACCTAGAAGATCCAATCTCAAATCTCCATTTTATTTGGGGTACCTAAGGATCCAGAATAGCTAGGGATACAATGTTTGCCCCTAAGGACCTGGGTGGTTTGGGGGTGCCCGAGTTCCGGAAATACTACATTGCTGCGCAGCTAACCCAATTATGTCAATTTCATAGTCGGCAGTATTGCTCTGACTCGGTCCCATTGGAGGCCCAGGCATGATCACCACTGGCAATGGACCTTATCCTATGGACCTTCCCAAAACACTGCAAAGCTATTTTGTGCCCCACATTCTGCCACTCATTACACATATGGGACACAAGTTGCAGGAGATGGCCCTTACGCTCTGCACACACCAGTGGCTCCTCTGTTCAGCAATCCCATGTTCCCCCCTGGTATACATCCTGATAGATTTGGCTGGTGGGTGAACAAGGCATTATACCGTATAGGTGACTATCTAGACCACAGGGGAATACATCCCTCTTCACACTTTGTGGGCAGCTTGGAGATGCCCCCTCACGAAGAACTTTCACTTACAACAAATTTTGCTCTTTTATGATTCACTATAAAACGGGTGGCTCTGACCTAACAATATGCACCATGCTTGAAAACAGTTGCATGCTCTCCGGGGGGGGGGGGGGGGGGTGTCTCCATGCTCTATAAACTGTTCACCAGCCCCCTGACTAGATTGTCTTACCAGGTGGCAGGGGAGAAAGATCTGGACATAGCCCCTGAGGAGGAGGACTGGCGCAAATGGAGTTCACAAATCCACAAAGGTATCCTTAATATTGTCCTGATTAAGGCAGCATACAAAGTACATGCTAGATTGTACTTAGTGCCAGAGCGCCTGTTCAAAATGTATCCGGAACCTCACCCTCCTGTTTCAGGGGTTGTGGCCAGGTGGGTACACTACTACACATATGGTGGACATGCCCTAAGATTTGCCACTTTTGGATGAGGGTTCATTCATTTATATATTCAGTCACAATGGTTAACATCTTCAAGGACGCTAGTGTCACCCTACTGAATAAACCAGTGGACAACATACCTTGACATAACCTGACATTGATACACTTCATGTTCCTAGCGGCCAAAATTGCCATTGCCACAGCATGGAAAATCTATGTTATAGACATAGCATTGATGAAACGCAAACGTATGTGGCTCATGTTGAACGAAAAGATACCGAGTGTTCTACGTGAAAACAATCCCTTTTTGATAAAATGTGGTCCCCCTGGCTTGCCTATTTGCAGGTCCCTAATACATAGAGTTGTTTTTATAGATGACCGACGGAGGGTTCCCGTTTCCTTCTTTTCTCCTCTTTGTTTTGTGCCAACCTTGGCATCGTGTTTCTGTAGCGCTCTTTATAACCCCCCCCCTTTTTTTTATTGTAACCCAGACCCTCCTGGGCATATTTTGGGGAATATGGTCCCTCATTTGAGTAAGAGGTATTATTGCCATCAACACTATTTCATTGTGATTATGTTATAGTAATGTTATGCATCCGATCCATGTTCTTTCGCATATGTATGTTTCATCAGGTGGTTAGCCAGATGGTAACCCTATGTAGTTTATGTTATTCAAACACTTTACTAGTAGTCTAATAAGTTATGTCCTTCCTTAGATACAAGTTTATGTATGTTAGAGGGCCCTACGGCAGACCTCACCTACGTGTTATGGTCCTCACCAGTTCCTACTAAGCCTTGCATTTATATGTTTCCTCTGGTACATGCTTGGAGCAGACGAGGATTGTTCGCTACTCTATCTTCTTTACTTGTTTTCCTAAAACAATAAAAACTATTGAAACAGAACATAAAAAAGATCTGAGCAGAGCTCTCAATGTACAATAGGAAAGAATAGGTCAAGAAAACCAGGAGCCAACAGCACAAAATGTTTTATCCGCAGATTAGTTCTTTAAAAACCACTTGTCGACCAGCTCCTGTACATATACATCGGCACTTTGAAGATGGATATCTCGGTAACGGCACCAGTTGCTGCCACAACCGAAGTATCCATCTCTTCAGGAACCAGTCCTGTTTACAGGCACATTTTTTCAATGTCATTTTTTCAAGTGACAATTTTTTTTTTTATTGCATTTTAGCCCAAATATGAGATCTGAGGACTCTTTGACCCCAGATCTCATATTTAAGAGGACCTGTCATGCTTTTTTCTATTACAAGGGATGTTTACATTCTTTGTAATAGGAATAAAAGTGACCCAATTTTTTTATTTAAAAAAAACTATGAAAAAATAAATAAAATCAAGTAAAATAAATAAGAAAAAAACATTTTTTTAAAAGCGCCCTGTCCCGACGAGCTCGCGCGCCGAAACGAACGCTTACGTGAGTAGCGCCCGCATATGAAAACAGTGGTCTAACCACACATGTGAGGTACCTCCCCTGTAACTCAAAACATTCAACCTGTAGAATTTTTTAAATGTAGCCTATGGAGATTTTTAAGAGTAAAAGTTTGACGCCATTCCACAAGCAGGCGCAATTTTGAAGCGTGACATGTTGGGTATCAGTTTACTTGGCGTAACATTATCTTTTACAATATAACAAAAAATTGGGCTAACTTTACTGTTGTCTTATTTTTTATTCAAAAAAGTGATTTTTTTCCAAAAAAAAGTGCACTTGTAAGACCGCTGCGCAAATACGGTGTAAAAAAAAAAGTATTGCAATGACCGCCGTTTTATTCTCTAGGGTGTTAGAAAAAAACAATATAAGGTTTGGGGGTTCTAAGTAATTTTCTAGCAAAAAAAACTGTTTTAAACTTGTAAACACCAAAATCTCAAAACGAGGCTAGTCTTTAAGTGGTTAAAAGGGTTGTAAACACTCAAGGTTTTTCACCTTAATACATTCTATGCATTAAGGTGAAAAACCTTCTGTAATGCTGCTGCCCCCCCCCCGTTTTATTTACCTGAACGCTGTCTTTCTCTGGCTGGGAATAAGCACACCCGATCTAGCTGGTATCTTGTGTCCTGAGTGGATAGATTGATAGCAGCGCAGCCATTGGCTCCCGCTAACGTCAATCAAATCCAATGACGCCGGCGCAGGGGGCGAGGCCAAGTCCTGCTTTCTGTGTGAATACAAGCAAAAGCAGGACTCAGGAGCGCGCCCGCATGGGTGTCCACCAAAGAGAGCGCTTCTCCAAAGTGGACACCCGATGGGGGGGGGGAGGAGCTACCAGCGCCTCTGGGGGAACCCCAGAAGAGGACGATCGGGGCCACTCTGTGCAAAACTAACTGCACAGTGGAGGCAAGTATGACATGTTTGTTATTTAAAAAAAAAAAAAAACGAGGGTTTACAAATCACTTTAATATGTCCATGCAAAGCACAATATATTATAAACGTGCATGTGCTCTTTAGTGTCATAACACATTTTGCAGTCAGTATTTACTAAAGGAAATCAGCTCTTCCAAAAAATAATATATACAGACTGTCTGTGGTTTCCAGACTTTCCGAGTCTCTGACTCAGAACAAATATTCTATAGTCACAAAGATCTCCTTACGGCAACAGACATATTCCAGCATGCAAGACTTATGTGGGTGATGGTACTGATGCTACAGCTTTTTATTAGTGCAGACTTCTCAGTGTGTCATCCAAGAACCAGTCCTCATAACCAACCTACCTTTGTATAGAAGAGATATTGTCATAGCCCCATCTATTGCTACAATGGACTGCCGTGCTTGCTGTTCTGGTCATATGAGCATGCTTGCCTTGAGTGGTGTTTTAGCCAAAGGATTTTTTTTTTTAAAGTATTTTTGAAATATACAGTATTGTGTGCTTTTTGGTTTTAGACTTGTACCAGTAGGTGAGACTATTAGATTAAATATTTTGACCAAATGTCATATGATTTTTGCTGTACCCGTATGTGTATGACCGTTACATAACTGCGTACTTATCTGTTGTTTATATAGTTTAAAAGAAACAATGATGCCGATCTATGCCCTGATGAAGCAATTAAACGTTTGCGAAACATGTTGGCTGACAGGCATGAATGTAATTTGAATATAATACCGGATGGTTATACTGGTCTTGCACAGATATTTTGATATTTTGATATCTGTTTTGTATGTTCCTTTCTTTTTTACTGCAATTTAATAAAAACAATATTTTAACTAATTTCTTTTGTTGATACCTACTGGAAATAGACGTATTATCTCCCCCAAAAAAAAAAAAAAAAAAAAAAAAAAATCCTAAGCTTCTCGAAAGAATCTTTATTTTCGCTGCATTTTGAATATATATAGGGATTGGGAGACTCGTCTCAGTGCCTGTGTATGTCCACAACTGCTTACCACTTCCTTTAACCATATACAGTATTTAATTTACCGGATCATTTTAATATAATCTATCAGTCTGCAATATAAAGAAATTCTATACCTCTTCCTAAGGCCCCCCTCTTTCAAATCAACACCACTATCTAAAAAAAAAAAAATGGGAGTACAATGGAGTACAATGGAGAATTTCAAAGTTGACCACTGAATTCATTTAATTTATGTTCAACAGATCTCAGAAGAGAAAATGTTTGCAAGATTTTTATACTGCTACAAGGCCATCGTGCCAGTGATGCCCGAAACATAGAATCATCTGGGGGCCTTTCTCCCCAGTTTTTCTAGTACTTAAGGCAGGAGCCCTATGGCCTGTTTTAATTTCAAGGAATCAAATGTGTTCATACACACCAAGAGGTTTACGATAGAGTCCATGCAGACAGTAACAGGGACAGTTCAGCAGGAGGGCCAGTTGGTATCAGTCGACCGGCCGACTCATACTTCCATGTTCTAAGGTAAGTATCTCATAATGAGCTAGTATGCGGTGCATACTAGCTCATTATGCCTTTTCCCTTGCAGGTGTAAAAAAAAAAAAAAAAAAGACAGCGGGTATACAACCGCTTTAAGATCTGCCTTCATCCACTCACTTTAAAGCATCAGCAGGTGAGGTTCAGGCAGCATTTCCAAAGGCAGACAGCAGACACAGTTAGGCTCGGTTCACACAGGGCAACCCGACTTACAGCGTGACTTTGCAAGGCGATTTGGAGGCAACTTCAGCGCGACTTTGCGCAACTTAAAGTTGCCTCCAGGACAGGGGATTTTGGCTGTGGCCAATCACAGAATAATCAGCTCTGTGGGAGGGAGGAGGTTGCCTGGGTAAACGTGGGAAATACCTGTGTAAATTATTTTCATTTTCCTGTAAAGTCGCTTTAATATAGATGGAGATCCGACTTGGAGGCAACTTACATTGACATCTATGTGTACAAGTTGCCTAGAAGTCGCCTTGAAGTAGTACAGGAACCTTTTCTGAAGTCGGAGCAAGTTCAGTAGTGTACATTAAGACGGCTCTCGTTCACTTCAATGGAATTTCTTATGTCCAGCGACTTGGGGCAACTTGAGGTCTGACAAGTCGGATCCCAAGTCATTGTAGTGTGAACCGGCACTAATGCCGCGTACACACGAGCGGACTTTACGGTAGACTTTGCCCGGCGGACTGGATTTCGTCGGACAATTCGATCATGTGTGGGCTCCAGCGGACTTTGTTTTCTCAAAAGTTGGGCGGACTTAGATTTGAAACATATTTTAAATCAATCCGTCGAAATCGAGTCTGGTCGAAAAGTCCGCTCGTCTGTATGCTAGTTCGACGGACAAAAAGCCACGCTAGTGCAGCTATTGGCTACTGGCTATGAACTTCCTTGTTTTAGTCCGGTCGTACATCATCACGTACGAATTCGACGGACTTTGGTGGATTGTGTGTAGGCAAGTCCGTTCAATCAGAAAGTCTGTCGTAAAGTCCGTCGAAAAGTCCGCCGGGCAAAGTCTGCAATAAAGTCCGACCGTGTATACGCGGCATAAGAGTTTGAGACAAGAACCAGTCAGATTGTCAAACCCACAGACCTACACAGCATAGCAGGGGAGCCAGGACAGCACATCCAGAGACAGACAGGAGACTTAGTCAGAATCTCAGAGAAGTCCTTCACCTGGCAGGACTGCAGAGAGAGAGAGGGAGAGAAGCCCTCCTAACTGCAGACCTCCAAAATCATTTACACCATTGCATGGCGTCTGGCGGTTCCCATCCTGTGCTGCCCATCTCCCTGCCCTTTGTGACACCATTCACAGCTGCTCTCAGACTGACAATAAAGCCAGGAGAGCAGTGCGGTGCGCTGCATATAAAGACAGGAAAAAAAAAAAAACCCAAGGGAGAGGCAATGATGACATTGCAGAGCTCTTATAATACCACGCCTGTACAATATCAATGCTGTTTAAGCATTATTTTGCCCGCGGCCTTGGCACAAAAAGGCACCCAGTTTTTAGAAGGATTTACCTTAAGCATTCAGGGTCTTCTATGAGAGGCTAAACATGGAGGGGTAAGTTCGGCAGGGGGGATGCAGCAAACAAATTACTTACCAGCTGCAATCAACAGGTGGCCTGAAGCTGACCAAAAAATAAGAACATTCTAGTTGGGGGAGGGGCCGTCTTTTTTTCAGCTAGGTACAGGTGGTCTTGTGGGGCTCCGGAGAAGGTGTTAACCGTTGTGTCCTGACGTGAGGTGGGCCAGGAAATGTAATTTATTGCAGCTTACCAGTCCTGAGATGTGCTGACAGCATTACTTTTCAGGCTATTTTTCTTTATTATCACTTGGGAAAACTGCCGGTAACACTCACATACTGTGTGAAGGAATTGCATTGTCACCCAAGCTCAGGAAGTGCATGACGATGACAAAAACACCCCTTCTTTTCATCTCCATTTCCTAGGATGGAGGGGTTTTGTAGGTGATACAGGTATCCTGAGAAGATCTGATAACTTTGCTTGAGATGTCAGTGTAGCATGGGCAGAGGGCACAGGAAGATATTAGCACACTTGATTTCTACCAGGATTGATAGGTATTTTTTACCCCTTATTGGACAGATAGGACATAATACTCTCAATTGTTTGTATAACCACTTCAGCTTCTGAAGGTTTACCCCCCCGTCATGACCAGGCCTTTTTTTGCGATACAGCACTGCAGTAATTTAACTGACAATTGCCCTGTTGTGCGATGCTATACCCAAATGAAATTTATGTCTTTTTTTTTCCCACAAATAGAGCTTTTTTTGTTGGTATTCGATCACCTCTGCGGTTTTTATTTTTTGCACTATAAACAAAAAGAGAATGACGATTTGGAAAAAAAAAACAAAAAACTGTATTTTTACTTTCTGCTATAAAACATATCCAATAAAAATAAATTAAGAAATCGAATTTCTTCATCAATTTAGGCCAATATGTATTCTGCCATATATTTTTGGTAAAAAAAAATCCCAGTAAGCTTATATTGATTGGTTTGCGCAAAAGCTAAAGTGTTTATGGGCGGCACAGTGGTGTAGTGGGTAGCATGCTCACCTAGCAGTAAAAAGAGTCGCTGGTTCGAATACAAAACACAACACTACCTGCCTGGAGTTTGCATGTTCTCCCTGCGCCTGCATGGGTTTCCTCCCACACTCCAAAGACATGCTGGTAGGTTAATTGGCTTCTGTCCAAAATTTGCCCTAGTATAAGATGCTCATCTATTATATTATTATTTATTTAAGGTACCCATATACCAACGTGCATTTTACGCAGTGCTCCACACATACATCGCACCCTACCCTCAAGGAGCCCACAATCCAAGGTCCCCTATGTGTGGAGCACTGCGTAAAATGTACGTTGGTATATGGGTACCTTAAATAAATAATAATATAATAGATGAGCATCTTAATGAGACACAATGTACAGGGATAGGGACAATTGTAGACACGCCCCCACACTCACTCAGGTTGGACTGGTGTCTTTATTCAACTTTACTAACCATGTAACTATGCCTACAAACTGTGGGATGTTTTTAATTTATTTTTTACTATTATTTTTTTTTTTTACTAGTAATGACGGTGATCAACAACTTATAGCGGGACTGCGATATTGCGGCAGACAAATCGGACACTAACTGACACTTTTGACACTTTTCGGGAACCAGTGACACTCAGGCCTCTTGCACACTGCAGCTTGAAAATGCTCACTTTGTTCCTAGATAGTGCTTGTGTACTGTGTGAGATGTGCTTTTACTAAGGGAAGTCATAGATCTGTGTCCCTGGACACAGGATCAATCCCTTCCCTACTGACAGAACAGCGATTTACCTTGTTTACATTAGGCAGATTGCCATTATGCCTGTGTACTGTACAATCTGCGGACATCAAGCCCATGGCACCCACCCCTGGGCTCCCGCTGTGTGTGATCATGTGCACGCCCCATACCCGGAAGTGTCAGATCACCCACTAGGTACGTAATCTGGCGCAGATCGGTCACCCTGCTGCAGTATATGTACGGTGAACGGTCATAAAGTAATTAAAATACCAAAAGGGACCAAAGAAGACAAGTTTGTTTGGGTTGACATCTTTACCCAGAATTCACCCTCCATTTTTTTAATCTATCCTGTTGGTTCTTGCAGGACATGCACAGTGCAGTGCCCTATTACTACATTCACATTCTTTCTTGGGTGCTCATATTGTGCTGAGTTCAGAGGCAGATAAATGCCACCTCTGGGATGCAACAACACTCTGTGATTTGGCCACATGCAAACTGTCAGATTAGCTGTGTCCAGATTGTGTGCGGCCAAAACTTGGCCAAAAAGTTGACCCTGGATTCACATTGGCTGCATCCAGGGATGGTCGGAGGCTCTATTCACATGTAACTGCTCATATGCGTTGTTTCATGCAAACAGCACCAGCTTTTGATTAATACAGAAATTCTGAAAGGAATGGCAACACACCATCTTGTATAGTCCTTTGAAAGATTTTATTTTGAAACAGCCAACATGTTTCGGAGGTTCGGCACCCCTCCTTCATCAGGGCCAAACAATAGATCATGCAATACATGCGTAAGCTACAGAGCTCCGTCATGTGTGCAAACTAAACCCCTGTTTTTAACGCATAATGTTAGACAGGACAATGAAGTTAGCAGGATGGTCGATAAGTTGAGCCAGGAATTTCTTTAGTTTTGTTTTGCAAGCGTTGCCTTTCCACTTGCTCTTTGCTGCAATGTGTCAGAAACCATGAAATCAGGCCGAGACTGAAGTACAGTTAAATCACTTGTTTAATAATAAAAATAAAAAGAACAAACGTAGTCAAAACATAACCAAAGTTCAGTAACCGGAACAGATAGTCAGCCAAGCCAGAAGTCAGGGATCAATGTAGTGGAACAGCAAGCAGGATCTGGAGCCAGAATGGATGTCAAGCAAATTTTTGAATAGGATCGCAGGAGTTTCTGTGATGTGACCAAGGCGAAGGCAGAGATCCTCTGGACTGGACTGCTTTAGTAGGCAGGACTGACGAGCAGGATAGCATCAACAGCTGAGTAACTGTGAAGAGATAGGAGCTGGCAATTAGCCGACAGCTGAGCGGCCAGCTCAGAGAAGGAAGGGCTTAGGCCAGCCCTGACACAATAGCCAATAATAGGTGGGGGCCATTTGTTTGTACTGTTAAAATGTTGGTGAGAGGATGCACTGGACACCTTTGCTGCCATGGTGCTATGTGCTGGGTGTCCGGTGTGCATCTTTATGGCTCGTACACACTGAAAATCGGACGACAGATCATCCGTTTTCTTTTTGCATGCTAGTTACATATCAAAAATGGAAAGTTTACTAAAGTTAAAAAAGTTCTCTTACGACAGAATAAAAAAATCGGAAGTGATGTCATGTGTTTTTCTATTGTATTTTTCTGATGACAACTGTACTGATTAAATGAAAATCGTACGATCTGGTATCATACGAGAAAAATTTTCGTGCATGCCCGATCGGATAATATCGGGTGAACTGTCGTGATCGGCTCTCAAAAACTCTGTACTAACGATCCGATCGTACAATCGCCTCGAAAGCGGTATTTTTCGTCCGATTTTCGGATTGTGTGTACGGGCCATAAGGCTGCATTCACACCCGGGCGTATCTTTTCAGGCGGAAAGTTGCGCGATTTTGCAGCGATTTTGTAAAGGTCACCAATTTAAAAAGCAGAAAAACACCAGTAATATGCTTAAAAAGAAGTTCATATACTTTTTTGAGCTTCAGGCGTTTTGCTTCAGGCGACAGAATGCTCAGATGTGAACAGGTGCCATTGAAAGGAATGGGATTTTGTTTGTTGGGCGGTTTGGAACTTTTGAAATGAGCGTTTTACAAGATGAAAACGCTCAGGTTTGAAAGGGAGCCTAAAGGAGGGGTGGGCTCCTTCCAGGCTCACATACTCTCTGCCTATCCATTATAATGCAAGTGCTTCCACTGTGGAGGCTCAAAAAATTGGGACTACAGATACCGGGGTGCCTTGACGGGGCTCGGTAGCTTATGCATGTATTTGCAAATGTGTGCAAACTAAATCTCTGTTTTTAATGCATACTGTTTGACAGGAAAATTCGGTTGGTTAGCACGCTGGTCGATAAGGTGACCTGGGAATTTCTTTGGTTTTGTTTTGCAATAGATCATGCAAGCACCTGGATTGGAAAATCTTTTTCCAGGTGCCTGCATGATCTATTTTTTAGCCCTAATGAAGAGAGTGCTGAGCCCCTGAAACGCGTTGACTGTTGAAAAATAAACATTTTCAAAGAACTGTACAAGCTGGTGTGGTGCTCCCATCCTTTCAAAACTTTAGTAAATTCCTCTGAGGGTCCAGGAGGACTCCACAGTTGCTTGTGAGCAGTCTTTAGGACTGCAAACCACCCATCATTCTATAACGTATTCAGCACTGCTACACCACAAAGTTTTAATATACACTGAGTACAAATATGACAGCTCTTGATGACAACTGCTGGTGGTTGCACACAGAGTATGCAGCCACGTTTAGTACCGCCGGCAAGAATCTACCATTTCTCGTCGGCGGCTGTCCCTGGCCTCCCTGTACGGTGTGTGAAGAATAGTTCAAATTAAATCTAATGAGTTATTTACATGTTGCACACACTAGTCAGCCATTGTCTTTGTGTTCTAAACGAGAATGTTAATTAGCACTATTGCTGTAAAGGTTACATGTATAAAAGCCAAAAACTCTTGATTTTGAATATTTAGATTGGTTTAATTGTAAGATAATCATTGCTAAGCCTTGTTTCAGCATTTCAGTCCGCTGTATGCTGCCAAGGTGAGTGCAGGGTTTACGTCTGGCTTAATTATCTAACACTGATTGCTTCTTCACCACCTGCTGTTCCTCTAATCCATCGGCATTTCACAGTACTGTAATAGAGTGATCATGCCCTTTACCGACATGTCCTAATTTTAGAAACAATAACCTAACATATGTAAATGCTACATTTCAATACTATACGGTAATAGCTTAAAACAGGGGTCAGCCACCTTTTCTACATTAAGGGGTTGATTTGCTAATAGACTGTGCACTTTGCAGAGTGCAGTTGCTTCAGAGCTTAGTAAATGAGGTAAAGCTTCAATTCGCAAAGAGTACCCAATCACGTGCAAGGAAAATAAAAAAAACAGCATTTTTGTTTGCACATGATTGGATGACTGAGGTATCTGAGCATTGCGCTTTTTGACTTGTTGTATGACAGAAGTCAGCAGGGCTCCCCCTCATTTACTAAGCTCTGGAGCAACTGCTCTTGCAGAGTGCAATTGCACTTTGCAAAGGGCATAGTCT
The DNA here is from genome assembly GCF_042186555.1 of Aquarana catesbeiana. Taxonomy (NCBI): domain Eukaryota; kingdom Metazoa; phylum Chordata; class Amphibia; order Anura; family Ranidae; genus Aquarana; species Aquarana catesbeiana. Next base: position 57,527,992 of record NC_133325.1, read on the forward strand.
ATTTCCCTTTAGTAAATCAACCCCTAAAGCCTCGTACACAGGATCGGATTGTTGGCCAACAAAACCGTGGACTTTTGTCCGAAGGGCGTAGGCCCAAGCTTGTCTTGCATACACACGGCACACAATTGTTGGCCAACAATAAGAATGTAGTGACGCACTATGCTGTTTTTCAGCTCTTTAGCGCCACTCTTTGGGCTCCTTCTGACAATTTTGTGTTAGTAGAAGTTTGGTGAGTGTTGATTCACGCTTTTCATTTCATGCTTTTCATTTCATGCTTTTAATTTTGCGTTTTTCAGTTAGTTTCTGAACAGCCGTTCGTCAACCGGTCATGTTGCGGAATCAGAGGAGATAACGTGTTATTTATTATTGGCCTTGGAGTTATTGTTTTGACATTTTTTGGCTGAATAATGATTTGATTTGGTATATTTTTTATATTTTTCGTTGTATAGAATGCACTTTTTGGTTAAGTTCTATTGGCAGATAGCATGTCTAATTGTATTTGTTTTCTTTTTTAATGCACAATAAAAAAATTGTGTAGAATAATACTTGGCTATGTGTTTTACTTCAAATGACAGTTTGGGAGTAGGCAGTTACATTTAAAAAAATAAAAAATAAGCTGCGCTATATAAATAATGAAAGGCATTGTATACAGTGACATGTAAATCTTAAAGCATACACCGAAGTCAATGAGGGCTACAAACCCTTCAAATGGCCAGTGATAAAGCAGCATTGGATAAATGAAGCTCATAAGTGTGCAAATGAGCCACAAGTAAAAGAAACTGGAGTGCTCTATAAGTGTCCTATTCCCTCTGTTGAATTACTAAGAAGGAAAATGTTCCATAACATAAAAAAGGCTTAAAGCTATAGTTCATATAAAAATTCCTCAACCAACTATTCCACGGTAACGTATGATAAAAAACACCCAAGAAGATGTGACGGGGTATGATAGACAGGATCCTCCACCTTTAAACACACTGCCGCTTACCAGATAGATAGATCTCTTTTTAAGGAGATCACAATCGCCTGTGGTTTGTACCCCAGCCCCAGGTCTCTGTGCTAGGCAGCCAAGTGTCACAGATCAAATTTGAGCCGGCCGGCTCTCAATAGCTGCCCGTTGCTTCCGGGATGCCGTTTCGTCACAGATGACGTCGTCCTCGTGCCCCAGGACAACGTCATCTGTGACGAAACGCTGTAGGGAGGGGCGGCGTGCTGACATCACTGTAAACAATGCAAAGTCCCAGAAGCAACGGGTAGCTATCGAGAGCTGGCCGGCTCGAATTTAACAGACACGCTATTTTATTTACGGCTAAGTGTAAGGGCATTCTTGTTTTTTAACTTAATAAACGTTTATGGATTTACACTATGGAGGCTCTTTTTATCCTTACATGGGGAATTATTGACTGGTGTTAATACTGAGGACAACGGGAGTGGATGATCTGGGACACTTGGCTGCCTAGCACAGAGACCCGGGGCTGGGGTATGAGCCACAGGCGATTGTGAAAATTCGTATTCGTTACGTTCACTAACAGCCAAATTTGAAAGGAAATTCCAATACCTATACATTATTAGTTAGTTATTATTAGTTAGTTAGTTATTCTTTCGAATTTTCTTTCTTATGTTCGGATTTTCAAATTTACGAATTGCGATCATAATGAATGACCCGAAAAACAAAAAAAAAGACCAAAAAAATAAAACGAAAAAGAACAAATTTTTCGGCAGTGCACATGTCTAATATACACACAGTTTGTATTTAGTTCTTTACCCGAAGTTCTGCTTTAAGTCCTGCACCCCACAGCCTTGCAGACAAGATTTCCCAAGTTCTATCTTCCAAGATACTATCTCCAATAAAAATGAGCAGTAGAAGTGTATAAATAGAAGCCCCGGGTGCTGTGTTCAGTAGATGTATGCACTGCATATCCCTAGACTGCAGGGATGGATCACTAGGGAGACGGAACACAGAGAGAATAAGCAGAGCATGTCTGCCAGCAATGTACAGAGAAGGAGATGAGAGGCACCCTGGGAACGGTCAGTTTGCGGCGAATGACTATAGTACAGATCTTTATTATTGCACAGTATATCTTTTTAACATTGATAACACATCTTTTATTATAACTACCTTTTTCATTTTGTATTGTAACGTATTAAGGGAAAAAAAAAAAAATATATATAAATCATATTCATTATAATTGCTACACTAGCTGTTTCGTAGTTTAATGTTCTTTATGTTTCCATTACATTATGCAGCCAGCTCATTTCCTAGGACTGTCAACAAAAAATATAAATCTTAATGATCTTTTTGCAACCATGACAACAGTACTGTGATTGCAGCAAAAATTTTCCAGAAATATCACCTTGTTTTTTAAATTGTCCCCTAGGAAGTCTGCACAGTGCTTACGGTTTAATGGCAGGTATACCTAGCAATGTCCTTAAAGTAGATATAAACCCAATCACTAAACTCTATATATCTACAGTATATATTTACATGTTAATGTCACTTAACATGTTCATCCTTTCAAAATCTGCAGATTTTATTAAAATCACTGCTGATCCTGCCAGTAAGGTCCTTCAATAGGCACTTCCCATTATAAGGTGACAACGCTCTGTTTCTGTTTCCTTATTGTGCTCCTGTGTTGTCACCCTTTCATATAAGATTCCACTGGAGACTACAAGTGGTTGTTTACCAGACTCTCCTCCATTCGGGTGGATGTCATATGATGTCCTCCCGGTAACACCACTTGTGTGCGCCCCCAGCACGGTGATTGGAGGTAAGCCGCGTCCCTCAGAAACAGCATATCACTGATCAGAGTAAAGAGCCAATGACACTGGCCCTTTACCATGTGATCATCTGTGTCAAATCACAGCTGATCCCATTTAACCAAATGCCAGTTATCGGTATTTCCTTTCCTCAGCGCTGTCAGCGTGCGAGGAAAGGAAAGCTGATAACCGGCTTTCCTGTGGCAGGAGACATTTACACTGATAATCAGGGCACTGATCAACAGTGTCTTGATTATCAGTGCAGCCCTATTAGTGCCTCTTCATTAATGTCCATCAGTACAGCTTATCAGTGCCGCCTCATCAGTGGCCATCAGTTCAGCCTCGTCAGTGTCCATCAGTGCGGCCTCATCAGTGCCCATCAGTTCAAACTCATCAGTGCCCATCAGTGCTGCCTCATCAGTGCCCATCAGTTCAGCCTCATCAGTGCCCATCAGTTCAGCCTCATCAGTGCCCATCAGTTCAGCCTCATCAGTGCCCATCAGTGCTGCCTCATCAGTGCCCATCAGTGCAGCCTACCAGCGCACATCAGTGAAGAAGAAAAAATACTTATTAACATTTTATAACAGAAACAAAGAAAACGTTTTTTTCTAAATTTTCTGTCTATTTTCATTTGTTTAGCAAAAAATAAAAACCCAGTGGTGAGTAAATACCACCAAAATAAAGCTCTATCTGTCTCAAAAAATGATAAAAAATGTCATTTGGGTACAGTGTTATTGCGCAATTGTCATTAAAAGTGCAACAGCGCTGAAAATTGGCAAGGTCAGGAAAGGTTCAACACACATTACACAGGATGGTCCCCTGTTGTCATCGTTAGTAAAAATGTTGTGCGGCCATCGCTGGAGTGTATGTGGGAATGAATAGGCTGCAATAAGGCTTCAGAGGATCAGAAGTGCAAAAGATGAAGTATGTTAACAAGTATGTTAAAGGGTAACTCCACTTTCGTGGGGAAAAAAAAAATAGCATATAATTAAATAATATAGCGTGTACAATTGCGATACAAATCATATTGCAATTGAATGTAATTTTCTGTAAATGCAGTGCAATATGGCTACCTGGAGTTGTTCTGTGCACAGAATGTACACAGAACGCCCCCCCCCCCCGAAACTTAATTTCCTGCTTGTGTGATTGGCTTATCAATTTTCCTAGAAGTCTGCCTAAGATACAAGTCGGATTTCAGGCATCCCCTGCAACAAAAATGTCATTTTTGGAGAGATATTTCCAATAGGAACACGTCTAAAGGGATGAAGGCCCAGCAGCTTTCCTCATTAGTGCTCTTTTTGCACTATAAACAAAAAGAGAGCTACAAATTTGAAAAAAATATAATTTTTTACTTTTTGCTATAATAAATATCCCCCAATTTAAAAAAAAAAAAACACATTTCTTCATCAGTTTAGGTCAGTTTAGGTCAATATATATTCTTCTACATATTTTTGGTAAAAAAAAAAAAAAAGGCAATAAGTGTATATTGATTGGTTTGTGCAAAAGTTATAGCGTCTACAAACTATGGGAATGGCATTTTTATGGCATTTTTTAAATTATTTAAATTTTTTTTTTACTAGTAATGGCAGTGATCTGCGATTTTTTTTTTAGCGTTACTGCGACATTGCGACGGACAGATCGGACACTTTTGACACATTTTAGGCACCATTGACATTTATACAGCGATCAGAGCTATAAAAATGCACTGATTACTGTATAAATGTCACTGGTAGGGAAGGGGTTAACACTAGGGGGCGATCAAGGGGTTAAATGTGTGTTCCCTAGATGTGTTCTAACTGTATTGGGATGGGACTGACTGGGGGAGCAGACATATCGTTGTTCCTACTTAGTAGGAACAAACAAAATGTTTCCTCTCCCCTGACAGAACAGGGATTTGTGTGTTTACACACACAAATCCCCGTGCTGGCTCTCGTCCACGCGATCGAGCGTGGCCGGCAGCGATCTCGCCCTCTGGCGGCTCTTAAAGGGGATCCAGTACCTGTACGGGGTTTTGCGCAGCGGTGCCATTGTGCCGCTGTAAGTCTACTTGAGCCAGTCAGGAACCTGTTAACATACATACATACATCTTCTGTGTCTTTTCTTTCAGTAAATCTGCACTACCAGGGGCAGGGCAAGTTTCCAGCATGGCTTGGTAGAGGCTGAAAGATGGAGTAGGTCTCTGACATTTCCAACCTCTGACCACTTTGTGCTGGTCTGGGGTGAGCTCTGCAGGCCTCTGAGGGGAAACAGTGATCACTGCTATGGGCAACAGCACATCTGTTTACAGCTGGGGTAATTTGTGAACACTTTCTCTCAAATGTGATGAGCAGCATGCGGCGCTACCCCCCATGAAAGTACTGCACCCAGGGAAGCTGCTCTTCCTGACCCCCGCCTTGTTACTCGGACCCTGAATAACGTTGCAAAAATTTCTCTAAAATTACAAACAGTTAAAATAAATAAATAAATACACATAACATCAGTGTGTGTGTGGTAGGGTTTTGACTTTGGCAAGCTTCAAACAGCTTTGTGGAACTTCATTTCCAGCATGAGTATGTTAAATATGGAACCTGGAAATGAATTCTTGACAAGACAGCCCGAAAAGGTTCATTTAATGTTTTCATCACAGAGATAATTACCTTCATACATCAAATATAGGTTGGCTGATAATTTTTTTATGTCGTGGAATGAAAGGTATGTAGAGATATGGTATAGAAGAAATATCGCTGGTCACAATCAAAGTAAACTCAATAAGAGTTTACTGTTTCAGGTATTCAGAGCCACCCCGGTCATAAATGAAAGCCAAGATAGGCATGCTTGTAGAGAACATAGGAGAACCAAACTGGGAAAAAATATGGAGGCTGTTTTTTTCTAATTTCGCCTTCTAAAAAAAGGTTAGTTGCTTGGCTGATCCTAGAGAAGACTGAACTTTGGAAAATCATATCAGTTGTGGTGGGGCTGAACTGTCTAAAAAGTCATGAATCTCAGTTTTTAATTTCCAAATTATAAGTTAAAGGAATCCAAACCTGGCTCCAAAATTATGTATATTACAGAGCAAAAAAGGGGTAAAATTGTACAGCTAGGCTTGGGATGCCCCTGGCTGGATAGGATGATGGGACCAAAAAATGACCTGATTCACTTTAAAAATTTCACCAGGTATATCAAGATAGAACAGTGAGACCTGGTGACACTAGCAGTCAATCTAAGGATGCTCAGTACCAACCTCCCCCAAATATCACTTCCCAGCTTTCCCTTCAAACTCCCCCTATTAGCAAAAATTCTCTCCCCACCAACACAAATGCTCTCACCTCCCCAAATCCCTCCTACCAGCACTACTTCTTTCCCCTCCAAATCCTCCCTCTTAGTACAAATCTCCCGTCACCCTAATCCACCTCCCAGCACTAATCCTCTCCTACCCTCCCCCCCTTACAATCCCCCCAACACAAATTCCCACCCCCTCCAAATCCTCTATTCCAGAATTACCCCTCCCCCCCCTCACCAAGTCCCCTCTTCCAGCACAAATCATCTCCCCCAAAATCCCCCTCTTAGCACAAATTCTCTCCATCACCCTGCCAGCACTATTCTTCTCAACCTTAGACCCAATCGTACTTACACCCCCCCCCCCCCGCCAGGTTAGTCTGTCCCCCAGCACAATCCCCCTATCCTTCTGAATTTACAGACCTCAGATACAGCATGACATGGGAGATTTCCTTCCTCCCAAACTCCTTCTCGTGTTTGCCATTTGTACACATTAGCGCCAAGGAGGAGCCTAGGAGAAGCTACCGTTGGCTTTGTGACAGCAGCTGCAGCATTGGCAAGACGTGGCACAAGCCCTGGGGGCCTGATGCTAGTGATGTCCCTGCTTCCCCCCACATTACCCAGCTCTTTAACAGGTTTGCCAAATATTCTTAAAATTACGAACAGTCCAAATTATATATATGTAACTGCAGTGGGTACATTAAAGTGGAACCTCATCCAAAAGGGGTAGTTCCGCTTGTTGGCCTCCTCTTTAACTTGTAGCACGTTTTTTTTTTCCGGGGGGGGGGGGGTTGCTTGGTTTGACAGGTACCTCCTCTTCCACCCAAAATGGTGCTGTGATCTGAGCGGAAGTTTATCCCCCCTTAGCATGCAGCCTGCTAGGACACATCACAGGCCCCAGAAGATTGCAGGGCCATTCCCACTGCGCATGCGGCTTGCACATGCACAATGGGAAGCTGGCAGTGAAGCTGCAAGGCTTTGGCTTAGGATGCTGGCGTCTGGACCCAAAGCTCACTGAAGAATCGACTTGGATGAGGACAGTGCTGGATCCCTGAACAGGTAAGTGTCCTTGTATTAAAAGTCAACAGCTACAGTATTTGTAGCTGCTGACTTTGCATTTCTTTGGGAAGAGACTAAAGACACTCACCGTTTAAAGGCCAGTATAAGCTTCTTCTAAGCATTTGTAAAGCTTTTTCAGTATGAGTATCTTAAATACGGATCTTAATGGGAGTACTGACTGTTACTTTAAACAAGCAGCTAGCAGGTGTCAGCAGACTTTCAATAAGCTTTACAAAGTGATGAAGCTTGTTTAAAGTGGCAGTCAGCAGTCCTATTTAGATTCATGCTTAACCCAGCCAAACTGAAGCCAATTGGTGCCTCACAAACTTCAAAGCTGCTTGAATCTTAATGAGATCGTGCTATAGACACTTAAACAGTCTGAAACTCATGTCATCAAGGCCTTACAGAATATCAAAGTCATGGGATCATCAGGGTTGTCAAGAAACTTGCATTTTCAAAATGTGGTCAACAATGTCATCCTGCCGATTCCACTAAGTATATATTTCCTTTAATTGGTATGTCGGTACTTGCAAGTTTAATACTGCAGACATACATCTGCACTAACATATTTAATTACTTACTATTTGTTTACCCAAGAGCCTTCAAAAGAAATCTTGACAAGACAGACAGAAATGGTTTATCTAATGTTTTCATCACAGAGATAATTACCTTCATTCTTCAAATGTAAGATAGTTCATTATTTTTTATGTCAGGGTACCTAATGCATGTAGAGTTCATGTACAGAGGAAATGTGCCTGATCACAATCAAAGTAAACTTAATGAGAAATGAGGAGGAAATGGAAATCCTCTTTCAGGTATTCAGAGCCACCACTGTCTTTATTGAAAGCCAAGATGAGGTAAGCTTGCAGGAATGATAGGAGAACCACCATATTGGAAAAAAATATGGTGGCTGCTTTTGCTAATTTCTTCTTCTAAAAAAGGCTAGTTGCCTGGCCATTCTTAAAGATGATTGAGTTCAGGTGCAGAAAAGATAAAATTTCATGAGCCTCATGCAATTTTGAATTTCCAAACTAAAAGTTCCATTGAAGTTAAAGGAAACCCAAACCAGGCTCCACAATTGAGTGTATTACAGATGAACAAAATTGTGTAAAATAGTGTGGGAAGCTCCTGGTGGCCCTGCTGAATGAGATGATGGGGGCAAAAATAACCTGATCTGCTTTAGAAATTCCACTGGGGATATCAAGATCGAAGGATGGGACCTTTTAGCACTTGCAGTCAAGCTAAGGGTGCTCAAGCAAAAGGCAGAAACAGGCTCTGGAGCTTCCTTTGGTCCCTTGCTTCCAGAAGCCTTTTTGGAATCCGAACTAGCAAAAACAACACTGAAATTTAAATTTTGCTTTGAACATCTGAATTCATGAAATTAGATTGAAATCCAATATTATCTGAACTTGTAAAGCAGCAAATTATGGACTTTATTGGTACCCCATGCACACAGTACACCAAAATAAAGAGGGATACTGGGCTGGTTTCTGTTTCTGTTTGGTACATGTTACTGGACATATTTGAGTATCGATCCACCTTCATTGTACATCTCCACATGCTTCAATTTGTCTCCATGTGTGTTTTATATTACTCTATCTAAGGTCCTATGTTCATTGATTAAACAGAGAATCTTTTTGGTCCAACTCTGGATGCCTGCGCCTCTACCCAGATTGGAACGTTTTGTATATCCAACTTTTCATCTCTAGTGTGTGTGCTTCATTTATATGATAATTTGGCCAGTTGTTGAAGACACTTAATCGATATATTTAGACTTATATTCTCTGATATGGTGATACGGGTCGGTATCCATTTATTTAAGGATATTTGTAGTGTTGTTCCAACATCCCCTTTGGAGATTGGTCTCATCATTATATTCACTTATGTTTTATAATATATAGGATTCATTAAGTGTGGTCCTGTCTCTGTGATATATATTTGCTCCCACACCCACCCCAGGGCAGGGTTTTGTTTGGGATCTTGGATCTGTCCCTCTAGCCCTGCATGTTTTCGTTGTGGGTAAGCCTGCGGGGTTGCCCCGTATTCAGACTCTTGTGTACCCCTTTTGGATTACCTGTAATGGAATTTTAACATTTGTTTGTTTCTATACAGAAAAGATTGGATGCTAACCGCTACTCCTAAAAAAGTGATTGTTGCAGCGAAACATATAGAAAATGTATTGACCTTGGAGGATTTGTTTCCCTAAATGCTCCAATAAGTGGCTTTCGCAGATTGGAACTCATTATAACATTGCTTGTAGGGAAACTACCTCCTAATAATGGGTTGAACTACTATCCTTTATGTTGTTTTTATGAATTTGTAATAAAATTTATATTTTTATATATTTTTTTCTATATAATTTGTCCTTTTTCAAGTTCCCTATTGATAGGACATGGTATCCCCCTATTTATATATATAGATATTGGCAGTGATTTCCATATAGACCTATTTAGTTGTTTGTCTTTAAATTGACATGATCATATGATCAGATTATTCAAATCAGCATTTAACTGTCAATAAATAAAAAAATATAAATATCAATACAGAAATTCCATAAGGGCTTAAAGTGCTAAAATATATGAAAAAAAACATACACACTATATATATCTATGATGCAATTGGTGCAAAAAAAACAAGAGGTTTCTTTAAAAGTGCTAAGTTCAATAAGGTGACTGTGCAATAAATGGTAATAAAACAACTAAGGATTCATAATGAAGAGTTCATCCAAATATGATCAAACAAACTGAATCCACTGCTGACACTTCAGTGCACCTTCACCCACCACCTGAGCACTCGTATTGAGGCCTTTGGCTCTGGTAAACAATTAAATGGGCCAACATTCTGTTATAGATATTCCAAAGTTAACCACCACTAAGACTTCAAAATTCACTCTGTATGTTAGAAACGCTAAGCATTATATTCAGATATACAGTATCGGGAGTACACCCCTCACATTTTTGTAAATATTTTATTCTATCTTTTCATGTGACATCACTGAAGAAATGACACTTTGCTACAATGTAAAGTAGTGAGTGTACAGCTTGTATAACAGTGTAAATTTGCTGTCCCCTCAAAATAACTCAACACACAGCCATTAATGTCTGCTGGCAACAAAAGTGAGTACATGTTGGCATTCATGGTTCCCTCAATGAAGTATATCTCCCCAGTGCAGGACTCATGCAGCCCCAGACCATGACACTCCCACCACTATGCGTGAGCCTCTACCAGGAAATTCTAGAGCACTTCAAGTTTACCTCTGCTGACCAGCTTTGTGGAGATGCTGATTTCATTTTCCAGCAGGACTTGGCAACCGCCCACACTGCCAAAATACCAATACCCGATTTAATGATCATGGTATAACTGTGCTTGATTGGCCAGCAAACTCGCCTGACCTAAACCCCATAAAGAATCTGTGGGGTATTGTCAAGAGGAAAATAAGAGACATCAGACCCAACAATGCAGATGAGCTGAAGGCCGCTATCAAAAAAACCTGGGCATCCATAACACCTCAGCAGTGCCACAGGCTGATTCATGCAAAAGGAGCACCGACCAAGTATTGAGTGCATACTATATTGTACATGGACATTCTTTTCAGTAAGCCAACATTTCTATATTAAAAACCTTTTTTTATTGGTCTTATGTAAGATTCTAATCTTCAAGATAATGAATTTTGGGCTTTCACTAGCTGAAAGAACACCCCCCAGTTCTGTTCGCAACAGAATATGGGAACAGGCAAAAAATGTGTTCGAAACACGCAAGCACCGTTAAAGTCTATGGGACACGAACGTGAAAAATCAAAAGTGCTAATTTTAAAGGCTTATATGCAAGTTATTGCCATAAAAAGTGTTTGGGGACCTGGGTCCTGCCCCAGGGGACATGTATAAATGCAAAAAAAGTTTTAAAAACGGCTGTTTTTTCAGGAGCAGTGATTTTAATAATGCTTAAAGTGAAACAATAAAAATGTAAAATTCCTTTAAATATCGGGCCTGGGGGTTGTCCTTAGTATGCCTGTAAAGTAGCGCATTTTTCCTGTGTTTAGAACAATACCACAGCAAAATGACATTTCTAAAAGAAAAAATGTAACCTAAAACTGCTTGCGGCTGTAATGTATTGTCAGATCCCGGCAATATAGATGAAAATCGTTGAAAAAAACAGCATGCCCCCTCCAGTCCATTACCAGGCCTTTTGGGTCTGGTATGGATATTAAGGGGAACCCCGCACCCAATATTTTTTTTAAAAAATGGTGTGGGTCTCCCCCAGGCCCCCAGGCATCATTCACTCTGAACAGCAGTATACATACTATACAGCCTGCCCTAAATACTCAGCAGAAAATTGGAATTAGGCCATATGCCGCGTACACACAAGCGGACTTTTCGACCGGACTGGTCCGACGGACTATCTGACGGACTTTTGACGGACTTCCAACGGTCTTTCCGAATGAAAGGACTTGCCTACACACAATCACACCAAAGTCCGACAGATTCGTACATGATGACGTACGACCGGACTAAAATAAGGAAGTTGATAGCCAGTAGCCAATATCTGCCCTAACGTCGGTTTTTGTCCGTCGGACTAGCATACAGACAAGTGGAATTTTCGATAGGAACATGTTTCAAATCTATACGTATCGACGTATAGATTTGAAACATGTTCCAAATCTAAAGTCTGTCAGATTTTCGACCGAAAAAGTCCGCTGCAGGTCCGATGAAGCCCACACACGGTCAAATTGTCCACCGGACTCGGTCCGTCGGACCAGTCTGGTCGAAAAGTCCGCTTGTGGGTATGCGGCATCAAGTGTTGGTGGTACCAGAACACGGTAAGCCCTCACAGTTACTCTTGGTGAGCACAGGAACAGGCCCTGCTGTGAAATACTATATCAAAAATTTTAATTACATGCCCTTGTTAAACAGGGGCTGAAAAATTGGGCCTTTGGTGGTGGTGGTGCCACAATACTGTAAGCCCTCACAGTTACTCTTGTTGGGCGCAGGAGTGGGCTCTGCTGTGAAATGTTATATCAAGAATTGTAATTACATGCCCCCGTTAACTGTTTCAGCCCCGGAAGATTTTACCCCCTTCCTTACCAGGGCACTTTTTACAATTTGGCACTGTGGCACTTTAACTGACAATTGCGCGGTCGTTCGACACTGTACCCAAACAAAATTTGCGTCCTTTTTTTCCTACAAATAGAGCTTTCTTTTGGTGGTATTTGATCACCTCTGCGGTTTTTATTTTTTTCCCTATAAACAAAAAAAGAGCGACAATTTTGAAAAAAAAAAAAAAACAACAATATTTTTTACTTTTTGCTATAATAAATATCCCCAAAAGTTTTTTTTAAAAAAACTAATTTCTTCATCAGTTTAGGCCAATATATATTCTTCTACATATTTTTGGTAAAAAAAATCGCAATAAGCGTATATTGATTGGTTTGCACAAAAGTTATAGCGTCTGCAAACTATGTAAAAGATTTATGGCAGGACTGAAAAATTGTTTAAAAGCATCGGTCAGCCGGCCACCTTCTCCACCGCTTTTTCTCTGACTGAACGAAGCCTCAGCGACACGTTGTCCAGCACCAGGAAATTGTAACCTCCCAGGACCGGGAAATGCGTTGCACAAACCTTTCTTCAAGGCCTCTTAAAGATGTTTCATCCTCTGTTCCCTCTGCGAAGGCAGAATGAGTTCGGCAACCTTACCCTTGTAACGTGGATCAAGAAGGGTTGCCAGCCAGTAATGATCCCTCTCTTTGATACCCCAGTCCTAGGGTCCTTTCGCAGGCTTTGCATAATCAGGGAGGCCATGCAGTGTACATTTGCAGAGGCATTCGATTCTGAGTCCTCTGGGTCACTAAGGATTACATGATCAGTAACTACCTCCTCCCAGCCACCTACAACTCCTTGTATTTCTGGGGACTGAAAACCATTCCTTAAAGACTGCTGCTGAGTGTTATCCTCTACATCCATGCTGACACAATCCTCCTCCTCCTCTTCTTCCTGTGTGTTTGGCAGGCCCGCGGGAAAGTTATCTGGATAAAGGGGGCCTTGAGAGGTAAGGAAGTCCTCCTCTTCCTCCCGCTTTTCTGCCTCAAGTGCCCTGTCCATGATTCCACGAAGCTTGTGCTCCAACAGGAAGACTAGAGGGACAGAGTCACTGATGCATGCATTGTCACTGCTCACCATCCTTGTGGCCTCCTCAAATGGTGACAGGACAGTGCATGCATCCTTGATCAGTAGCCACTGGCGTGGCAAAAAGGAGCCAAGCTCCACTGACCCTGTCTTGGTGCCATACTTGCACAGGTACTCATTGATGGCCCTCTGCTGTGTGTGCATCCGCTGCAGCATTGCCAACGTTGAATTCCACCTGGTGGGCATGTCACAAATTAGGCGGTTGGTGGGCAGGTTGCATTCCCTTTGAATGTCAGGCAGGCGAGCACTGGCATTGTATGACCGGCGGAAATGACCACAGACTTTTCTGGCCTGCCTCAGGAGATCCTGTAAGCCTAGGTACCTGCTCAAGAACCACTGCACCACCAAACATGGAACATGGGCAAAGTGCCCTTGTCGGAGGGCAGAGAGAATGTTGATGCCATTGTCGCATACAACCATTCCTGGTTGAAGCTGGCATGGCGTCAACCACCTCTGAGCCTGCCCCTGCAGAGCTGACAGAATCTCTGCCCCAGTGTGGCTCCTGTCCCCTAGGCAGACCAACTCAAGCACTGCATGGCATATTTTAGCCTGACTGCTTGCGTAGCCCCTTGATCGCTTATGGAGCACCACTGGTTCAGAGGACAAATCTGCAGAAGAGGTCATAGAGGAAGAAGAAGAGGAGGGGGTAGAGAATAGAGTCGTGGAAGAATCAGCACTAGCATTTTAGATTTGTGGTGGCGGAACAAGCTCCAACAACACTGAACTCTGGAATGGTCTCCCGTGAAAAGAAATGGCGTTTTGAAACCTACCACTGAGGTACAGCACATTCCACAAATTCACGAAAGGGGGCAGAGTCTACCAGCTGAAAAGGCAGCAGTTGCAGTGCTAGCAATTTGGCCAAGCTAGCATTTACATGCAGAGCATGTGAATGGCTGGGACCAAATTTCCTTTTACAGTTCAGCAAGTTCGCCTACTAAAATGGTGTACTGCTAGCAGATTGGTTGCAAGTACATGGGATACCTATTGCTATACCTTCATTCCTCTCAGTGCAGGTTTTCATGAGGACTGGAGGTATAGTAGTGTTGAATTCCGCCTTTTTCTTTGATGTGGGTCTTTCAAGTGATGTTGCCAACAAACTGCATGGCAGGTCGTCATATGTCTGGTCAAGCATGTGGTGCCCAAGCAGCTGCTGTTTTGGCCACGCTTGATCCACTTCAGACATAGATCGCAAACAGCAACGGTGCGATCTGCTGCACACATGTCAAAAAAGGCCCACACCAAGGAACTTTTAAAAGTCAGCGGGGAGTCAGCAGCGCCCAACACCTGCGGAGCTCTGCGGTGTTATGTAATAGGGTGGCTGACCTTAAGCTGCCCCCTAGAGGACGTCCTGCCTCGTTGGAGTTGTGCCTCCTCCTTTCTTCTCTCAGGTACCCAAGTACAGTCAGTGGCCTCATCATCCGCTCCCTCCTCGTCACTGGAGAAAACTTGGCAGTATGCTGAAGCTTGGGGAACATGACTACCAGTTTCTTGTCCTTCTTGGGCACCCCCCTCTCTCTAGGCTCACATTACTCCCTTCCTCAACCTGGGAACCAACATCGGAGCCTTCAAATCGCTGCGCATCCTCTAGCAGCATGTACCCAACACTGTGGTTGAATAATTCTGGGGACTCCTCCGTGCATGATGGTGAAGCTATGGAAGAAGTGACTGTGAACAAGGAACGGGTGGAATAGGCCACTTTGGCAGCTGCGTTGGAAGGCAAACTACTCTAAACCTGGGTGACAGTGGATGAGGACGGCTTCGTTTTCCACTCCACCAACTCTTCTGCATGTTTTGGCTCAATAACACGGCCAGCAGCAGAAAAAAAGGACAAGTGTGCCCCACGGCCACCTGCAAAGGATGCACCATGTCCATGACCAGCACTGTTGACTGTATACACAGAGGCTGCTTGCCCTCTTTTAGTGACCTGTGAGCGTCTACCTCTCCTTGGTGGCCTTCCGGACACTACACTGTATTAGATACTCTGTACACCACCAGAAATGTAGTAGAAACTGTACACACTGTATTAGATACTGTGTACACCACCTGCACTGTATTAGCAACTGTACTACGGCTGCAATGTATTGTGTACTGTGTACACCCAGGGCCAGTGCTCCCACTAGGCGAACTAGGCAGTCGCCTAGGGTACACTGCCACCTAGGGGCGCAGCCACAGATGGGTGGTGGCTGGTGTGGTGCGGAGTGTAGCAGGAGGCGGCTCCTTCTGGCTGGCTGCAGAAATGCTGGGCAGGGAGAAGGAGCAGACAATCCCCCCTTTCCCTGGACTAAGCCAGGGGCGACCTTGCTGATGTCCAGCAGCCGTGGGTGTAAGCTCTGTGCATAGGGACAGCCTGGATGGATCCACCCAGGCCCGGACTTGCCATAGGACACATGCTGGGCCGAGGCCACTGAGCCACTTGTCCTAGAGGAACGAGGAGCCCAACGCAAAGCTGCTCCTTCAGCCCACCCAGCCTCTCCACGGCCCGCCTCTGGAGCCCAGGGGTGGAACCACATGATCAGCTGAACAGGGGAGGAGCTGGAGGAGGTCTCCCATGCGTAACTGGTGACACCGACTGCCACCCGCTGCCGGACATGAGGAGGGAGCTGGAAAGAAGTGCCCCAAGGTAAAAACTTGTCAGATGGTTGAGAGAAGCACTGGGGATGAAGGCTTCCAGTCAGACCTTATCATTGGTGTGTGACCCCTCCACCTGTCTGCACCCCCCTCCTGTTCACCTTGCTCTATCCCTCCTCTTGGCTCCATCCCTTCTCCTGGCTCCATCCCTCCTCCTGGCTCCATCCCTCCACCTGGCTCCATCCCTCCTCCTGGCTCCATCCCTCCACCTGGCTTCATCCTTCCACCTGGCTAAATTCCCTCCACCTGGCTCCATCGCTTCACCTGGCTCCATCCTTCCACCTGGCTCCATCCTTCCACCTGGCTCCATCCCTCCTCCTGGCTCCATCCCTCCACCTGGCTCCATCCTTTAACCTGGCTCCATCCTCACCCCACCTGGCTGCACCCCCTCTCCTGTCCCCCTGGCTGCACCCCTATCTCCTGTCCACCTGGCTCCAACCTCCCTCCATCTGGCTGCACCTCCCCCCTCCTGTCCACCTGGCTGCACCCCCTATTCTGTCTATCTGGCTATATCCTCCCTCCACCTGGCAGCACCCCCTCTCTTGTCCACCTGGCTGCACCCCTAGCTTCTGTCCACCTGTCTCCATCCTCCCTCCACCTGGCTGCACCCCTTCTCCTGTCCACCTGGCTGCACCCCCTCTCCTGTCCACCTGGCTGCACCCCTATCTCCTGTCCACCTGGCTCCATCCTTCCCCCACCTGGCTACACCCCCTCTCCTGTCCACCTGGACCAGGTCTGTGCTAAAATTATTGAATCAATTTAGATTTTTTTTTTGGGGGGGGGGGCGCAAGTAGCTGTTCTCGCCTAGGGCGCAAAAAAAGTCTAGCACTGGCCCTGTGTACACCAAGAGAAGTGTAATAGAAACTGTACACACTGTATTAGATACTGTGTACACCGCCTGCACTGTATTAGAAACTGTACAACGGCTGCAGTGTATTGTGTACTGTGTACACCACCACAAGTGTAGAAGACACTGTACACACTGTATTAGATATTGTGTACACCGCCAGCACTATTAGCAACTGTACTATGGCTGCACTGTATTGTGTACTGTGTACACCACCAGAAGTGTAGTAGAAACTGTACACACTGTACTAGATACTGCGTACACCACCTTCACTGTATTAGAAACTGTTTAATGGCTGCACTATATTTTATACTGTGTACCCCACCAGAAGTGTAGTAGACACTGTGCACACTGTATTAGATATTGTGTACATTGCTTGAAGTGTATTAGAAACAGTACACCATGGAATGCACTGTAGATATAGGCTACACAAGACTGTGTATATATATATATATATATATATATATATATATATATATATATATATATTTATTATAAAAACACAGCCTGAAGTGTATTAGAAACAGTTCACCACAAACTGCACTGTAGATATAGGCTACACTGATGCAGAGTATATATATATATATATATATATATATATATATATATATATATATATATATATACGAGATACGACACTGTATGTACCGTATATATATATTAATACACTGCCTGCACTGACTGAATATAGCGTAAACACTTAATATATAGTCTATGCTAAAAGCAGAGTATATATATATATATATATATATATATATATATATATATATATATATATAAATATATATATATTAGATTGACTGTATGAGCAGCCTTATATAGTGTGGGGCATGGACTTAGTCCCCCTGAGCCATGATTGGCCAAAGGCACCCTGCCTTTGGCCAATTATGGCTCTCTTAGTAGAGGGCGCTGTGATTGGCCAAAGCATGCAGGTCAGGTGCATGCTTTGGCCAATCATTATACAGCGATCTCGCAGTGCATTATGGGGCATTCCGCTGTTCTCTAATTTGCTGAGAATGCCCCATAATGTTCGCTCTTCGGCGAACGGGGGAAAACCCAATGTTCGAGTCGAACTTATGTTCAACCCGAACATCAAGCTCATCCCTAGCTGTAAGCCATAATCATCAAAATTAAAAGAAAGAAATGCTTGAAATATGTCACTCTGTGTGTAACGCATCTGTCACAGACCTAGCCGGGACAGAGGCTGTTGAAGAGGACTGTATGCAAGCCTGTTGCCTTTTGATTATGGGCCCTAGCATTTGGGGGAATGGTGCTCTCTGTGAGCTGTATGCCTGGGGACCCTGGGGTTGGTGTTACGTTGGATTCAGCTCCATGTCCCCCCAAAACACACAGACTCTGGAACCCGTTATATGCCATATTAGAATGATAAGACTGAATTATACTGTTGGGACACATACTGTGAGGAGATGCTAATGTCATCAACTCCACTCACCTGTCTGATGTCAGCTATAATGTGTTTAATGTAAATGAGTTTAGTTTAGGTTCTAAGGGTATTCAACTCATTGTTGTTTGTTCTAATTATCCCTGTGTTGATGTTTATGGTAATGTGTGTAAATTGAATGAGCTGATCACATTGTCCTCTATACAATGTAGGAGACGGGACGACTCCTATTGGAGCTCATGTTAATTAGGTTAGCTTTGAGTCATCCTGGTGTATAAATGTGTGGGAGATCTCAAATAAAGAGTAGTTCTGATGTACTCCAAGACTGGTGTTGTCTAGTTCTTGGGGGTTCCTATAGCCAGATCCATTGGACTCGTGTTCCAGAACTTAGGAAGCGGTATACTGACGGAAGCACTCAAACGGAGTGTGGGACGTTCCGTGACATTGGTGGCAAGCAGCGGGAAAGCTTCCTGCAGTCTGGGACATCCAAACTTCCATCTGGATCCAAGGTCCAGATAGCAGGAGAGGAGAGGTACAGATACCAGCCGCCATGGATGAGGAATTCAGAAGGAGGTTGCGAGAGATGCAGATACAGCACAGAGGACCAGTATCGGAGCAGGTCCTGCTGGGATGGTGTGATTCTATTCGCTGCAAACTCTGGAAGGAAGTGCTAGCCCGTGAGCAGCGACACCAGGGAAAAGTTCTCCCCTCCATCGAGGAAAGGTACTGGTCGCAGTACAGACTGCGGGTGCGGTTTTTGGGAGAAAAACCACACAAGAAGCAGACAGCTGAATTAAGCAGGCTGGTCTGGGCAGAGATAAAGCTGGATGAGAGCTACAGAGCCCTCTGGTGGCATGTATCCCAAGCATGTCCCTGGATAGCGGATGACAGCCCAACGGAAGGCTTAAGCTACGGCGGCTTGGGACTGTTGTTTGTGAAGCTGACAGGGGACCCTAACTTTGGGAGTGATTTGGAGCGGCGGGTGGACGAAATCATGGATTTCGGAGAAGGGCTACTGAACATTTCGGAAGTGCACTGGGCACAGGAAGATTTGGAGTTTCTGGCCGTTCAGGAATGGGAGCTAGAGATCGCCTACAGACGGCTGCTAGACATTGCTCAGTGCCAGGGCTGGGCTCCCTTTGCCTGGGACTATCAGGAAATACCAGCTGACAACCCTGAAATCCTGGCTGAAGAGTCGGCAATGTGGCAGAGCAATAGTGTGCTTTGCCAACCTGCCCCCACAGCTATGGAGGCGGAGGTCTTATGGCGGATGCAGCAAGTGCTGACTGACCTTGATGATCCTGTTTCTGCATGGGATGATCTTGGATGGAGGAATGTGCCTGTACAGCAGCATGCCAGAGAATCTGCAGTGGAAAATCCGGAGATTGCCGTCCCCAAACCTGAAGTGCTGACAACAGGGCAGAGCTCTGCTAACCTCTGCCCAGAAATGATAGCATCTTCTGGGTTCCATGGACAGGAGATGGTGAACCTCTATCCCCAGACATCAGTTGCAGAGACATGGGATTTGATAGACTTTTCTGCTGAGGAAGAACAACCTGATGAGCCTCCAGCAGAAGAGCTGCTATCAGGGCCAAAGTTCACTGTGTTCTGCCCAGCACCAACAGTGGCTTCGGCCTTCTTGAGAGAAGAGGTAGTCGGCCTTTCTCCCACAACACTGACAGGGACATGTGATTTTCTGCCAGCAGCATCTATGGAGTTAAAACAAACTTCTCCAGCTGAAGATCTGGTAACTGAACAGAGGGTCCAAGACCTCTGTCCCACACTTTTACCAATTCCAGAGACTGGGGATTTAATAGACGTTTCTGTAGAGGAGGAACCACCTGGCAAACCCTCAGCAGAAGTGCTGGCAACCGGACAGAGAGTCCAAGACCTCTGCCCCACACCTGCAGCAATTGTGGAGGCTCAGGCTGAGAAGATGGCAATCACTTCCCAGCAGCAGATACAGGGGGAGAAGGGAGAGGAGGTGTGTGTTGTCCCTCCCCAACAGTTGGCCAGGGTGGAGGAAGTGGGCTTTCCTCCCCAGCAAAGATCCATGTACCTGGGAGACAGTACCATTGACATATACAAGAATGACATTTCCTGCAGGGCTAGTTAAAAACACCTGAACACCTGAACATATTCAAAAAATACGGGGGTTTGGTCACACTATATGGTCATATAGTGCTAAGCCCACTTACTGCGACAAAGTACCCCGAATTAGTGGGTCCTACACTAGTAATAGAATGGAAGATCCTCTGTCTCAACCATGGGAGCTGAACTCCTCTATGTGGGAGAACTGAAAGGGATACATCCTAATCACCTAAAACATCCTAATCACTGGTGGCCACTAAATAGGAGGTAATGAGGAGGGGGAGGGGTGCTCCAGCCCAAAAACCTGGTCAGGGCCTATTACAACATACAAGTACATATTTGTGTGCGCTGTAAAATATTTTGTACTGTTTATAGGTCTTACAGCAGCACCATCTTGAATTTAAATGCATTGTATGGTGTGCCCCCCAAATATGTACTTGTATGTTGTAATAGGCCCTGACCAGGTTTTTGGGCTGGAGCACCCCTCCCCCTCCTCATTACCTCCTATTTAGTGGCCACCAGTGATTAGGATGTATCCCTTTCAGTTCTCCCACATAGAGGAGTTCAGCTCCCATGGTTGAGACAGAGGATCTTCCATTCTATTACTAGTGTAGGACCCACTAATTCGGGGTACTTTGTCGCAGTAAGTGGGCTTAGCACTATATGACCATATAGTGTGACCAAACCCCCGTATTTTTTGAATATGTTCAGGTGTTCAGGTGTTTTTAACTAGCCCTGCAGGAAATGTCATTCTTGTATGTGTGCGCTGTAAAATATTTTGTACTGTTTATAGGTCTTACAGCAGCACCATCTTGAATTTAAATGCATTGTATGGTGTGCCCCCCAAATATGTACTTGTATGTTGTAATAGGCCCTGACCAGGTTTTTGGGCTGGAGCACCCCTCCCCCTCCTCATTACCTCCTATTTAGTGGCCACCAGTGATTAGGATGTATCCCTTTCAGTTCTCCCACATAGAGGAGTTCAGCTCCCATGGTTGAGACAGAGGATCTTCCATTCTATTACTAGTGTAGGACCCACTAATTCGGGGTACTTTGTCGCAGTAAGTGGGCTTAGCACTATATGACCATATAGTGTGACCAAACCCCCGTATTTTTTGAATATGTTCAGGTGTTCAGGTGTTTTTAACTAGCCCTGCAGGAAATGTCATTCTTGTATGTGTGCGCTGTAAAATATTTTGTACTGTTTATAGGTCTTACAGCAGCACCATCTTGAATTTAAATGCATTGTATGGTGTGCCCCCCAAATATGTACTTGTATGTTGTAATAGGCCCTGACCAGGTTTTTGGGCTGGAGCACCCCTCCCCCTCCTCATTACCTCCTATTTAGTGGCCACCAGTGATTAGGATGTATCCCTTTCAGTTCTCCCACATAGAGGAGTTCAGCTCCCATGGTTGAGACAGAGGATCTTCCATTCTATTACTAGTGTAGGACCCACTAATTCGGGGTACTTTGTCGCAGTAAGTGGGCTTAGCACTATATGACCATATAGTGTGACCAAACCCCCGTATTTTTTGAATATGTTCAGGTGTTCAGGTGTTTTTAACTAGCCCTGCAGGAAATGTCATTCTTGTATGTGTGCGCTGTAAAATATTTTGTACTGTTTATAGGTCTTACAGCAGCACCATCTTGAATTTAAATGCATTGTATGGTGTGCCCCCCAAATATGTACTTGTATGTTGTAATAGGCCCTGACCAGGTTTTTGGGCTGGAGCACCCCTCCCCCTCCTCATTACCTCCTATTTAGTGGCCACCAGTGATTAGGATGTATCCCTTTCAGTTCTCCCACATAGAGGAGTTCAGCTCCCATGGTTGAGACAGAGGATCTTCCATTCTATTACTAGTGTAGGACCCACTAATTCGGGGTACTTTGTCGCAGTAAGTGGGCTTAGCACTATATGACCATATAGTGTGACCAAACCCCCGTATTTTTTGAATATGTTCAGGTGTTCAGGTGTTTTTAACTAGCCCTGCAGGAAATGTCATTCTTGTATGTGTGCGCTGTAAAATATTTTGTACTGTTTATAGGTCTTACAGCAGCACCATCTTGAATTTAAATGCATTGTATGGTGTGCCCCCCAAATATGTACTTGTATGTTGTAATAGGCCCTGACCAGGTTTTTGGGCTGGAGCACCCCTCCCCCTCCTCATTACCTCCTATTTAGTGGCCACCAGTGATTAGGATGTATCCCTTTCAGTTCTCCCACATAGAGGAGTTCAGCTCCCATGGTTGAGACAGAGGATCTTCCATTCTATTACTAGTGTAGGACCCACTAATTCGGGGTACTTTGTCGCAGTAAGTGGGCTTAGCACTATATGACCATATAGTGTGACCAAACCCCCGTATTTTTTGAATATGTTCAGGTGTTCAGGTGTTTTTAACTAGCCCTGCAGGAAATGTCATTCTTGTATGTGTGCGCTGTAAAATATTTTGTACTGTTTATAGGTCTTACAGCAGCACCATCTTGAATTTAAATGCATTGTATGGTGTGCCCCCCAAATATGTACTTGTATGTTGTAATAGGCCCTGACCAGGTTTTTGGGCTGGAGCACCCCTCCCCCTCCTCATTACCTCCTATTTAGTGGCCACCAGTGATTAGGATGTATCCCTTTCAGTTCTCCCACATAGAGGAGTTCAGCTCCCATGGTTGAGACAGAGGATCTTCCATTCTATTACTAGTGTAGGACCCACTAATTCGGGGTACTTTGTCGCAGTAAGTGGGCTTAGCACTATATGACCATATAGTGTGACCAAACCCCCGTATTTTTTGAATATGTTCAGGTGTTCAGGTGTTTTTAACTAGCCCTGCAGGAAATGTCATTCTTGTATGTGTGCGCTGTAAAATATTTTGTACTGTTTATAGGTCTTACAGCAGCACCATCTTGAATTTAAATGCATTGTATGGTGTGCCCCCCAAATATGTACTTGTATGTTGTAATAGGCCCTGACCAGGTTTTTGGGCTGGAGCACCCCTCCCCCTCCTCATTACCTCCTATTTAGTGGCCACCAGTGATTAGGATGTATCCCTTTCAGTTCTCCCACATAGAGGAGTTCAGCTCCCATGGTTGAGACAGAGGATCTTCCATTCTATTACTAGTGTAGGACCCACTAATTCGGGGTACTTTGTCGCAGTAAGTGGGCTTAGCACTATATGACCATATAGTGTGACCAAACCCCCGTATTTTTTGAATATGTTCAGGTGTTCAGGTGTTTTTAACTAGCCCTGCAGGAAATGTCATTCTTGTATGTGTGCGCTGTAAAATATTTTGTACTGTTTATAGGTCTTACAGCAGCACCATCTTGAATTTAAATGCATTGTATGGTGTGCCCCCCAAATATGTACTTGTATGTTGTAATAGGCCCTGACCAGGTTTTTGGGCTGGAGCACCCCTCCCCCTCCTCATTACCTCCTATTTAGTGGCCACCAGTGATTAGGATGTATCCCTTTCAGTTCTCCCACATAGAGGAGTTCAGCTCCCATGGTTGAGACAGAGGATCTTCCATTCTATTACTAGTGTAGGACCCACTAATTCGGGGTACTTTGTCGCAGTAAGTGGGCTTAGCACTATATGACCATATAGTGTGACCAAACCCCCGTATTTTTTGAATATGTTCAGGTGTTCAGGTGTTTTTAACTAGCCCTGCAGGAAATGTCATTCTTGTATGTGTGCGCTGTAAAATATTTTGTACTGTTTATAGGTCTTACAGCAGCACCATCTTGAATTTAAATGCATTGTATGGTGTGCCCCCCAAATATGTACTTGTATGTTGTAATAGGCCCTGACCAGGTTTTTGGGCTGGAGCACCCCTCCCCCTCCTCATTACCTCCTATTTAGTGGCCACCAGTGATTAGGATGTATCCCTTTCAGTTCTCCCACATAGAGGAGTTCAGCTCCCATGGTTGAGACAGAGGATCTTCCATTCTATTACTAGTGTAGGACCCACTAATTCGGGGTACTTTGTCGCAGTAAGTGGGCTTAGCACTATATGACCATATAGTGTGACCAAACCCCCGTATTTTTTGAATATGTTCAGGTGTTTTTAACTAGCCCTGCAGGAAATGTCATTCTTGTATGTGTGCGCTGTAAAATATTTTGTACTGTTTATAGGTCTTACAGCAGCACCATCTTGAATTTAAATGCATTGTATGGTGTGCCCCCCAAATATGTACTTGTATGTTGTAATAGGCCCTGACCAGGTTTTTGGGCTGGAGCACCCCTCCCCCTCCTCATTACCTCCTATTTAGTGGCCACCAGTGATTAGGATGTATCCCTTTCAGTTCTCCCACATAGAGGAGTTCAGCTCCCATGGTTGAGACAGAGGATCTTCCATTCTATTACTAGTGTAGGACCCACTAATTCGGGGTACTTTGTCGCAGTAAGTGGGCTTAGCACTATATGACCATATAGTGTGACCAAACCCCCGTATTTTTTGAATATGTTCAGGTGTTCAGGTGTTTTTAACTAGCCCTGCAGGAAATGTCATTCTTGTATGTGTGCGCTGTAAAATATTTTGTACTGTTTATAGGTCTTACAGCAGCACCATCTTGAATTTAAATGCATTGTATGGTGTGCCCCCCAAATATGTACTTGTATGTTGTAATAGGCCCTGACCAGGTTTTTGGGCTGGAGCACCCCTCCCCCTCCTCATTACCTCCTATTTAGTGGCCACCAGTGATTAGGATGTATCCCTTTCAGTTCTCCCACATAGAGGAGTTCAGCTCCCATGGTTGAGACAGAGGATCTTCCATTCTATTACTAGTGTAGGACCCACTAATTCGGGGTACTTTGTCGCAGTAAGTGGGCTTAGCACTATATGACCATATAGTGTGACCAAACCCCCGTATTTTTTGAATATGTTCAGGTGTTCAGGTGTTTTTAACTAGCCCTGCAGGAAATGTCATTCTTGTATGTGTGCGCTGTAAAATATTTTGTACTGTTTATAGGTCTTACAGCAGCACCATCTTGAATTTAAATGCATTGTATGGTGTGCCCCCCAAATATGTACTTGTATGTTGTAATAGGCCCTGACCAGGTTTTTGGGCTGGAGCACCCCTCCCCCTCCTCATTACCTCCTATTTAGTGGCCACCAGTGATTAGGATGTATCCCTTTCAGTTCTCCCACATAGAGGAGTTCAGCTCCCATGGTTGAGACAGAGGATCTTCCATTCTATTACTAGTGTAGGACCCACTAATTCGGGGTACTTTGTCGCAGTAAGTGGGCTTAGCACTATATGACCATATAGTGTGACCAAACCCCCGTATTTTTTGAATATGTTCAGGTGTTCAGGTGTTTTTAACTAGCCCTGCAGGAAATGTCATTCTTGTATGTGTGCGCTGTAAAATATTTTGTACTGTTTATAGGTCTTACAGCAGCACCATCTTGAATTTAAATGCATTGTATGGTGTGCCCCCCAAATATGTACTTGTATGTTGTAATAGGCCCTGACCAGGTTTTTGGGCTGGAGCACCCCTCCCCCTCCTCATTACCTCCTATTTAGTGGCCACCAGTGATTAGGATGTATCCCTTTCAGTTCTCCCACATAGAGGAGTTCAGCTCCCATGGTTGAGACAGAGGATCTTCCATTCTATTACTAGTGTAGGACCCACTAATTCGGGGTACTTTGTCGCAGTAAGTGGGCTTAGCACTATATGACCATATAGTGTGACCAAACCCCCGTATTTTTTGAATATGTTCAGGTGTTCAGGTGTTTTTAACTAGCCCTGCAGGAAATGTCATTCTTGTATGTGTGCGCTGTAAAATATTTTGTACTGTTTATAGGTCTTACAGCAGCACCATCTTGAATTTAAATGCATTGTATGGTGTGCCCCCCAAATATGTACTTGTATGTTGTAATAGGCCCTGACCAGGTTTTTGGGCTGGAGCACCCCTCCCCCTCCTCATTACCTCCTATTTAGTGGCCACCAGTGATTAGGATGTATCCCTTTCAGTTCTCCCACATAGAGGAGTTCAGCTCCCATGGTTGAGACAGAGGATCTTCCATTCTATTACTAGTGTAGGACCCACTAATTCGGGGTACTTTGTCGCAGTAAGTGGGCTTAGCACTATATGACCATATAGTGTGACCAAACCCCCGTATTTTTTGAATATGTTCAGGTGTTCAGGTGTTTTTAACTAGCCCTGCAGGAAATGTCATTCTTGTATGTGTGCGCTGTAAAATATTTTGTACTGTTTATAGGTCTTACAGCAGCACCATCTTGAATTTAAATGCATTGTATGGTGTGCCCCCCAAATATGTACTAGTACCATTGACATGTCGTCCCAGCAGCCAGATGAGGGAATGGAAAAGGAAGCAGCCGGCTCACCTCCCCAATGGCAGCTACACAGTTTGGGAGTGGAGGAAGCGAGCCTCCTGCCCCAACAGTTAGCCGGAGCAGAGGATGCAGAGTCCCCAGCAGAAGTGCTGGCAACAGGGCAGAGTGCTACCAACCTCTGCCCAGTACCGGCAACAACTACAGAGTTCCAGGGAGGCGGGGCAGTCGGCCTCCCTCTCCAACAGTTAGCCGGAACAGATGGTGTGGGGTTTCCAGCAGAAGGGCTGGCAACAGGGCCGAGGACTGCTGGACTCTGCCCTCAACTAACAGAGGATGGATTTCCTGTGAAGGTGGATGGGACTTCAGTCTCCACCTGTATACTCCAGGGATGGTGGGCAGTCGGCCCCGATCCCCAACAGCATGACAGAGTGAGCCCAGACACCCTGTCTTCTCTCCAGCGGCAGAAAGGATTCCAGGGAGAAGAGCCAGTCCAGGCCTCTCCCCAGCGGCAGATATGTTCTCTGAGAGAGGCAGAGGTTGGCTGGGTGAGTAATACTCTGTTTGGAACAATTTGTTTGGGGTACTGTGTGGGTACAGGCAGTAGAGGACTGGAACTATGGACTAACTTCGGAGTCAACCCGTCTGGGGCCTCCTCCTGTGTTAGTCTCCTGCCGAAAGGGGAGAAATGTCACAGACCTAGCCGGGACAGAGGCTGTTGGAGAGGACTGTATGCAAGCCTGTTGCCTTTTGATTATGGGCCCTAGCATTTGGGGGAATGGTGCTCTCTGTGAGCTGTATGCCTGGGGACCCTGGGGTTGGTGTTACGTTGGATTCAGCTCCATGTCCCCCCAAAACACACAGACTCTGGAACCCGTTATATGCCATATTAGAATGATAAGACTGAATTATACTGTTGGGACACATACTGTGAGGAGATGCTAATGTCATCAACTCCACTCACCTGACTGATGTCAGCTATAATGTGTTTAATGTAAATGAGTTTAGTCTAGGTTCTAAGGGTATTCAACTCATTGTTGTTTGTTCTAACTAACCCTGTGTTGATGTTTATGGTAATGTGTGTAAATTGAATGAGCTGATCACATTGTCCTCTATACAATGTAGGAGACGGGACGACTCCTATTGGAGCTCATGTTAATTAGGTTAGCTTTGAGTCATCCTGGTGTATAAATGTGTGGGAGATCTCAAATAAAGAGTAGTTCTGATGTACTCCAAGACTGGTGTCGTCTAGTTCTTGGGGGTTCCTATAGCCAGATCCATTGGACTTGTGTTCCAGAACTTAGGAAGCGGTATACTGACGGAAGCACTCAAGCGGAGTGTGGGACGTTCCGTGACAGCATCTATATAAAATATAGGAGTTTCACTTTCTGAAGTCAATTACTGAAATAAATAATTTTTTTAATAATATTCAAAGTTTATGAGATGCACCTGTATGGTAAAATGCACATTAACATAAACACACATAGCACAGTGAGATATGTTATAGGGGCTCATTCTGATGTGCATAATGCTAATTTGGAAAATTAGCATTTATTACAACACATGAAGCAATGTGAGATGCATTGTCAAGTCCTTCATTGTAAATGGAACAATGAACTTAGCAGTAGTGACCAACACACAATACAGTGTACCACAATGCACATGGTCTGAGTTAGGGTGTGTTGCATTAAATAAAAAAAAAAAACCTGCAGTTCTGATTTTTATATGTTAAAAATAAATGGACTACCTTAAGCGGTTCCCGACCGTCGCACACCGATGTAAGTTGGCAGAATGGCATGGCTGGGCAAATGGGCGTACCTGTACGTCCATTTGAATTCCCCGCCGTGCCATTGCGTGCGCGCTGCCAGCGGCGTGCGCATGCCGGCCGGGAGCACCGTGAGTCGGGTCGCGGGTCCTGTGGACTCGATTGCCGCAGGGATACCCACGATCGCCTCATGGAGAGGACAAACGGGGAGATGGGGAGATGCTGATGTAAACAGTATCTCCCCGTTCTGCCTAGTGACAAGTGTCACTGATCTCTGCTCCCTGTCATCGGGAGCTGTGATCAGAGTAATGACACTGCTAGCCCATCCCCCCTACAGTTAGAAATCACTCCCCTAGGAAACACTTAACCCCTCCCCGCCCTCTAGTGGTTAACCCCTTCACTGCCAGTGTCATTTACACAGTAATCAGTGCATTTTTAATCGCACTGATCGCTGTATAAATGACAATGGTCCCAAAAATGTGTCAAAAATGTCCGACATGTCCGCCAAAACGTCGCAGTCACAATAAAAATCGCTGAACGCCACCATTACTAGTTTAAAAAAAACTATTAATAAAAATGCCATAAAACTATCCCCTATTTAGTAAACGCTATAACTTTTGTGCAAACCAATCAATAAACGCTTATTGCGATTTATTTTTACCAAAAATATGTAGAAGAATACGATCGGCCTAAACTGAGGAAAAAAAATGTTTTTTTATATATTTTTGGGGGATATTTATTATAGCAAAATGTAAAAAAATAATGCGTTTTTTTCAAAATTGTCGTTCTTACTTTGTTTAAAGTGCAAAAAATAAAAATCGCAGAGGTAATCAAATACCACCAAAAGAAAGCTCTATTTGTGGGAAAAAAAGGACGTCAATTTTGTTTGGGAGCCACGTCGCACGGCCGCGCAATTGTCAGTTAAAGCGACGCAGTGCCGAATCGCAAAGAACGCCCTGGTCAGGAAGGGGGTAAAATCTTCCGGGGCTGAAGCGGTTAATAAGTTCCCCTTAATGTAACCGTAATTTAAACTCAACAATGCGTAGTTTTAAGGCAATCTAAAGCCAGTGAAGAATACAAAAATAAATTGCCAACAACCTTGATATGATCTTTGTCTTATCTTATTCTTCTTCCGAAGCCAAACATTGTGCAAGAAAATGATTGACAGTAAGCCTCAGGTAGCCTTGAATGACAAGGAAATAGAAGAATAACATATAAGTCATTATTCTAGCAAATCAGTGGAGGAAATTGTACAAAAATTATGACCCACATATACCATTTCACTGTATAATGAAATGTTTTGGTTGATACTTACTATGAAAAATTACATGTTTTTTTAATTCTCTTGTTACATGATTAATTTATAAAGATTCATGAAAACCCATTACTATTCCTAGAAAACCCAAACCTCTGTGTAATTACTGTACCTACATTAAACAGTAATGTGCAATGCATATTAATAACTAATTTAATGTGTTACTGTAATGCAGTCAAGCTACTGTAGAGATACCCCCGAAGGAGCTGCTTTTGTTCAGTCCGTTACTCTGCCTCTCAACCCTAATAACAGCCTCAGCCCTCTCTTGCACACCTGGCAATAGTGTAAGTGCAATGACCAATGAGAAACACACACGTTATGATAAAACACAGAAATTGCCTTTACTGCAATATTTCTGTGGAAGAATAACAGACAGTAACAGTATATATTCAAGTAATCAACTAAAGAGCAATAACTGAGATTTAAGAGAAATATAGTTATCAAGCTGCTTTCAGGGGATTCCAACCCTGAGAATGTCCCCAAGAGCAGAGGCACACTTAAATGGCAAATAAAGCACAATATGGCACTTTAAATCAGATTGGTTACCTTTACTCAGGTTGGCTCTATGAGTCCAGGCAGGAGGAGAGCAGAAGAATGATACTCTTTGTGTCAGGCCTCTCTCTACTGTCCCCTGACACCACAGGCCCAACTTTAAACACTTTAGTCAAATTAACATGCAATGGCTTAACCTCCTAGATAAGCTGTCCCACACACCCCCTACATATACAGAGCCCTGAATATGTGTGTGCGGGTCCATATGGCACTGGTAGCTTCCTTTGAAGAAAAGATAAAACGTTGTGTCTTCAGCTAGCCACTTTCGTTGGTGCACCTAAACTAATGGATAGCAGGGCTAAACAACACAACTGGCCCAGATTAAGTGAAGCAGGCAGGATCTTTCTCAGCAAGGTGAAAGGTCTGTATACAGTGTTCATTTAACTCCTTCTGTGGTACAGTGTCCCCGTTTTCTGCAAATGGGCAAAAGCTCTCTCACCAAATCCTGCGGTTAAGGCCCAAATGAAACGTCCTGGAACAGAAGGCTCTCCTGGTGACCCTACTAGTCACCTCACACTGGAACGCTTCACCGTCGGTGCAGGTGGGCCTGGATGTGCACCTGGGATCCCCCTCTCTCAGGCTGGATGTCCTGACTGGCGGTGGAGGCCTAAATCACATGGTAAAATCACCTGGGAGACAGCATCTCTCCCTCAGGTCTGATCTCCTCCTTCGCCTTGTGCTGACTGAATTCTCCCAAGGGAATCAAAATGGTAAAAAAGAGAAATGGGAGTGGTGCGCTTATTCAATATAGTGTGCCATAAAATAAAATAAACAAACTAAAAATGCAAACAAAAGTCCAAGTAAAGCCCAATGGTAGGAATCAGTTTATATAGAGATGGATACCTCAAAAAAAGTAGCTTGATAGGAAGAAAACAAAGCATCAATCCAACATCGACTGTAAAATTCATAGATTGGCTGCTCACCTCCAACAATGACCAAAAGCTCAAACAAGGCTCATCAGAAAGCAAATGGGGAATCCTTCTGGTGGATCTGTGAAGACATTCATGTCCCAAGTGAAGACGAAAATGCTGCATGGAATCTTAGCATCAACACACCCTGCGCTCACCAATCGGTAATTCCATATATAGAGAAAAAGCTCGCTCCAAAGGATAAATACTTCTTGTGTGAATGGCACTCAAAGGAAACAAAGAACAACCATAGTGCAATATTGCCAGATAAAATAAACTTGTTTAATAAAAGAAGTTGCTTACATCAAGTAAGAACAAAACCTCAGTATAAAATGGTAGTGACACACTCGCCTCCTCACCACGCTTCTGTAGTCGCCACCGGAAGTGAAGTCACAAGGCTCCACTCGACACGTTGTGTCACTGGTCACGTGATTTCCTCAGAGATAAGAGCCATGTGACAAGCGCCGAGTATTTATACCCCATCTAAACCAATGGGTTTGCCTTAGTAATAAGTGAGTCATCAGTTTCTCTGTGTCCTATGTAGTTAATTGGCCAATAAGAAAAAAACACCAGTCATGGCCAGAAAACTATCTAGCAACCAAGACTGATAGGTTGAATACAATAAAATAGAATAGGTACAATAATAAAATGCGGACAAATACAGAAAAATTAAAGCATTAGGTATACAGAGTAATACAAATAATTACAATCAATTTATAAAAGTATTTTTTATATACCTATAAAGATGACCCAAAAGGGTCAAAATAGTCCATACAGTAATTGTATTAACGCTACACGTAAGTAAAGAGAAGAACAAAAAATAGATAAAATAAAAATAAATGAACATCTAGTAATCAGAAATTAAACAATTAAGGTCAAAATCAATATTTAACCCTTGAGGGTGGAAAGATTTCATTTAAAAAATCAATTTCGATTCACATCTGAGTATATTGAACCTCCTACTCCCTCTCTAGTGAGGTTTATATCTTTCAATTGCCCAAAATTTCAATACTGAAGGATCCTGTGAATGAAATAGGGCAACATGTCTAGGGACACTATGCAGTGTTGCCAACCGTCAGTATTTTTACTGGCAGCTAGTAAAAAAGCAGGCAATTTTTTCCTGGCAGTAAAAAATATGGCTCTGACGCTCGGCTTGGTCCGGAGTTGGCTGAGACTATCCCAGTGCCTGCTACAGTGTGATCGGGCGGCTCTGGTGGAGGCGGTGCCTGAGCATGTCGTGTGATGTCATGGTGCAATGGAGTCAAGCAGAGCGGCCAGAGCCTCGTGTGTGGGTCTGCGATATTGGAGCAAGGCAAGCTGGGACCAGGACCGTCAGTGCTGTTTAGACTGGAGGGACCACTTGGGTTGGGGAGAGACTGTCACTGTGACTCAGGAGGGGACATGTTGTGTCAGTGAGGTCTCATCATCATCTGTGCTGCTGCACACTGCTGTCAGTGTCACTGCGAGAGTCAATTTTATGTGTGTGTGCGCCCATTCTAATTTCTTGCCCTCCTGAGTCCTGTCCCTGAGCTACTTATTTACGATATCGAAAATAAAATAAGAAATAGGTTTTTTGCCTTATCTACTTTAAATCATATTGCTAATTGCATATTGTATTTTTGTAGCCTAAACACTCTCATTTGCACTTAAAACTGTAATTTTGTAACTTTTGGAAATGCCAGTAAAAACATGGCTGTGACAGTAAATTTTGGGTGTTGTGTCAGTAAATTTCAATTTGGTAGGTTGGCAACACTGCACTATGCTTAGTGAACCCCTTGCGAATTTTTAGAATATGCTCTCTAATCCTTTTCCACATAGGGCGTTTGGTCCTACCGATGTACAGTATTGTTTCAAACATGGACATTGGAGGACATATACCACCCCTTCTGTCCTGCATGAAATAAACTCTTTGATCTGGTATTCCTTATTTGTAACGGTGGATTTGAATGTATCTCCTTTTTTGGTCATTCAGCTTGGTGTTCTTACATGCATCAGATCTTCTACATGGAAAGAAACCTTTTCCTTGAAAGAAGGTAAAGCTAGTTACTTGACTGGGAGGATCAGGGATATTCTTCGCAATCATATCTCGTAGAGCGGGTGCTCGCCTATACGTAAATTTCGGAAGTACTGGTAGAATTGTGCACAACTGGGAATCAGCTCTTAAGACGGACCAATGTTTCTTAAATATTTTTTTCTATTTGCTTATGCTGTACATTATAATTCAGGATAATGGGAAGATCATAGGAGGTTCTTTCATTTCTTGATTTATCTATCGTCAGAGATGTCCTCTCCATTCAGGTGACTTCTTCTATTTTATGATTGATGAAATCTTCATTGTATCCTCCTTGAATAAATCTGTTACCAATGAATCTTGCCTGTTCGTTGAATCAAAATGGAGCCTCTCCTTTCCTGCCAGCAGAGCATGCTGGGATTTGTAGTCCTGCCCCTTTAAAAGTCAGTGAGGCCGCTCTGTGCTGAGACTTTATATTCCAGAGTCTTTTGCAGCTGCTTCCTGCAGCTTAGTACAGTCCCTCTTTTTTTTTTTTTTTTAAATGGGAACTCCTCTTTAAGGGGGAAAATCATACGGTCTGTAAGTGGTTAAATTATTTGGTAAGGAGGCGATATTTTGCCTCCTCGCTGCCTGTCAAACACCTCGCAGGCCGAGCGTGGGTTGCTTTTCAGAGGAGCGCCAGTCCCTGCTGCACAGGTGAATGAGCCCTTACTCTTGTAGGAAGGTCACTGTGTATACCCCAGGGAGGGAAGAGACATTCGAATTTTTGGATGGTTTCCTCGGCTTTTCAGATATAACAAATTTCATGATTTTCAGTCTTTCAGCACACCCAACATGCAAATCAGAAAATAGATTAGCATCAGCAAGTAGCGTCTCTTCAGCTGACTCAACTTGACTTCTAATGATTACAAAAGCGCAATTTAGGATTTTTAACATATAACAGTAGATGCAGTGAAGATGATTTTGGAATGAATTGTTTTCTTGGAGGGATGTAGCGGCAAGATTTAGCCAATCTTTGCATAGCTTTGCAGATGGGTTGTAGAAAACGCATAAAAGCCAAAGTCGTAAAAACTGCAATCCCTCAGGGAAATGACATCAAACTCATCACTAACATCTATTCAACATGTCACAAGCCTGTAATTTGCCCCCCCGTTTCACTCTGACTCACTGAACATCCGATGAGTCACTTGACGTAAAAGGGGAATCGGAGTCCATGCCACATTGATATCTATAAGTCAAACCTGAAAACCGTCATGCTTCCCGATATTTGTAGATAACAGCCCATTCCATTCAGATCTGGTTGAACGTTTGCCTTGCTTCTTACATGGCCGATTGTTTTCATTAGATTGCAGGATGGTGGAAACATGGCTCCAGATTTGGAGAAGTCAAGACCTCAACGATGAGTTGCAATATAATAGTTTTCTTTGTGGGGTGGGGTTAATATCCTTTAACCACTAGACAATTACCTTTACCTACATTTGCTAGACCACTATGTATCACAAATACATTCAATTCAATATATACATTGTTTATAAAATACTGTTTTTACCATTTTCTGCTTGATTTCCCTCAGTGTAATTTTTTTTTTTAACGGCTATAATAGATTAAGGTATGTATGAGCATTGACATGCATATATGCATACATTATGATAAAATAATCATTTTGAATGCAGGATTTGGGCATTTTTTGCTGAATGCTGTATGTTACAGAGCTAAACAGTGCTATATGCATGGACACATTGGCTATAACAGAACTGCATTCAGATGCATTCATTGAAAAAAAAAAAAAAGCTACACTATATTGTCAAAAGTATAGGGACACATTCCTATACACGCACATGAACTTTAAGGCCATCCCAGCCTTAGTCTGTAGGGTTCAATAATGAGTTGGCCCACCCTTCACAGCTATAACAGCTTCAACTCTTCTGGGAAGGCTGTCCACAAGGTTTAGGAGGGTGTCTATGGGAATGTTTGACCATTCTTCCAGAAGCACATTTGTGAGGTCAGGCTGTGAAGTTGGACGAGAAAGCCTGGCTCGCAGTCTCCGCTCTAATTCATCCCTAAGGTGTTCTATCGGGTTGAGGTCAGGCCAGTCAAGTTCCTTTACCCCAAACTCGCTTATCCATGTCTTTATGGACCTTGTTTTGTGCACTGGCCTAAATCCTTGGGTGGAGGGGGGATAACCGTGTGGGGTTGTTTTTCAGGGGTTGGGCTTGGCCCCTTAGTTCCAGTGAAAGGAACTCTTAAGGCGTCAGCATACCAAGACATTTTAGACAATTTTGTGGGATGGCCCCTTCCTTTTCCAACATTACTGAGCACCAGTGCACAAAGCAAGGTCCATAAAGACATGGATGAGCGAGTTTTTGGTTGAGGAACTTGACAGGCCTGCACAGAGTCCTGACCTCAACACCTTAGAACACCTTTGGGATGAATTAGAGCGGAGACTGCAAGTAAACAAAGGAGGGAAGGGACTATAACCATTTGTGGTTCGGACCCAACAAAATCATTGAATGTTGTCCTATGTATGGCTCCTTCCCTTGTGGACATTGTCTCATTAGGAGAGAGAAATCCTTCCCACTCCCCAATGGTGAGATGTTTAAGCCTAAACATTTCACCAATTGCCAACCATGCAGAGTTGTCTACATGATGTCCTGCGAATGTGGGGCTTGTTATGTAGGCAAAACGAAGCAACAATTTTGGCACTGAATTTCCAAACATATATACAGCATGGAAATTGGAAACAGATATCTACCAGTAGGCAGACACGCAGCATTACACCATCATTACCAAATGCCAAAAGTTACCTTCCAGGATACATATTCCTGATCGAGGAGGAGACTAGAACAAATATTGCTCCAACATGAGCAACGCTGGATTTTTCAATTGCAGGTCAAAACCTTCCCAGGCCTAAACAAATCTATTACGTATGCTTGCTTTTCAAAAGGGTTTGCATCTGGCAAAACTAGTTAAATGGTAAAATATTTCCTTCTTTCTCTTTTTTGCTTATTTGACTAAATTAACTCAAGTGTTCACAGAAATGAGAACAACAACCGGAGAGTCAGCCAGACCTCTAGCACATTTTATATATTAAAAAAAAGTTTAACAAAAAATGAATGGTAAAAATATATTAACACTGTAGAGTATTAGCGATAATTAAATCTAGTATGTATTTTGCAATTATGTTTTTCCCATCATATGTATTGTATTCTTTTAATATTTGGTGATGCCCTGGTCCAGTGCCCTCTCTGCATCCAGGGGTAAGTATCCCGCCTTCCATTCAACTTCCTAGCACGTAAGGGAGAAGCATTATATGCCTTTCTCCCACCCTTTGCTCCCGGTTGGTGCAATCTCCATCTGCACCACAAGAGGGAGCCGCATCATGCCGGTGTCTTGTCGAATACTGTCCCCCATCGGATAGTGTCCGCAGGCGCAGTACAGAGGACAAGCGAGATGCCGAAAGCCTCCGAAGTTCAACAGCTGATCATCAGCTGTACACGGCGCCTGCGCTTTTATTCTCACCCTGTGTCCAGGTTCATTCTCTACTATCCAAGTGGACATAGAGTCAGAATAAATAGATGCCGAGCGCCCTCTTACAAAGCCATCACTAATAAGTGCCCAAGCGCCGTGTACAGCTGATGGTCAGCTGATCAACTCCGGACACTTTAGGCATCTCCTTTTCCTCCGTACTGCGCAAGTGCTGCGCCTGCGCAGTACGGGGCGGACGATATCCGATAGGAAGATACTTCTCGTCAGAACACCGGCGGTGTTCCACGATCATCGCTGGACCTTTTGTGGCGTTGTGCGCTTGCATAACATAGTGTGCGTGTGACGTCACAACGTCACGCGGTTGCCACGGAGATGGCGGCAATGGCCAGGGCAATGCCTTCTGGAACGCCGGGGAGACCACGTGGAGACCGCCATGCATGTGCAGGGTGGAAGAGATTCTGGGAGAGCAAGCACCTGTACTTGATTAAAAGTGAGTATAACATTACACCATCTCCTGAGTGATCCCAGGAGAGCTGCTGACACACAGATATATTGGACAAGTCTCATTATCAAGTAAGTGTCTTGGGTGGGATGTGCCAAATTACTTTAAAATTCTTATGTTTCTGAATGAATTACACAAACTCTTTTCTGACTTAATTTTGATATAGATACAGATGCTTGGAAATCATTTAAGTCCTGTCATCCGCACTATAGATTTGCTTTACAACTTTCACTGCGTGTTGTGATTAACTCTCACACAACCTATGGTAATTACTTGGGGTTTTTTATTGTAATATAAGTAATTGGTTTCTGCACTTACTTTCTTGTGCACCACGTCATACGAACCTTTTATATCTAACCCATCATAGTCAAACCATCACATTTATTTGAGCGTCTCTTTTTAGTATTAAGTTCATCAAATATATCTTTTACCCTAATTTCATTTATTTATTTTTCAGTAAATTAAATTGTAATTTAATTATATCACATTTTATTAATTAATTTACTTCAATCCAATTCCCCTTTTTTTTCACACAACTATGCTACATTTTATCACAATCACTTAATTAATTGAATTAATTCACATTTAATTTTTATACTATCACTCACAACCTTTCATTGATTTCATCACAATCACTCATTTATGTTTTAAAGTTTTATTGGTTTTTCAAAAGGATAACATGGAATATCATTACAATCAGAATATCAGTTGGAAAATAGGTTCAATGTACAAAATAGGTCAATAACTTCTAGGTCAATAATGTTCACCACGGAGAGGACAGTCTTTGGGAAATCCTTGTGCGACCTGAGTGATTTAAAGAGGCGGTTATTAATCCGTCTCAGGCCTCTAAATGTCTGATGACTTTATTTACCACCTCGTCTCCTCACACCCCAGTAGGGAGCTCACTGTGTCAGGAGAGGAAGACCACATCTTGCTACTAGAGGCCTCGAGTCGGGCAAGGTATTAGTTATGTCTTCTATTTTTCTGGTGTGGATTGTCTGAGTTATTAACAATCAAAACCAGATATAGAGATCAATCCAGAGTTAATCCAGGTAAAGTAACAAAATACAGAGAAATCAGTATATAATTAAAACAACGAAAATATGTCCCGGTTTCAACTTAACACACGTTCTGATGTTGGTTATAATTACCATGGGACATGACCCGAGTTATCCCGTAAGGGGATAAGGAGGTAAGTGGGGGGGAGGGTAAGAAGGAAAAGAGGTGAAAGATAGACAGAGAGAGAGCGATAAGAGTTAGTCATCTGCCCGTCCATTCCTGAGTTTATTCATTACTATTAACTTTTAGTGAGGGAACACCCACTCCGACGTATTTAGCCCATGGTTCCCAGGTCTTCTCAAACTGTACTGAGGTGTCTAGCATGGAACTCACCATCTTCTCTTGGGCCATTATCCATGAGATTTTGCGTTTCGCTGCTATAACAGAGACCTTAGGGAGCTTCCATGCTTTGGCCAAAGTGAGTTTGGCACCAAGCAGGATGAAGAATATTAGTTTATGCTTGTATTTCGGTGCCCCTGGAATTTGGTGGTTGAGAAGAGCCGTCAGAGGAGACCTGGGGACCGTCAGGGCTGTGACTTTAGAGATTATTTGAAAGATTTTAGTCCAAAAGCTTCTAATTTTAGGACATTCCCACCAGATGTGTATCATGGTACCCTTCATGTTGCAGCCGCGGAAACAAAGTGGAGATACCGAGGGGTACATGATGGAAAGTCTGGAGGGAGTTAGATACCATCTAGTGATGACCTTCAAGCTAGCTTCAATTAATGAGATGTTTAGTATGCCTTTAAAGGATCTAAAGAAGGTTTTGTGCCAGTGTTCCAGGTCCCAGGATTCCTGAAAATCCTTCTCCCATTCCAGCATGAATTTTGTTTTCCTGTCGTTTGTTGCAAGCGAGGAGTAGATTATGGAGATCCCCCCCCTCTGCTCCAGAAGCTGCCCACACCATAATTCATATGGGGTAAATTGGGGAGGGTCCGGCTTAGAGACCCAGATGGAGTGAAGAAAATGTGATAGTTGCATATATCTGAACCTCTCCGACATGGGCAGGTCCAGATGTTTAATGCAATGGGCTAGAGAAATTGGTCCGGCTGAGGTAAAATAGTTCCCGATCCGATACAATCCCCTATCCAACCACCATCTAAACGCTTTAATATCTAGGCCCGGGGGGAAATCTGGGTTACGGAAAACGTGAGCCAGAGGTTTGCTTTGTGAGACTAGAGAGGGGTCCTTCCTAAGGGTATCCCAGATTCTCAATGACTGTGACAAGGAGGGGGATAGGATGGGAGGCCTAGACTGTGGGGGGCACCAGAGGAGAAAATCTATCGTGTAAGAAGGAGCCGCTTGTCTCTCCATTTCTACCCAGTCAGGTTTGGCTGATTTAGCATAGACAGTGGAAAGCTGAGCTAGCCTGGCAGCTTGGTAGTACCAAAAGAAGTTTGGAAGGCCTAGGCCCCCCCTTTTCCACAATCACTCATTTAAATTTAATTCATTCAATTAACACTTATCAATTTTCACACTATCATTTCACAATACTTCTCTGATTCTCATATACATATACACAATGATCTTTATGGTCTCTGTTGTCAGAGTAACACAAATATATTATAATTAACCAATACATCAACCCCCAGGGGTTAATAATAAAAAAAAAGATTTTTAGTTTATAAACAAATAAAAAATCGATGACTTCATTATTCGGTTAGTGGTTGCCCATATTGGCAACCACCCAACAGTTTAAAAACTCTTTCCTAAAAAATCTTTTTGAATTTGTTTGCAAAAACACTAATGCCCTGTACACACGGTCGGATTTTCCGACGGAAAATGTGTGATAGGACCTTGTTGTTGGAAATTCCGACCGTGTGTAGGCTCCATCACACATTTTCCATCAGATTTTCCGACACACAAAGTTTGAGAGCAGGCTATAAAATTTTCCGACAACAAAATCCGTTGTCGGAATTTCTGATCGTGTGTACACAAATCCGACGCACAAAGTGCCACGCATGCTCAGAATAAATAAAGAGATGAAAGCTATTGGCCACTGCCCCGTTTATAGTCCCGACGTACGTGTTTTACGTCACCGCGTTCAGAATGATCGGATTTTCCGACAACTTTGTATGACCGTGTGTATGCAAGACAAGTTTGAGCCAACATCCGTCGGAAAAAATCCTAGGATTTTGAATGTCCGATCAATGTCCGAACGTGGGCACCGATAGGCAGCATTAATGGGCACTGATGAGGAGGCACTTATATGCAGCATCGATAGACGGCACCAATATGCAGCACTGGTGGGCACTGATAGGCAGCACTGATGGGCACCAACAGGCAGCACTGATGGGCACTGATAGGCAGCACTGATAGGTGTCACTGATGGGCACTGATAGGCAGCACTGATGGGTGGCACTGATGGACATTAATAGATGCACTGGTAGGCAGCACTGATGAGGAGGCACTGACAGTCATTACTTATGGGCACTGATTGGCATCTATGAAGGGCACTGACATGCGTTACTGATGGGCACAGATTGGCATTTTGATGGGCACTAATTGGCACTTTGATGGGCACTGATTGGCATTTTGGTGGGCACTAATTGACATTTGGTGGGCGCTGATTGGCATTTTGGCGGGCACTAATTGACATTAGGTGGGCACCTCTGATGGGGGCTGCGCTGATAATCAATGCACTGATTATTAGCGCAGACCCCCCCCCACCCCCCTCTGTCAGGAGAACCGCCAATCGGCTCTCCCTGTCAGCGTGAACCGAGGTAAGCCATTTACCACTGTGACCACCGATCACCACGCTGCGCGCCCTAGGGGGCACTCATGAGCGGCTTAAACTACTGGACGTCATATGAAGCCCAGTCAGGATTTTGGAGCCACATTGCGGATGTTAATCCGCAATAGGGCGGGAAGTGGTTAAGCAACATTTAAAGCATGTGAATGAAAATTTGTTCAATGTTCATTCTTACCTTTCAATGGCATTGCATGGCTTTGTAGTGACTTGGAAAAATTCTTGTCACTGGTGGCGCTCTTTTGTTATGATGGGCCTCAAACGTATGGGAAATTGCCTTGTGCCGGTTTTCAAAGTTCCAAAAGACGTCAAACTCTTTAAAATTACAGCATCAAATCTCCTGCGGTTGCACGTTTGGC
Organism: Aquarana catesbeiana; assembly: GCF_042186555.1. Classification (NCBI taxonomy): domain Eukaryota; kingdom Metazoa; phylum Chordata; class Amphibia; order Anura; family Ranidae; genus Aquarana; species Aquarana catesbeiana. The sequence goes on from NC_133325.1 coordinate 57,569,205, forward strand.
AAACATTTGCTTCCACAATTTCAGTCAAATGAAAAGATCATTTTTTTTTAAGTAAATGTAACTCAATTAGAATATGAAAATGCACATACCTGAAAAGTTTTGTCTAGATTACTCAATATTATACATTATTTTTGTAAATGTAAAAGGTGTGTTTTAAGAACTAATGAAAATTAAGTAAGGTAGTGGTACTTAAAATATCAAAGTGAATTAATTAACTTTTATTTATTTGTTGAAAATGATAAAAAATTTTGGTAAAATTACAAGCCAACAGAATCATTTTTATCAGGGTAGGTGGGATTAGAAAGAGGTAATTAGTGGTAAGGGGTAAGTTCCAGTGTCCATAAGCAGCTGTCAACTTTTGCCATTCCAATTACTGCGGAACCATATTGCTCACGAGGCTCACCTAGATAGCATAAAACATAGACTGGAAATATATGTCAAGAACTCTTGAAGGTCCGATCTCTGATTACAGCAAGGTTGCGTCTAGCAGCAAACACCAGCGAGCAGCCAGTAATGAATACCTTTTCTTCCCATATGACTCATCTGTATAAAAGGTTCTCTTTGTCGAGGTATAAGAGTTCAAAACTGGAATGTATACTTAGGCTCCCAACACAATCTGACTAATGATTGTTCTGTATATTGAATCACACACAACTTATACATTCCCTCAGTCAGGGGACACAAAGGTAGTGTGGGGTTTGTATTCCAGCTTATTTGTTTCTCACTGTAATTTCCAGTTTGCTAGGGTGAAAAAGGACCATGTATACGTCATGAAATTGGAAGGCAAGTCTACTCTGCTAGACCTGTTTTCATTGGGTTCAAATAAAGAGTTGCTAAAAGACCACCAAGCCGCCACTTTAACCGCTTGCCAACCAGCCACCGCAGTTATACGTCATGTTACGTCGGCTCCTAAGGCGGCCACTAGAGGCGCGTGAGCATCCCCGGAGCCGATGCAAGTGCCCGGGGGTCTCGATGACCACCGGGCTCCCGTGATCGCTTGTAACACAGCAAGAACCGGGTTCTCTGTGTGTAAACACAGAGATCCCAGTTCTCTGAGGGGAGAAGTGACAGATTGTTTGTTCATACAGTGTATGAACAGCGATCTGTCATCTCCCCTAGTCAGTCCCCTCCCCCCTTCAGTTAGAACACACACTAGGGAACAAATGAACCCCTTGATCGCCCCCTAGTGTTAACCCCTTCACTGCCAGTGACATTTTTACAGTAATCAATGCATTTTTATAGCACTGATCGCAGTATTAATGCCAATGGTCCCAAAAATGTGTCAAAATTGTCCAATGTGTCCGCCATAATGTCGCAGTCACGATAAAAATCGCAGATCGCCGTCATTACTAGTAAAAAAAAAAAAAAAATAATAAAAATGCTATAAATCTATCCCCTATTTTGTAGACCCTATAACTTTTGCAAAAACCAATCAATATGCGCTTATTGCGATTTTTTTTTTTTTACCAAAAATATGTAGAAGAATACATATCGGCCTAAACTGAGAAAAAAATTAGCTTTTTTTTAAAAAAAAATGGGGATATTATAGCAAAAAGTACAAAATATTGGGGGTTATTTACGTTATTTAGTTAGGGGTATATCTGAAATGAGGGGAAGCTCTGATGATTTTGAGGGGAAGCTCTGATGACATGCAAGCTAAAATGCTGTTTTTTATTTTCCTCACATGTCCCCCTCGGATCTACAGCGACTTTACTTCCAAGTGCACTTTCAGTGCAAAGTGGATTTTCCTTTAGTAAATAACCCCTATTGAGTTTTTTTCAAAATTGTCGCTCTTTTTTTGTTTATAGCGCAAAAAATAAAAACCGCAAAGATGATCAAATACCACCAAAAGAAAACTCTATATGTGGGAAAAAAAGGACGTCAATTTTGTTTGGGTACAAAGTTGCACGACCACGCAATTGTCAGTTAAAGCGACGCAGTGCCGAATCGCAAAAAGTGCTCTGGTCAGGAAGGGGGTAAAATCTTCCGGGGCTGAAGTGGTTAACCTACAACAGTTAGCAACAGCAAAAAGGGATACTACAAAACACTAACCACTTAGAGAGATATTATAATGTTTTTTTGGATCAATTTAATTTCAATTTCATTTGCTTTTTGGGGACCCCTCTTTAACTACTTGAAGATGAGGCCTTTTCTGACACTTTTTGTTTACATGTAAAAATCAATATTTTTTGCTAGAAAATTACTTAGAACCCCCCCCCCCCCCAAACATATATATGTTTTTAAGGTAGAGCCCCAGAGAATAAAATGCTGCTGCAATTTTTTATGTCGTGACGTGGTATTTGTGCAGCGGTTTTTCAAAGGCAATTTTTTGGGAAAAATGCACATGCTAGAATTTTAATGCACAAAAACACAATATGATACCCAATTGTTTGGTAAAATTAAGAAAGATAATGTTCTGCCAAGTAAATAGATACCAAACATGTCATGCTTTATAATTGCACACGCTGTAGATTTACACAGGAGGTCTGGTGCTAAAATTGCTGCTCTCAATCTGACGTTCAATGGTGATATCTGATATGTGTGGTGTGAATTCTCTTTGCTTGTGTGCGGGACCGATGGGTGCGTTCGCCTATGTGTGGTAGCGCGGGGAGATGGGGACGCTTTAACATTTTAATTTTTTTTAACACTGTACCTTAAAATGATTTTTTTGACTTTTATTATTATCACAAGGAATATAAATATCCCCTGTAATAGCGATATGCAGTGACAGGTACTGTTTACTGAGAGATCGGGGGGGTTTATTATAACCCGATCTCTCCTGTCTCCTCTGCCCTTAAAAGCTTCAGATCATACCAAGATTGGTATGATCTGATGATTTTTTTCAAACCACTAAGAGTTTGTTTACATCTGGCAAATCGGACGTGATGAAATGATTATTAATATTATTATATAGGATTTATATATAGTGCCAACGGTTTGCGCAGCACTTATCAAAATGAAGGCAAACATTACAGTTACATTACAATTTGGTACAAGAGGAATCAGAGGGCCCTGCTCATTAGAGCTTACAATCTAAAAAGGAAGGGTCAGTTGATACAAAAGGTAATAGCTGTGGGGGATGAGCTGATGGAGAAAGTAAAACGGTGTATTAGTTAGGAGCAGGATAAGCTTCTTTAAAGAGAAGGGTTTTCAGGGATCGTCTAAAGATGGATAGATTAGGGGACAGTCGGACAGATTTGGGTAGGGAGTTCCGAAGGATGGGAGAAGCTCTGGAGAAATCCTGGAGGCGAGCATGGGAGGAGGTGACAAGGGAGCTAGAGAGCAGGAGGTCTTGGGAGGACTGAAGAGAGAGGCTCGGTTGGTATTTTGGGACTAGGTTAGTGATGTAGCTGGGGGCAGAGTTATGGATGGTTTTGTAAATTATTGTTAGTACTTTGAATTTTATTCGTTGGGAGAGTGGAAGCCAGTGGAGGGATTGGCAGTGAGGGGTGGAGGACACTGAATGATTGGTAAGGTGGATGAGTCTTGCAGCGGCATTCATTATGGACTGAAGGGGGGATAGCCTATGTAAAGGTAAGCCAATGAGGAGAGAGTTTCAGTAGTCGAGGGGAGAGATAACCAGGGAGTGAATTAGAAGCTTGGTGGTGTCATTAGTTAAAAAGGGGCGTATTCTATAAATGTTGAGGAGGCTAAGGCGGCATGATTTGGACAGGGATTGGATGTGGGCCTGAAAGGACAGTTCAGAGTCTAAGGTTACCCCTAGCACCCTGGCATGTGGGGTCGGACTGATAGACTGATAGAAATGCTTATCGCTTCCAGGTTCCTAGATCATAGAGACTATCTGAGCCATTCCATTAACCAATCAGCTCTATGGTCAGCCAGGGGAACTGCTGGCTGCACATTTGGGTCTCCCGGTGGGACGGGAGAGCCCTGGAGAGCCACAGAAGATGGCGGGGAGCTAATTAGCTGCTAGGATTGCTTTTACAAGAAAGATGAATGCCGGGTGAAAAAAACAAAACTGGGATCTGGCATCTTGCCGGTATACCTACTCAAAGTCCAGCAACCAGTCCTGGTTGTTATGTAGTTGACCCCCCCCCCAATACTACAGGGCATGTGGGCTAGTATCAGCAGTGCAGGGGTGCTTTATGCCTATCTTGCTTAGGGGATACCAGCCTGCATGCCTGTATAGCTTACAATTAATGGAGGACTTGCTAGAGGTGCAGGGGGAAATTGCCCTCCGGGCCAATACAAATGTTATGTGTAGGCCCCGAGGGCAGAGTGGAGATACTCCCTTATTCAAACCTCAATCAGAGCAAGACCCACAGTCAGTGACAGTTGCTGGATGTTATCAAACATCCATTTCTTAAACTATGAAAGATCAGCTGATTATAGCATACATTTTTTAAAGAGACCAAGAAAGGGCACAAAATGAGGAAGAAAGCAGAACAGTGGGATTTAATTCCAGAGAGTCAGCCGCTCCAAATGAGGGGCAGTTGGGATTTATGCTTTATATAGCTGTCTGGTTACTGTTCTCTGGGATTACACTACCTAGAGGGATATCTTCCAGCACTGACTTACTTTGTGATCTGCAAAGGAAGCCAATGCTGGAAGAATGCAATGCTGTGAAATGTGCTGAGATTGTTTAGATTGTAAAGGAAGCTGAATGAAAAGGACTATTTATGATGATAGCATTGTATTGTATTTTTGTATTTTATTTAAGAGCGTCCATATCAAGTTCACAGAGCAGCTGTCATTTTGTCAGCTCATAAAGTACTTCATTGTTTACAATAAGCCTTTATATCCTTTATAACTCTATAACCACCCACCATAATTCATTGAGGCATGGACTGAAGGTATGCTGTGGTGTCTGACACCATGCCATCAGTGGCGGATGTTTAAAAGTGGATGTAAACCCTCACATATACCCAGTGAAGTGAACAGCCTCAGGTGATACACAGGGATGAGACAAATCTCCCTGTATAAGTTTTATATATAAATCTGCTGTCTTCATTTTTATACACTGTTTAGAAGATGTTAGGAGATTTTCTTTGTTCTGTTCAACACTGCAGTGAAGCCTGGGCATACAGCCAAAACAGCTGATTGGAGGAAAGGCACACACCCCCTCTCCTCATAGGTAGAGACTTTCAGCTCTGTTTGTTTAATAGTTCAGCACTCTGCTAATCTATTTATAGCAACCTACCTACCTACCACAACACAAAACTCTGGCTGCTTTTATCTCAGTTGATGGAGAACTTGTGAGAAGTTATCAGGCTGATAACCGAGGAGCGGAGCAGGAGAAAGCAATGGGACACAGTGCTTTGAAGAGAGATAACAAAACACTGCAGATATATGTGCCCATCTAAAATTTCAGGAATCGGGTTTACATTGACTTTAAGTCCTGTAAGTTGTGAGGTGGGACCCTCATGGATCGGACTTGAGTTCTGATGGATCGAACTTGTTTTTCCAGCACATCCCCCAAGTGCTTGATTGGATTGATTGATGAAAATTTGGTGGTCAAGTCAACAGCTGGAACTCAATTTTGTTTTCCTCAAACCACTTTTTAAATTTATCAGACCAGGCCAACTTCTTCTGTGGTCCAGTTCTGATGCTCAGGTGCCCATTGTAGGCGATTTGAATGTGTACATGCGTCAAAATGAGTACTTAACTGGTCTATGGGTATTCAGCCCCATACACAACAAATTGAGATGCACTGTGTGTTCTGACACCTTTTTCAGCAGTTTGAGCTACAGTACCACACGGGCCAGTCTTTGCTCCCACGACCCCCCCCACTACCCTCGTACATCAGTAGTGGCCCATTACCCTGTCTTTGGTTCAATGGTTTTCCTTCCTTGGACCAGGTTTGGTCAGTCCTGACCACTGCGGACCGGGAAAATCCCACAAGAGCTGCATTTTTGGCGTTGCTCTGGTGCTAAAATCCTTACACTTGCCCATTTTTTCTGTTTTCAACACATCAGCTTCAGGGACAACATGTTCACTCGCTGCCTAATATATTCCACCCACTTTCAGATGGCACTTTAATGAGAAAATAAATGTTAACATTATTACCCCTAACAGGTAAAGTGTATATCGATGTATGGTAAAATAACTTTGTTCTCTACGACAATACCCATTTTTTACCATGGCCACCAATCAATACACCTTCTATGCCCCACAGGTAAATGTCCCTACCATGAAAAGTCCAGTTGTTTGCCTCCAAGGCCTAATAGGGGCTTTACACTGCCCCTGGGCAAAGCGCAGCTAACCCGTGGGTTTTGTGCAGGTTACCTGCGATCTCCTATAGACTTCTATGATGCCCTGTGGTTTTGGTCTGGTTTCAGAAAGCACACCAAAGATACAGGAGTTTTGGGGTGCTTTCTAAAACCGCACCAAAATCTCAGGGTCTCATAAAAGTCTATTAAACAGCGCAGCTAAGTCGGACAAAAACCACAGGTTAGCTGCGCTTTAGCAAACGTGCAGCAGGGCAGTGTGAAGCCGCCCTAAAGTTCCCAATCCCCCTTTTTGTGAACGTTTACGACTGCCTTGCATGTTACATAAACAGGTTTCCATCCCTCCTTTGCAGTGTTACACAAAATTTGTGTTTTTCTGCTCTTTCTCACAAACAATGGAAGTCTTTGAGTCGTGCAAGTTAATGAAAACCATACCAACCCATAGGCAGAGTGAAATCCCTCCAGTAGGTAGCGAAATCTTTAATAACTTCAAATAACACTTTAATAAGCATTAGGAATTAGAGTCATCTAGTAAAAAGAAAAGTGTTCACCAAGATAAAGTTCATATAAGCAAGTGTCCAATCATATCTTCCCAAATAGTACAGTAGTGTAAATCGCACTGAAATCGTTCTCAATCTCACCAAATATTGCCTCACATTTTCATGATCAACTTAAAGCGCTCTTCTTGGAAGTCCAATATAATAGCTCCTTTGTTTTGCACCTCCTTCAATCGCTCTCACCACTTATAACATCTCCTCCGGTATGCGCCTCTTTTAAATGCTCTCACCACTCATAACACCACTGGGACTCAGGGAAAAATAAACTTCCATAGTTTAATACCATAACTACTTCTTTATTAAAACCCCAACTGCAGTTAAAATAACACTCACAGGCTTAATACAATATTAAGCTCATCAATACTGCATAGATGTGTAGCTTCCGATCATCCAGAACCGGTCAGGCCGGTGAATACAGCGCCTTACCTGGTCTCCTGATCGTGTCATTTCCGGTCTGCGCCACTTCCAGTTTTGGCGTTTGATGTCACTGTCGGTTGTCGTACAGCCCCGTCGTGGCGTGTTTCATCCTTGCAACTTTGTCAAAGGGTAAGGTTGCATGGCACAGCAACCCAGAATTTTGAGGCGGTCCCTGGAGCCCTGGAAAACCATACTCCCCCAATGTGGCTGCTATTATACATATCTCAGCAGATCAGCAGTCAGGCACAGTGATTATAGCAACTTATCTACCCTGCCTCTAGTGGCTGATCTACAAATCTCCACATGGAAAAGGAAGAATCGCCTTGTTGTGTTTACTGTAATTCTCCTTAATATTACGTTGCATTTTTGTGAATGTAGAATTCGCTATTCCGCTGTGTTTTCTCTACTTTTATTTCTCTACTGAAGTATTTCTTCAAGTTCCAGGGTGTCCAGATCACAGATGCACAAAATGTCCATGTCTACATCCACTTCCTACCTGTAAAGGTGAGTGTGACCACAGCTGGATCATCCGCTAGGCAACATACACAGGAGCCAAGGGACAATGGATGTCCAGGGGACCCAAGTACAACCATCATGTGATGCTACTGCAGTAAACCAGGGGGATAGTACAGTTGGTCAAAGCTGTACTGGTTGGCAGTTGGTATCTGACGGTACGAGTCATGCCAGCACATGTGGCTTCTGTGGCAGTGAGGTGGCTTCTCTGTGCTTCGCTGGTGTACCCAAATCCTACCTTGGCTCAGGTCTTATTCTGCCTTAAAGAGTACCTAACCCCCCAAAAATGTATTATTTTGCAGGTTACTAGTTCTTAGATACAGTGACTGAATTTGTTTTCTTTTTTTCCCCCTTGGTAATCTCGTGACTAACACAATTCCAGTCCCTGAGTGGCTAAGTTTACTCCTCTACTGTATGGAAAGTAATGGCCCGGAGCAGAAGTGGAACTGGGAGGAGGGCCAGCATGACTGAGATGGGCAGTGAGGGTGAGGGATGAGTGGGGGTAGGGATAAGTATGAGGTACTTACCTGGGGTTAGTGGGCCTTGAGGTGGGGGGTGTTCCCAAGGAAGCTGAGGGCGGTGGCAGCTGGCAGTGGTCAGTTGGAGCCTGGGGGACTCAGAAGCTGGAAGTTTTTTCCCCTCCCTCCCTTAATTTTTTGGGTGAAGTTGGTTTGGGGGTCACCTTTGTGCTTTCCTAAATCTGTGTGATGCCTGATGGTTCCCACCTGGTTGGGGGGGTGGGGGGTAAGGCAGGCATTGAGGGGGGGGGTTAGGTTGTTCCCTGTGCTTGCTGGTTGTGAATTTGTTGTTTTCTTCTATGCTTGATTGTCATAGCAGCGGGAGGTCTATGGGGTCTTTGAAGGTGGTGCTGAAAAATAATGGAGGTTTAGGGGGGGTTGGGCCCATCTGGAGGTATGGGTGTCCCTTCCCTTAATAACAATACAAGGGTAACAATAGTGTGTAGTTGGTTGTATCTGGAAGTAAGTAACTGGTTGTCCCTGAGCTTGCGTAATACACGGCGTGGGGCCTTTATGGGGTGTACCAATACAACTATTTGGTTGAGAAACAATTTGCCCTTCAAAGACCTCTAGATCAGGCAGGTTTAAACTGATTTGTATTTGGTTTAAGGTTTATGTAAAGATGTATTATATGCATTACGTTGTATGTTTTTTGTGAATTTTGTATTTTATTTTGTTGTAATAAAGAGGCTGCTATGGCCATTCGACTCCAAAAAATGTGTCCTCTGGTCAATGGTTGGTAAGAATTTAGAAAGGTTGATAGTAGAGAAAACAGTAGCCTCAGTAATATGCACATCCCTTAGAGCCCTTGCACACTGGGGCGGGGGGTGGCGTGTTTTACCATCGGTATGCGGCCGCTAGCGGGGCGGTTTTACCCACCGCTAGCGGCCGAGAAAGGGTTAAATACCACCGCAAAGCGCCTCTGCAGAGGCGCTTTGCCGGCGGTATAGCCGCGCCGTCCCATTGATTTCAATGGGCAGGAGCGGTAAAGGAGCGGTATAAACACCGCTCCTTCACCGCTCCGAAAATGCTGCTAGCAGGACTTTTTTTACCGTCCTGCCAGCGCATCGCTCCAGTGTGCAAGCCCTCGGGGCTTGCACACTGGAATGAAAGCAGCGGCACTTTCGGGGCGGTTTGCAGGCGCTATTATTAGCGCAATAGCGCCTCCAAACCGCCCCAGTGTGCAAGGGCTCTTAGTCAAGAGCCGTAGTTGTCACCCAGGCTGGACTTTAAACATGTCTGCCTTTGTTCATCTCAATCACATGGGTAATGGAGAGTAATGGTTAGTAAATTAATGATAAAAAGGTAAGATTATTTTTGCTTTCTGTTTATCTAACAAAGAGTGACAAGGACACAGCATTTCCGACATATTTAAGTATTTTCTGTACTTGCTGAAAACATTTTAAGGCTGAAAAATGAAAGAACAACTCCCCGGAAAAATGTGCAAAGAGGTTTATATCATCTCTTCTGTTTACAGTTTACTGGTTCATTGAGCACTGATAGCAAAGCTTTCGCTATACTCTGGCGCTTGGAGAGGAGAGATTTGGCTCTCTTAAAGTGGTTGTAAACCCACATGAAAAAAGAAAAAGACCTGCAAGACAAAGGCATAATGAGCTAGTATGCATAGCATACTAGCTCATTATGTAATACTCATTGGAGATGGAATCCCCCGCTGCGGTGCCCGTACCGGACGGCGACATTTCTCCCCAGAGTTACTTCCGGGTATCGTGGCTCCAGTGCTGTGATTGGCCGAAGCCACCGGTATATGTGATTGGCGGGAGCCGCCAGTAATGGCACACTCTCTGAAGCCAACAGCACGTACGTGCCATTGCTTCAGTGCACATGCGCCGATGACGTCGGCACATGCAGATACATGGGGGGTAGCTACAGGTAAGCCTTATTATAGGCTTACCTGTAGCAAAAAGTGGATTGTAAGGTTTTAAAGCTCTGGGAGGTGGAAAACATCTTGTTATAGTTAATTCTTTCTGTATAATAATTGTATCACCAACGCAAAATATATATAATTGCAAAATCAATATCTAGTGTACATTTATCAGCTGCAGCTACAGTGTTTTCACCCCAATGTGAAATGTGAAGTTTGAAAAAACACAATATTTTTTACTTTTTTGCTATAATAAATATCCAATTTTTTTTTTTTTTAAACAAATTTTTCCTCAGTTTAGGCCGATATGTATTCTTCTACATATTTTTGGTAAAAAAAAAAATCGCTATAAGCGTATATTGATTGGTTTGCGCAAAAGTTATAGCGACTACAAAATAGGGGATAAATTTATAGCATTTTTATTATTTTTTTTTTTTTTTTTTTTTACTAGTCATGGTGGCGATCTGTGATTTTTATTGTGACTGCGATATTGCGGCGGACATACTTTTAGCACATTTTTGGGACCATTCACAGTTATACAGCGATCCGTGCTATAAAAATGCATTGATTACTGTGTAAATGTGACTGGCAGGGAAGGGGTTAACACTAGGTGGTGATCGAGGGGTTAATGTGTATCCTAGGGAGGTGATTCTAACTGTGGAGGGAGGGGACAGACTGGGGGAGGTGACCGATCGGTGTCCCTATGTACAAGGGACACACCATCGGTCTCCTCTCCTCTGACAGGACGTGGATCTGTGTGTTTAGATACACAGATCCACGGTCCTGCTCGGGTACTGGGCAATCGCGGGTGCCTGGCGGATATCGCGACCGCCGGGCATGCGCATCGGGTCCCCAGTGACGCAGCGGGCGCGCGCGCCCCCTAGTGGCTTGGGGAGGCGATCATGTCATATGACGTCCGGCCAGAACGAGAGCTTCCTCGTCCCACCGTCATATGACAGTGGGCGGGCAGCTAGTGGTTAAAATTATTGTGATACGTAATCATATATTCAAAATGTATATACACATACCTCCCAACTTTTTGAGATGGGAATGAGGGACACCTATCAGCAAAAGTATGCAGGCATAGGACACACCCCTTGCCACGCCCCCTTAAAGGAGAATTGTACAAAAAACAAGATTGGTTAAACTCACAAATGCTTTTTTTTTACCACCACTATTCCTTTATATTGGCTTTTGGAATTTACAAATGCAGCAATTTAGAAATCAGATGAAAGGTTTAGCAATGGAAAACACTTTTTGATAGATAAAAAGTGCATTTTATATAGATCTATATAGATCAAATCAAAATGAGGGACAATGAGATGGAAAGAGGGACAGAGGGACATTACTCCAAATCAGGGACAGTCCCTCGAAATCAGGGACAGTTGGGAGCTATGTATACATCACTATATATTATACCCATAAGTGAGTTCATAATACATACAAAAAGTCCACTCGTGCATAATTAATTGGTTTGTAATCACTGCTCAGTGATTCCAAATTCCAGTTCAGTGCCGTACATTCTATTCAACACCACTGTGTGTATAATTCTCCACCATTCAGACTACTCACTCACCAGAAACCCTCCAATGTTAAGCGTAATTATCCACTCCACCAGGGATGCTGAATCAACTGTGATAATCAATGTAAGTTGTCATTTTGTTTTATACTGTACAGCTTTATATGGAATAAATATGTTGGGCAATGATAGCATCTTTTTTATGATTAAGTAAAAGAGGAGTGCAATATAACATACAGGATCCCTGGATGGTTGAAAAGCACCTAGGTTACATTGATTATCACAGTTGATTCAGCATCCCTTGTGGAGTGCATAATTACGATTGAGGCCGGGTTCACACCACAGCATAGAGCGGCTCACAGCAGGGGTCCGGTGCGTCCCCATTCACCGTCTCAGATCCAATTTCAGCCCAGATTTTCTGCTGAATTCGGACCTAAAACAGACCAGAAGACGCACAGGGCTCCTGTGCAATTCGCACCGGAGCCGCTCCGGAGATGTGTGAACCGACTCCATAGAGAGCCGGTCACAATCTCCTGGCATGCGAATTGGATGCGCAGAAATCCGCATACAATTCGCAATAGTGTGAACCCGGCCCAAAGGAGTTGTAAAGGCAGAAGGTTTTTGTATCTTAATGCATTCTATGCATTAAGATACAAAAACCTACTGTGTGCAGCAGCCCCCCTCATACTTACCTGAGCCCATCTTTATCTAGCGATGTTGCAGGAGTGTCTTAGATGCCCAGGACTTTCCTCCTCATTGGCTACGACAGCTCCCACTGCTGTCAATCAAAGTCAGTCAGCCAATCAGGAGAGAGAGAGGGGGCGGGGCCGGGTCACGGCTCCATGTTTGTCACAAAGCTTAATGCATTCTATGCATTAAGATACAAAAACCTACTGTGTGCAGCAGCCCCCCTCATACTTACCTGAGCCCATCTTTATCTAACGATGTTGCAGGAGTGTCTTAGATGCCCAGGACTTTCCTCCTCATTGACTACGACAGCTCCCACTGCTGTCAATCAAAGTCAGTCAGCCAATCAGGAGAGAGAGGGGGCGGGGCCGGGTCACGGCTCCATGTTTGTCACAAAGCTGTGACTCGGCTCGGGTGCCCCCATAGCAAGCTGCTTGCTGTGGGGGGCACTCAACAGGAAGAAGGGGCCAGGAGCACCGAAGAGGGACCGGAGAAGAGGAGGATCCGGGCTGCTCTGTGCTAAACCAACTGCACAGAGCAGGTAAGTATAACATGTTTGTTATTTTTTTTTTTTAAATGAGACATTACAATCACTTTAATATTGGAGGTGGAGGATTATACACACAGTGGTGTTGAATAGAATGTACACAGAGGAGTGATTACACACCAATTCATTTTGCACGAGTGGACTTTTTGTATATATTATGAACTCATGTATGGGTATATTATATAGTGATGTATATACATTTTGAATATATGATTATGTATCACAATCATTTTAATTAGCGGGCTACCATTAATAGTATTGGTTAACTCTTTTTGTGTCTGCAAATTAAATTTTTTTTTTTTTATCCTGGAGTTCTTTAAAACCATTGCAGCCAGAAAATCCATCTAAAGACGGCAATACAGTGCCTTGAAAGAGTATTCATACCCCTGTAGTGGTGTAGTTGCCACCAGTAACAGACAATCCACCAATTCACCCCGCTGCCAGACTCCATACATCACCTACAGACACAATGAACAATGTTTTGCTGGTTTTGTTTTTGTTTTATTGGGGGGGTACAACTTGGTTGGGGAAAAGGGTATATGGGATGCCCATAGGATGTTTCAATTGCCATCATATTTTAAAGATTATACACACTAGCACATATTTAGAGCCAGTAGGTATGATGTGCATCTGTAACTATTATGTTTCTCCTCCTGCATCTCCATGCAGACTGTTGCTCCTTCTCTGCTCAACTCCGGCAGACTATTTTCTTCCAAGAATTCCCCGTTCAATACCGTGTAGAGAATGAGGACTTCACTCCTGACTGTGTAGAAATGATGTCCACAGAAACTTCTTTCCTCCTGCACAAAGTTTCTGCTGTAGTTCCCCTCCTGCACAAACTTATCCTGAACTGAAGTAATGTCACATCTTCTATTGAGCAAGAAAGACCCACTCTGAATAAGTCCCCAAGCAGGCTCTGGTTGCTTCTCTGCTATTAAGCCTGAGGCCTGCACCACCTCTCCCCGGAGGCCTAGTAGTTTAGAAGCATTTCTTTGGATGATGAACTACTGTTCCCAGCCAGCCCAGCTTGCAAATCCTGTGCTCTCAGGCCACATCGATATGACACATCACCACACAGTCCCTTCCTCTGATCCAGGACTTCCCATCATTCACTGTGTAAATGATGAAGACTTTGCTAATGACCGTGTAGAAGCAAAGTTCCCTCACAGACTTCCTGGCACATCCAGTCCTACACTGTAGTAACACTCACCGACCTTTCACTGCCCTGAGTCCTTGATGGAGAACTTGACCGGACCATATGTTCCGACCGCTTCACCTGCCCCCTCTGCACCAGGAGTTCTTTATCAATGACCATGTGATGATAAAGACATTGCCAATGACCATGTAGAGGCAAAGTTCTTTCACAGCTCTCCCCGGGCCTCCTCCTGAGATCAGCGCCCCCCCCCCCCCCCCCGATGGGGGTGCCCTCCTGCTGCTGCCTAGTATTCCATCCTCCACTTCACTCAGCTGACATCTCCCCCCCAGTGGCATGTTACCTTAGCTTATATAGGAGGCCTGCCCCCTGCCAATACCAGTTGGGGATTGGTCAGGGCTCTCACATGAGCTGCCTTCCACTCCAGTTCCAGGCCCTGGCCCTCTTCCAGAACATTCTCCCTGGAAGCAGGGGAGGCGCCTCAGAACCAGAGCACAGGTGGTCACACCCACTGCTACTCTGACCACTCCCAGCCCACAGATCAAAACAGACAGGCCTAGCTTGCAGCATAGGCCTGCCTAAATTTGCCCGTGCTGACAGTTCCTAGTAAAAAAATCTATTACTAGCACCTACCTATTGGTAGAGGGTGCTACACCCCTTGAATTTGTCCATATGTTACAACCAAAAAACATACAGTCGTGCCCAAAAGTTTGCATACCCTGGCAGAAATTGAGACATTTTGGCATTAATATTGAAAATATGACTGATCATGCCAAAAAACTATCTTATATTTAAGGATAGCAATCACATGAAGCATTTTATTATCACATAGTTTTTGAATCCTTTTTAAATCCTAATGATAACAGAAATCACCCAAATAGTTTACACACCCTGGAATGTTTGGCCTTGGTACAGACACAGAAGGTGGCACACACAGGTTAAAATGGCAATTAAAGGTTAATTTCCCACATTTGTGGCTTTTTAAATCACAATTAGTGTCTGTGTTATTGAGTTTGTTATCTCTCACATGGATGCACTAAGCAGGCTAGACACTGAGCCATGAGGAGGTAGAAAAGTACAGTCAAAAGACCTACGTAATATATATATAGGGATGGAAGCACGTAGTTTAGATTTAGCTAGGTCTGATAACATCTACACATCTGGTAATTATACTCATATTATTGGTTTGTTTAATTCCCTCTCTCTCTAGGGTCAACACTCTTAGGACGGTGCTGTTACCTTCCATCCCTTGATTAGTTATACAGCCTCCCTTGCTCTATTTAGTGTGTCATGTGATCTGGTTTAGGAGCCATCTGGCTCCCATCCCTCCCGGGAGCTGCGATGCATGCTGCGGACCCTCCTCCTCCCCTTCTACTTAGGGTGGGTGGACGTTCATGCGCCATGCAACAACGTCATCTTCTGTGCGTGGCAGGTGTGGTGCCACTGCTGTGGCACTGCCCCTCCTGTCCACGTTAGTACCATCTGGCAGCTAGATGGAGGATTGTAATGGCACTGATGCAGGGCGGTTCTCCACCCAGCCAAGGATGCTTCCCTCCTGCAGTGCATGCCCATGTGATGTTGGTGGGCGTGTGATGGCCATGCCCTTATAGGCTTCATGTGTCGTGTGTCGTCGCTCACTTCGGTTCACTATATGAATCACCTTGGATCCCTGGACCCTATGAACTGATCACTGTCTAATTGGTAATTATAATTCACCTCTAGTTAGATTGTTTTATTCAACCTTTCTTGGTGATGCGTTTTATATCCTTATCACTTTTCACTTCTTACACCTTTTTATTCACCCTTTCTTGGTGATGCGTTTATATCTTTATCGCTTTTCACTTCTTATAGCTTTTTATTTAGCCTCTCTTGGTGATGCGTTTATATCCTTATCACTTTTCACTTCTTAATCCTTGGCTACCATCAATACCTTCCAATACCTTCTAGTACTTCCACCCCCCTGTTCTTTACCGAGCACAGGACACCCTACACGTGTCATACTATAAATATATAAAATATATATATTATATATATTTTTTCAGAAGTCCTTCATTGATGGTCTCAGCACTTATGGTCACTCTGACTACTTACATTTCTTGAAATCTGTCTCCCCTGGATAACTTCCTTGCTGGACAGCAGGCCACTGACACCACCTCAGCTCCCCTTGGAGATGCCCCCCTTTGGGGGTCCCCGATCTACAGTGCCACACTTTTATTATATAGTCAACCTTGTAAGTATGGTAGAGAGTGGGTTTTTATACTTGGACTTATTTTATTTTTTATGATTTTTTTTTTTCCTTGGGTAGGATCAGACCATACAGCAACTCCTTCTATTATATTTTTTATTGAACTCACGTGCATGTTCTTAAAAAGTGCATCAATCCACAAAATGCATAGAGCTATTATATGCCGTGCCCCTATGATTCAATTGATACCTGTCAGTATGTATAATTTCTGATATTAATCGTTTTTAATCATGTGGCAATCCGTCTACACTGTATGTATAGATATACATTTTTATGAATTGTACCAGTTACTATAATTGTATTGGATATACATTTACTCATTATTATGCGTTTGTATGTTCATTTATATAATAAACTGAATTCTTTATACCTACGTGCTTCATTCGAAAATCCCAATCCCCGTTCCCCTCCTTTTTGACATATAGATAGGGATGGAGGCAATTGACCTTACCAGGTCACCACCTCAAATTAAGTCCCAACTGTTCTCCTTTTTCTTATAGTACCTTTACAAACATATAAATGGTTATACCTAGTAGTAGTTTGTCATATTCAGCCAGACTTGTAAAATTGAAGATGTTTCACTACCCAACCAAGTAGCTTAACCATTTCAGAAGTGAGACAGCTTCTTGGATGGCTTGCGGTGCCTTCATAAACATGTAAAGGGTTATACCTAGCAGTAGTTTGTCACATTCAACTGGATTTTTTTCTTTAATACTGAAGTTGTTTCAAACTTATCCAAGTAGCTTAACCACTTCATAATTGAGGAAGCCTCTTGGATGACCTGGAATTCCATGAATATCTAAAATAGCTATACCTAATAGTTTGTCACATTCTATTAGACATGTTCTGTAATACTGAAGATACCAGAATTACACTTTAACCATTTAAGAACAGCTGCTTACCATTACAAACATCTAAAATGCCATACTTAGTAGTAATTTGTCACATTCAGTTGGACTTGTTCCCAACATTGAAGTTATTTTGAGACTTATCAAATTAGCTTAACAATTCCAGAACTAAGGAAGCTTCTTGGATGACCTGGAATACCTTCACAAACCTATAAAATGAGTATACACTTAGTAGTAGTTTATCACATTCAACAGAACTTATTCTGTAATATTGAAGATGTTCTAATACTTATCTGAGTAGCTTAACCATTTCAGAACCAACAAAGCTTTTTGGATGACCTGGAATATTTTCACAAATACCTAGTATTAGTTTGTGACATACAAGCGGACTTGTTCTGTAACAACGAAGATGTTCTAATACTTATCCAAGTAACTTAAAGTGTAAATCTGGGATAAAACTATCTAATCTTTAAACTGCTCCCACCCCCCTTCTAACGCCTATACTAACTACTCTATAGAAGAAAGATGCTTATACTTACCCATCCTGAGGTGCTCCGGTCTGGTCACGTTGTGCTCTACTGTGTCTGCCAATGCTGGCTACAGGGGAGAGGACAGAGTGCTTCGACAACAGCTGGAATGCCTAAGCAGTGACATCACCCATAGGCTTTCTATGGGCCATCTATTGTCGGAGCGCCTTCCTCTCCTCTGAAGCTGCTTCTAACTGATAGAGAAGAGACTGGACCAGAGCACCTGAATATTAGCTAAATATAAGAACCTTTCTTCTACAGCAGAGGTCTCCAAACTGCAGCCCTAGGGTCGGATGCAGCCCTTTACTTGTTTTTATCTGGTCCTTGGGGCATTATTGTCAACAACAATGGGGCATAGTTCCTACTACTGACATTGACAATGGGGCACTATTCCTCCCACTGACACCAATGATGGGGCACTATTCCTCCCACTGACACCAATGATGGGGCACTATTCCTCCCACTGACACCGACAACGGGGCACCATTCCTCCCACTGACACCGACAACGGGGCACTATTTCTCCCACTGACACCAATGATGGGGCACTATTTCCCCCACTTACACCAATGATGGGGCACTATTCCTCCCACTGACACCAGCAATGGGGCACTATTCCTCCCACTGATACCAATGGTGAAGCACTATTCCTCCCACTGACAATGGGGCACTATTCCTCCCACTGACACTGACAATGGGGCACTGTTTCTCCCACTGACACTGGCAATGGGGCACTATTCCTCCCAATTACACCAATGATGGGGCACTAGTCCACCCACTGATACCAATGATGGGGCACTATTCCTCCCATTGACCCCAATAATGGGTAACTATACCTTCCCCTAATACCAAAGATGGGGCATTGTTTACTGCAACTGGCACCAGGACATTTTCTACTCCCAGTGGCAACAGTCTGCCCCCCTAAAGTATGAAAGACAGTAAATTGTCCCTTTGTTTAGAAAGTTTGGAGACCACTGTTCTACAGGGTAGTTAGTATATGATTTAAAAGGCAGATGGGAGCAGTTTAAAGACCTAAAACAGTTATACCTAGTAGTTCAGGGGTGTCCAGCCTATGGCCCTCCAGCTGTTGCGGAACTACAAGTCCAATGAGGCATTTCAAGGCTAACAGGTACAAGCATTCCTCCCAAAGGCAAAGACGTGATGGTACTTGTAGTTTTGCAGCATCTGAAGGGCCACAGATTGTGCACCCATGTAGTAGTTTGTCACATTCAATTCGAATTGTTCTGTAATACTGAAGATCCCAAAATTACACTCTAACCATTTCAGAACCAGGACAACTTCTTACAATCACAAACATCTAAAAGGTTATACTTAGCAGTAATTTTTCACATTCAGCTGGACTTGTTTGTTAACATTTAATTTGTTCAGTTAGTTTAACAATTCCAGAAGCTTCTTGGATGACCTGGAATATCACAAATATCTAAAATGGGTATATCTAGTAGTAGTTTTTTTTACATTCAACTGGACTGGTTCTGCAATAATGAAGATATTTCTTGATTTTTTCAAATAGCTTAGCCATTCTAGTACTAAGAAAGCTTCTTGGATGAATTGAAATACCTTCAGAAACATCTAAAATAGTGTTTGTAACGAAACGTCCCACACTCCGCTTGAGTGATTTCGTCTTATACTGCTTCCTCCCAGTCTGAATATAGATATCAGATATTCCAACCACTGCTAACAACAAACAAGGCAATACTCGTTTGGTTGCTGAACATGAACCGTTTATTAGAACAAGAATACAGTCTTATATACAGTTGAAGAGGAGGTTTCCCCTCTCCTGCTCATATTACTCTAACAATACACCTGTAACCAGAAACATAAATTAACATGAGCTAGTTATCTAATCATTTACCCAGACTTGGTGACTCAGAGATATGACCTTTCAGGGTAGACTTGCCGTCTCCTCACTTACAACTTACAATACACATAAGTATAAACACATCCCCCAATAGTTTGCTAGGAGACAAAGGTGTGTTAATGAGCACAAAAAAACTATTGGGTGAAAGACCCGGGCTTTCCAGATCTCATTAGTCAGCATTCCTTTCACTGACATCTGTCCACTAAGTCCCAAGCTGGCAGAGACCATCATGGCCTCCTTAATAATGTCCTTTTGCGTTACATAACAGAATATCTTCCTAAATGCTTGTAGCTCCCTCAAATGCCAGGGCCCATAGTCAGTAGGCAAGAGGTTAGCATTCAGTCTCCTCCAAAAGCCTCTGTCCCGGGTGAGTCTGTCACAGTGATACCCAGTGATTTGTCACATTCAACTTGACTTATTCTGTAATACTGAAGATGTTTCACTAGCTATCCAAGTAGCCTAACCATTTCAGAGCTGTAAAAGCTTTTTGAATGACCCAGAATACCTCCAGAAACATCTAAAATGTGTATTAGAAATTATATATCATCACAACTTTTCAGATCCTTATAAAACCAGAGATAAAAGATCTGCATTTACCTGTGGCCACTGTGGCAATCTGTAGCATTATCAGTGAAAACATATTGCTCAGATTCTTCAGCATTGCTGCACCACAATTCGAAACCCAAGGCGACGTAAAGACAAAAGTTCCAGATGATGTGCCAATGTTCCGATTAAGATCTCAGGAAGGATACAGGTTCTCATCCAAGGAAATGCCTGATCGATGACTTGCAGGTGATAACTTATGATGTTCTGATTCCCACCGTGAAGAACGATAGTTGCTTAGTGGTCACATTGTAATCCCATCGTCCGTCCAAGGTACCCACACTGCCTGGTTTGTTCACAAACCAGATAGACTGAAGCTGGCTGCGTGTATTCAGCATTTGTAGGCTGATGATAAACCCGCCTCTAGTGATGTGAGTGTGTGTGAGCCAGTCTGAGAGCTGTGCGAAAATGTGACATGGATTATATTGTGTATTTTCCTATCATCAAGAGACTCACAAATGAATGAATAGTGTTCAGCCTGCGTGCCTTGCAGTGCTTGGTTTGATTGCCATCCAAGGCAGTGTCTGCATGCAGCTGGTATGCTTCCTTGTGTTTGTGTGGGTTTCCTATAGAAACTGCATGTTTCCCTCACACTTCAAAAATAATAATGGGAAGTTGATTAGAATCTATTCATAGTGATTGTATGAGTGTGCTGGAGAAGTTAGATTATTAGCTCTTCTGGGGGTAGGAACTGATGTGTTAGGCAGTATTTAGCTTCAAAGTTTTAGTGTAATATATCTGCACTGTATAAATACACAAAATATAAATTAATGTTTCAGTAAAGCTTTCATGGTAAAAAAAAAAAAAAAAAAAGAATAACTGTAGCAGCATACCAGTGGCCGCAGGTGCCCAATTTTCTTAATCATGATTAAGCACAACTGTACTGTGTGAAACTAGTCTACAAGACCTGTGTGTTGGTGTCCTTTGATGTCATCTTGGTGATCAATAAACGACATTTTGGATTTCAATTGATGTGCAGCCATCTCTTCCTTTATCAATGTCACACAACTGGTTGGGCTCGGGGCACAGTGCTTAATCTTATAGAAAATGTACGGAGGGAGCTGAGACTTAAGGATTTAGAGAAGATCTGTAAAGAAGAGTGGACCAAAATCCCCCCTGAGATGTGTGCAAACCTGGTCACCAACTACAAGAAACGTCTTACCTCTGTGCTTGCCAACAAGGGTTTCTCCACCAAGTACTAAGTCATGTTTTTCTTGGGGATCAAATACTTATTTTACTCACTGAATTGCAACTCAATTCATAAGATTTGTATTATGCGATTTTTGGTTGATATTCTGTCTTTGTCGCTTAAAATACACCTATGATAAAAATTATAAACAATTCATTTATTTGTAATTAGGAAAACTTACAAAATCTGCAGTGAATCAAATACCGTATTTATCACCGTATAACACACACCTTCAATTTAAGAGGGAAGCAAAATAATGGTCAGTGCCCATCAATGCAGCCTTATCAGTGCCCATCTGCCCATCTGCAGCCTCGCCATTGGCCATCATTGCAGCCTGATTAGTGCCCATCATTGCAGCCTTGCCCATCATTGCAGCATGATCATTGCCCATCTGCAACCTAGCCAATCATTGCCGTCTGATCAGTGCCCATCTGCAGCCTTGCCATCATTGCAGCATGATCAGTGCCCATCTGCAACCTAGCCAATCATTGCCCCCTGATCAGTGCCCATCTGCAGCCTTGCCCATCATTGCAGCATGATCAGTGCCCATCAACAGGTTTTGCCAATCATTGCAGTCTGATCAGTGCCCATCTGCAGCCTTGCCAATCATTGCAGTCTGATCAGTGCCCATCTGCAGCCTCGCCATTGGCCAGCATTGCAGCCTGATCAGTACTCATCATTGCAGCCTTGCCCATCATTGCAGCATGATCAGTGGCCATCTGCAACCTAGCCAATCATTGCAGCATGATCGGTGCCCATCTGCAACCTTGCCCATCATTACAGCATGATCAGTGCCCATGTGCAGCCTTGCCCATCATTGCAGCATGATCAGTGCTCATCTGCAGCCTTTCCCATCATTGCCGCCTTGCCCATCATTGCAGCCTGATTAGTGCCCATCTGCAGCCTTGCCCATCATTGCAGCATTATTAGTGTCCATCTGCAGCCTTGTCAATCATTGCAGTCTGATCAGTGCCCATCTGCAGCCTTGCCAATCATTGCAGTCTGATCAGTGCCCATCTGCAGCCTCGCCATTGGCCATCATTGCAGCCTGATCAGTGCCAACCATTGCAGCCTTGCCCATCATTTCAGCATGATCAGTGCCCATCTGCAACCTAGCCAATCATTGCAGTCGGATCAGTGCCCATCTGCAACCTTGCCCATCATTGCAGCATGATCAGTGCTCATCTGCAGCCTTGCCCATCATTGACGCCTTGCCCATCATTGCAGCCTGATTAGTGCCCATCTGCAGCCTTGCCCATCATTGCAGCATTATTAGTGTCCATCTGCAGCCCTGCCAATCATTGCAGTCTGATCAGTGCCCATCTGCAGCCTTGCTCATCATTGCAGCCTGATCAGTGCCCATCTGCAATCTTGCCCATCATTTCAGCATGATCAGTACGCATCTGCAGTCTTGTTATTGCCAAAATAAACAAAGCTGGATCACCTGTGTACTTGGCTCGGCTCGCAGTCCCACCCAGTCCTGCCCCTTGGCCTGGATCTTATGATGGCCATAACATTGGTCCAATGGCAGGACGTCAATGCTAGGAGGCAAGACTGGGCATGGCTGGGAGCAATGCCGAGTACACAGGAAATTCGGCTCTGTCTATTTCGGCGGCGGTCATTCCCTCCTTCCCCTCCGAGGCAGCCGTTCGGCGTACGACACGCACACGCGATTTTCCCCTGATTTTAAGAGGGGAAAAGTGCGTGTTATACACCAATAAATAACGGTAATTATTTTCCCCAATGTATTTAAAACCATTGTTTGCTGTAACTGGTTATAAAGTGTGAGCTGGAGTTTGGCTTCAATTTATTAGTGTATCTACTGTAAATCTGCTCATACATCTAACACTCCCCTCCCACAGAGTGGCAATGTTGCTGTCTAAAGGTGCCCCCTGTTCTCCTTCATCCAGAGTGGGGGGCACTCTAATACAGGAGGTGTGTTACTGGCCAGAAACAAGATATAGATGTGCTCAAATCCCAATAGTTTGTACATGCATATTATTTATCCGGTGCCAAAGGGGTGCGACCACATGTTAACACTATAAATACTGGATGAACCCTCTGCACAATGCTATATACCCTTTCTTGCAAACTATGCAATAAAAACAGGGATTTTTAATTGACACATATTGCAATACATGTTTAAGCTGGCCAACTGCATTAAAATAATCCCTCTTATGGCCAGTCCTAGACTGCTCTGCCACGGAAAATGCCACGGTGGACACAATGCCAACATGGGGCAAACAGACACAAAATGAGGGAGAGCTGCTAGGTTCAGGTCTGGTCACTGACCTGCAATGCAACAAAAACAAGATATACCTGTGCTCTGTTTTCACCTGGCCAGATCACCAGGTGAAAACAGAGTGAAAAAAGTCTAAGGGAAGAAAGAGAATGCAGCCACCACATCTAATGATTGGTAGGCTGTAATATGCTACATTTTTGGTTTTGCGTTTAAAGTGTAGCTTACCATTTCTTAGATGTGATGGTTGCATTCGTTTTCTTCTTTTAGGTTTTCTTTTTTCTATATATTTATCTGGTGATTCAGCCAGCAGGTCTGTTGTTTTTCAAAAGAACAAGCTCTCCAGTAGAAAGTATCAAGTTACAGAGATGAGACACACCATTTACCAATGACAAGGGTGCTTACAATGAACAACTTTTATTTATTGATGTAAAACCTTTATCCCAAAAGGAACAAAAAAAAAACTGTTTGCTGTAACTGCTTACAAAGTGTTAGCTAGAGTTTGGCTTCAATTTGTTAGTGTATTTAAATCTGCTAGTACATCTAACACTCCCCTCCCGCTAGACTGACAATGCTGCTGTCTAAAGGTGTCTGTGTTGTTCCTTCCAGAGTAGAGACACCCCAATCTGTCCGGATATCTCCTACTTCTTAAAGGCGATCCCTGAAAACTTATCTCTTCAGCGAAGCTTATCACACCTCCAACTTATCTCCTATCACTTCCATCAGCTCATTCCCCACAATTATAAACTTTTGTACCACTTGCCCCACCCTATTAGATTGTAAGCTCTTCTGAGCAGAGCCATCTTAACCCTCTTGTATTTTATTGTATTATAACTGTATTGTCTCCCTTTTATATTGTTAGGCTCGGTTCGCACAGGAGCGCTGTTCTCTGTACCCAGTTTTAGGGACGAATCAGGGACAAATCTATGCCTGAATTCGGCCCTGAAACTGAGCCAAAGATGCGCAGCGTTTCTGTGCAGTGTGCTCCGCAGCCGCAACGGAGATACAGTCAGGTCCATAAATATTGGGACATCGACACAATTCTAATCTTTTTGGCTCTATACACCACCACAATGTATTTGAAATGAAACAAACAAGATGTGTTTTAGCTTTAATTTGAGGGTATTTACATCCAAATCAGGTGAACGGTGTAGGAATTACAGCGGTTTGTATGTATGCCTCCTACTTTTTAAGGGACCAAAAGTAATGGGACAGATTATCAATCATCCATCAAACTTTCACTTTTTAATAGTTGGTTGCAAATCCTTTGCAGTCAATAACAGCCTGAAGTCTGGAACGCATAGACATCACCAGACGCTGGGTTTCATCCCTGGTGATGCTCTGCCAGGCCTCTACTGCAACTGTCTTCAGTTCCTGCTTGTTCTTGGAGCATTTTCCCTTCAGTTTTGTCTTCAGCAAGTGAAATGCATGCTCAATGGGATTCAGGTCAGGTGATTGACTTGGCCATTGCATAACATTCCACTTCTTTCCCTTAAAAAACTCTTTGGTTGCTTTCGCAGTATACTTCAGGTCATTGTCCATCTGTACTGTGAAGCACCGTCCAATGAGTTCTGAAGCAGTTTTCTGAATATGAGCAGATAATATTGCCCGAAACACTTCAGAATTCATCCTGCTGCTTTTGTCAGCAGTCACATCATCAATAAATACAAGAGAACCAGTTCCATTGGCAGCCATACATGCCCACGCCATGATACTACCACCACCATGCTTCACTGATGAGGTGGTATGCTTTGGATCATGAGCAGTTCCTTTCCTTCTCCATACTCTTCTCTTCCCATCACTCTGGTACAAGTTGATCTTGGTCTCATCTGTCCATAGGATGTTGTTCCAGAACTGTGAAGGCTTTTTTAGATGTTGTTTGGCAAACTCTAATCTGGCCTTCCTGTTTTTGAGGCTCACCAATGGTTTACATCTTGTGGTGAACCCTCTGTATTCACTCTGGTGAAGTCTTCTCTTGATTGTTGACTTTGACACACATACACCTACCTCCTGGAGAGTGTTCTTTATCTGGCCAACTGTTGTGAAGGGTGTTTTCTTCACCAGAGAAAGAATTCTTCGGTCATCCACCACAGTTGTTTTCCGCGGTCTTCCGGGTCTTTTGGTGTTGCTGAGCTCACCGGTGTGTTCTTTCTTTTTAAGGCTGTTCCAAACAGTTGATTTGGCCAAACCTAATGTTTCTGCTATCTCTCTGATGGGTTTGTTTTGTTTTTTCAGCCTAATGATGGCTTGCTTCACTGATAGTGACAGCTCTTTGGATCTCATATTGAGAGTTGACAGCAACAGATTCCAAATGCAAATAGCACACTTGAAATGAACTCTGGACCTCTTATCTGCATCTTGTAAATGGGATAATGAGGGAATAATACACACCTGGCCATGGAACAGCTAAGCAGCCAACTGTTCCTATTACTTTTGGTCCCTTAAAAAGTGGCAGGCACATATACAAACTGTTGTAATTCCTACACCGTTCACTTGATTTGGATGTAAATACCCTCAAATTAAAGCTGAAAGTCTGCAGTTAAAGCACATATTGTATGTTTCATTTCAAATCCATTGTGGTGGTGTATAGAGCCAAAAAGATTAGAATTGTGTTGATGTCCCAATATTTATGGACCTGACTGTATGTGAACCGGCTCCATAGGGAGCCAGTCACATTCTCCTGCTATGCAAATTGGATGCGGGGAAACCCGCATCCAATTTGCATAGGTGTGAACCTGGCCTAAAGCATTGCATAAACTATTGGCGCTATATAAATCATGAATAATAATAGTAATACACTTTCTTTTTATAACTTCAGCATTGTAATAATATCACAAATAAGAGTTATATTTGACAATCCACTTAAAAAATCTCCTTTCACATTGTGGGTGCTGGCTGTCTCTTTTTTCACAACTTCCTGGATTCCCAGCATGCTTTTCAGCTTCTCAGTTTCTAAGGACTACATATCCCATGGTACCTTTCTGCCTGCAAGCAGTGACTCGTGTACTGAATCCGCCTCCTGAAACTCCTCCTCTCAGCACCTCTACAGATTAAGAAGGCAAGCTCTGAGAAATGTGTCACACAGCAGTGCCTACCCACAGGATATAGTTACTACGTGTCACAGGATTAAAGGTAGTAAATGTGTGGGGATCTTCACAAAGTAAGTTTACAAACTTCAAGATCATTCAGATTAATAGGAGTAGGATAATAATTGAAATACAACGTGGAAAAGGATATAGGATTTTACATTTTGACCATAGATATGCTTTAACCTCTACCTGTCCCTATTTTGTACAGTTCTTGCAATGTGGCTTCCAAAGTCTGGTGTGTTGAGTTTCCATCCATAAGGTGCTTCCCATTGCCTTGCAGAATTTTTCCGGAGGCTACTGAATGCACACGCCTTCCTACACCCCTTGGCGCTGTGCTCAGGGGACACATGTACAGTATAGGACAGTGCTCCAGTACTGCATTCGGGCACATCTGCAGTCCTGTGTTCTTGTCATGTGCTGTACAGGACAGCATATAAGTTATAATGGGACATGTTGTCTTGGAAATGTAAATTTAGCGGGCCCATGCGTGGGTGCCTGAGGGAATGGTAATGCCGCCTTAGAGCTCCGCTCCTCGGGAGTTCAAACCGGAGGACTACAGGTCCCAGCAGCACCGCAAATAGTTCAAAACTGAAAATAACTCACCCCAGCGCCTTTATGTACATAAAGTATGGTCTTGAGGAGACCAAAAAGCAAATTTAAATCGGCAATAAAGACGGAAGCGGCTCTCAAGCTGGCGACCAAGATGGCGGCGCCGTCCTCCTCCTCACAGCACAGCGCTCCTCAGGCTAAGAAATCTCTGCCTCTCAGCCAAAAAACACAGGCTGCTAAGGGTGAGACTGACTATGATATTAATGCCTCACAAACGGCAATGCAGTCTGACATGTTTGAAAAATTTGAATGTATGTTACAGCAAGCTCTCAAGCAAACTTCTGATCATATCACAGATAAATTAACAAAAGAGATAAAAGAAATTGGTCAGAAAACCGCTGAATTAGAACTGAGAGTAGATTAAATTGACAATCAAACACAGTATTGTATTTCTTAGTTCATGGCCCTTAAAGAGGAGAACATTTTACTACAGTCACGTTTGGAAGACCAAGAAAATAGAGACCGATGTTAAAATTTGCGGATCGGAGGTATACCTGAATCCATACTGGACTTACAGGCGACAATCACAACGCTTTTTCAAGAATTACTCCCTGGCATCCCTATTGACAGGCTTGAAATGGACAGAGTGCATAGACCCTTAGCACCACGTAAATCTATTGGTCCCTCCAGGGACATAATAACTAAATTGCACTATTACAGAACCAAAGAAAAACTGTTATCAGCAGCCAGAGGAAAAGAATCTCTCAGCTTCCAGGGTCATAACTATCAGATTTTTACAGATATGTCCCCTCTTACGGTGGCAAAAAGGCGTGCACTCAAACCCCACCTGCAGTTGCTTCAGAGTAATCAAATTACCTATCATTGGGCTTTTCTTTCTGTCTTCGATTTACTCACTTAGAAACTAGATATGTCTGTCGCTCTCCAGAAGACTTACAGTCAGCCCTAATGGAAATAGGCTTAGTGGATGCAGCTTTACCTAAAGATCAGCCTCGCAGACGTTCAAACACACGTTCTTCACAGCATAATAAAGGCGCAGGATCCAGCTCTTCCTCCTCTTCACATCAAAATCTCCACAAGCGTGGCCATTATGAGCATTCACCACCCAAAAATGAAGATTCAATGGACTGACCTAATAGCTTACATTAATTACCTTCTCTTATTACAGGTTCCCAGTTATTTGTGCTGGTTGAGTGCTTAACTTAACCATATTCTTGACTAGATTGAGCTCTGTCGACATGGTTCTGTTTAAATTATAAATATTTATTTGATTTCTCCTTTTTCTTCTTGTTTCCATCTTTTTGGAAATAACAAAATAATATAGCAAATTGGTAAACATTTCCATGCTAGTTCTTAATTGGTTCCTGTAGTTCTCCGGAGTTGTTCTTCCCTTAGGAACTTCTTGCTGCCCCCTTTTTTCCACCTGTAGATTCCTGCTATTACTATGGCGGACTCTGCTGGTGGACCCGGATCCTCTCGGGGAGTTCTGAAAACTCCTATGAGATGCTCCCAAAACCCTACTATCCTGCTTCATAATTACATACATAGTTACATATTTACATAGTAGGTGAGGTTGAAAAAAGACACAAGTCCATCAAGTCCAACCTATGTGTGTGATTATGTGTCAGTATTACATTACATATCCCTGTATATTGCGGTCATTCAGGTGATTATCTAATAGTTTCTTGAAGCCATCAATGCTCCCCGCTGAGACCACCGCCCGTGGAAGGGAATTCCACATCCTTGCCGCTCTTACAGTAAAGAACCCTCTACGTAGTTTAAGGTTAAACCTATTTTCTTCTAATTGTAATGAGTGGCCACGAGTCTTATTAAACTCTCTTCTGCGAAAAAGTTTTATCCCTATTGTGGGGTCACCAGTACAGTATTTGTAAATTGAAATCATATCCCCTCTCAAGCGTCTCTTCTGCAGAGAGAATAAGTTCAGTGCTTGCAACCTTTCCTCATAACTAAGATCCTCCAGACCCTTTATTAGCTTTGTTGCCCTTCTTTGTACTCGCTCCATTTCCAGTACATCCTTCCTGAGGACTGGTGCCCAGAACTGGACAGCATACTCCAGGTGCGGCCGGACCAGAGTCTTGTAGAGTGGGAGAATTATCGTTTTATCTCTGGAGTTGATCCCCCTTTTAATGCATGCCAACATTCTGTTTGCTTTATTAGCAGCAGCTTGGCATTGCATGCCATTGCTGAGCCTATCATCTACTAGGACCCCCAGGTCCTTTTCCATCCTAGATTCCCCCAGAGGTTCTCCCCCCAGTGTATAGATTGCCTTCATATTTTTGCCACCCAAATGCATTATTTTACATTTTTCTACATTGAACCTCATTTGCCATGTAGTCGCCCACCCCATTAATTTGTTCAGGTCTTTTTGCAAGGTTTCCACATCCTGCGGAGAAGTTATTGCCCTGCTTAGCTTAGTATCTTCTGCAAATACAGAGATTGAACTCTTTATCCCATCCTCCAGGTCGTTTATAAACAAATTAAATAGGATTGGTCCCAGCACAGAACCCTGGGGGACCCCACTACCCCCCCCCACCCCAATTAAGTTGCATCGTATAAGTAATGGGTTATTACAATTGTTTTATTTATTTATTTTTTCCTCCTTTTATTTTTATTCCTTTTTTATCCTCTGATCGGTGGTTCTGGCTCTCAGTAAGTACTGTTTTTGTTCTGATAGAATTATCATCCTAGTTGGTCTATGGCTCCCATAAATGTTCTCTCTTTAAATGTACAGGGGTTTAATATCCCACATACACGCACAAAGGCACTACGATCCTTTTCATCTAAAAAAGCTCATATTATATTTTTACAGGAAACCTATTTCACAGATAAAACTCATCCAAGATTTATTTTGCCCTCATACCCACAATTTTATACTGCCTCTGCCGTTGTCAAACAGCGTGGTACGCTTATTGGTTTCCATCGTTCCGCTCCGTTTAATCTTATATCACAAGTGATAGATCCGGAGGGATGATACTTTCTTCTAATAGGTTTTATTTCTGATAACCCTATTACTATTGTATCCTACTATGCTTCCAATAAACGCCCAACGGCATTCCTATCCCACCTTTTCCAAGTCGTAGTGGCCCATAAATTTGGTACAACTGTCATATGTGGAGATTCTAATGCAACAATTTTCCCATTTTTAGGAAAATCTGCTCCTGGGCCTACAACAGGCACAACAAAGCTGACTTTTCAACGCTTACTCACTTCTCATGGTTTGGTTGATACTTGGCGCAAAATTAATCCTACCAGCAGATGATTCACTCATTATTCCTACCCGCATAAATCTTTTTAATGTATAGATCATTTCCTTATCCCATGTAGCATATTGCCAGAAATTAGCTCAGCCAAAATCATTCCCTTCCCATGGACTGATCATTGTGCAGTATTCACTAATATTGCTTCCACGCTTCCTAGATCTCATGACACTACTTGATGCATGAAGGATTCCATTTTGACTCATCCATCTCTTAGTATTGAGATTGAGAGATCAATCTCTGACTACCTTGCAAATAATGACACGAGTGACATCTCTGCTCTTACGCTATGGGAGGCCCATAAAACTGTCATTAGGGGTAGAATGATACAACAAGCAACTATACTCAAAAGAGAACGCAAACTCTTGTTTTCAAAGCTTGAGACTACCTTTAATGACTGTCATCTGGCCTTTCAATCCTTCCCGACTGCTATTAATAACTCTAAACTAGAAAAAGCTTGTCTGGATTTAGATCTTTTTTTGACTGATTCAGCAGACAAAATCTTACGCAAACGCCAACATACTTTATATCTTAAGGCAAATAAGCCTGATAGGCCTATGGCCAGAAGTCTATAAATGACACAACACGCAAAGACTCTTATCAGATTGAAAATATCCTGAGAAGCGCACACTAGTAACCCAGTTAAGATTCTAGAGGTTTTCTGTTCTAATTTGGCTAAGCTATATTCCCCAGCTTCTAATTTTGATAAGACAAAAGCGGATACATTATTCTCTAGTATCACGCTTCCTAACCTTGATCAAAAACAGCAAGATCTTCTTGAAGGCCCTATCACTAATACTGAAGTTTTGAACACTATAAAAATTGTAAAGCTACATAAGAGACCAGGCCCAGATGGGTTCTCGGCAGAGTACTACAGACAGTTTGCACATATCTTAGCGCCAATCCTTACTAGGGCCTTTAATTTGATTCTCAATGGACATTCATTTAGAACAGAGACGCTCACATCTATAATAGCCATAATCCCCAAACCACATTCAGACTCGTCTTCCTGGACTAATTATCATCCTATATCACTCCTCAATTTAGACATTAAATTATTAGCTAAAATCCTGGCCACTAGATTGGATACTATCATTGGCCACCTAATCCATAAGGACCAAACAGGTTTTATACCGAAGCGTCAGGCAGGTGATAATATAAGGCGAGCACTCTTATGCCCCGTACACACGGTCGGATTTTCCGATGGAAAATGTCCGATCGGAGCGTGTTGTCGGAAATTCCGACCGTGTGTGGGCTCCATCGGACATTTTCCATCGGATTTTCCGACACACAAAGTTAGAGAGCAGGAGATAAAATTTTCCGACAACAAAATCCGATCGCGTCAATTCCGACCGTGTGTGGCCTGTTCCGACGCACAAAGTGCCACGCATGCTCAGAAGAAATTCCGGCATGGAACAGCTCGTTCTGGTAAACTTAGCGTTCGCAATGGATACAGCACTTTCATCACGCTGCAATGTTAAAAATGGTTTAATACAGCGCAATCTCTTCTTCTTTATAATGTGACAAGAATATAGTAGTTTTGCTGCTCATATTCACACACACTTCTCACAAACTTATTTCGTTACTATTTATCGGGATTCCCTCAATATATTTTGATTTCTCACATCTGACAACATTTTTTTTTTTTTTATTGGTTTTAATGTAGATTCTTTTTTTGTGTTTGTATTTTTTTGAAGGGTGTTTTTTTTTGGGGGATTTTGATTTGTACTCCTGAAAATGTTTGTGTGTGTTTTTTGTGTCAAGTTCCCACAACACCATTGATATGTTGTTCTATTTAATCTGTAGGAGCTTGTTTGGTGTTGTTGTCCCTTGTTAATTTCACATTTTATGTTAGAAATGTACCTGAATCGTCACCAACAAACTGTCCTTTTTGGATGAAAACACACACAGGAGAGTATACTTTCCCTAAAAAAATGTTATTAAGGGCTCACAACTAAACAAAGAGGGAGGCAACGCTGGAGAAACTGCAGAAGTGGGTGAAGCCTTGGACCCCCAGGGCAGACATCAACTATTTCTAAGCAAAATTGGTGGCCTGAGGAGTCCTTATCTAAGGGAGGGCAGTCTGGTCCAGAAGTCCCAGAGATCCGGAAAGCAGCAGATGACATCTGTGTCCCCAGGCTGTGGTCATACGAGAGACTGCATCTTCTGTCAGACCAGACTGAACCCAGGGCAATCACTCTCACGTCTTCTTTCCACGCTTCCTTCCACGCGGTGGCTGTGGTGGTGGAGTTGTGGCAGCAGGAGGAGGAGGAGGATGGTCCAACTCAACCACGTCGGTCTTGGGTGTTAGTTCCCCACTCACCCCCTTACGTAGGACTTTATACAGAAGGTCCTCACAGAGCTTGCGTTGACCCTCCTGCATGCCCTGCAGTTTGGTGGCAGCCATGCAGGCAAAGGACTCTTCAGGAGTGGGTAAGGCTCGTAGGGACGCCGAAGCCTCCTGAATCAGCCTGAACGCAGAATCCTGCACGGGACTCGGAGTCGTCTTCCTGGCTCTTTTATATGGAAGGCGGAGGGGAGGAACCTGAGATTCAGTCAGGCTGCGACTTGTCCCAGGCTTCTCCTGGCTGACACTTAGCCCCACCTCCTCCTGGCTGCCACTAATCACCGCCTCCTCCTGACTGCCACATTCCACAGCCTCCTCCTGGCTGAGGTCTTCCTGTGTATGAAAAAGGGACATAGTTTTAGTATTTTATTCATCAATCACACACAATTTTCACCTCCTGACTGTTGCAAATTGAATGTTAACAAATATAACAGACTAGCATTCTGAGCCCAGCATTTTTCATTCTTGTCCCAATTATTTTTGACCACTACTGTCTATTGATATGTAAAACACTTTTTTCAATCAGCAATTAGTGATCAATAATAACATCTAGTAAACATCATTTATTTATTGACCAGAAATCTGTAGAAGAATGCTATACCTGACTCCAGCTGGGCTCATCCATTTCTTCCTGGCTGGAAGGCCCAGGTTGGACATCGGTAGCCTCAACTGGGGTAGAAGGAAGCGTGGAAGGAAGAGTGGAAGGAAGAGTGGAGAGGGATTCCCTGACTTCAGTGTGGTCTGACAGAAATCGCAGTCTCTCATAGTACCACAGCCTGGGGACATAAACGTCATCTGCTGCAGCTCCGGATCTCTGGGAATCTGTGACCTTCTTGCGCTCCCTAAGATACATGCTCCTCAGGCCACCAATTTTGGCTTTTAAATAAGGGATGGTTGCTGTGGGGACCACCGGCGTCACCAACTCCAGCAGTTTCTCCAGCGCTGCCTGCCTCTTCTGTTTGTGATTATAGTGGGGGTGTCTCACTTGCAACAGACAGGGCAGCTCCCTGTATTTGTCAATGAACAGGGGGAGGAAATTGTGGTCGTTGAACCCATCCATTTTCTCTGCAAGACACAACACAAGACCAACCCTAATGTCAGGCCAAACTCCCCTAATCTTGTTACAATATAGGCTTCCATTTCGAAGCAGTATAGGCCCAAGTTTAGATCCTACCTTCGTTATCACGATCGGCGCCTCCGATGCTCCTTCCTCCGCTCACAGATCGTACGTAAGACGCACGCATGTTACGCTTTATACACACTGCGTATGCGTGTAACTCCGCCCGCCCCTGACGTTCTTTCTATTCTATTCCCCGCCCCTTTTTGTTCGGCGCAGTGGGGGAAGAGCACATGGCGGAGACACAGCAGGATCGTTCTAATTGTAGCAACGAGGAGGAGGAGGAGGAAAGGCCGGATCCGGACACGTCCCGATCCTGAAGGAGATTTAAGGACTCAAATATGTCCTTTGGGGAGATGTTGGAGATGGTGGACATCCTGAAGAGGGCCGACTATGACGGAAAGTATGGGCCTTACCCCAACCCCAATGTCAGAAAGGCCAAGATCATGGCGAAAGTGGTCAGGAGTCTGCACCGGAATTTCGATGACGATCTAAAGATCAGCTCAGGAAACGGTGGTCGGACCTCAAATTACGAGAACATGAGCAGTACAGAAAGATCCGGAGAGTGCTGCAAAAAAGTAAGTAGTTGTGCTGTGTTCCTATTCTTTATGTTTATTACGTTCATGCTGCTCCATGTGCTTTTATGAACTGTTGTACAGTTTAAAATGGCAACTTTCATGTTCATGGGCACATTATTTGTTCGTATCAAACATTTTTCTTTAGGACTCTAAAATACCATTGTTTAGGCCATATGCATTTGGCCACCATTTTTACTCCCTATACTTGTCTTAAAAGAATTGGGTTGTGTAGATGGCTTTGTTACTAGAATGAAATGCAAACTAGATTCTGTGTAAGGAGAGGACACTCAGCAGCTGTTTTCACATCTGGACACTGGAGCACTAGTGTGGGACCCCAGAACACCATTTTTATTAGGGGACCCACACAGGTGCTCCAGTGTATACTATAGGGGGGGGGGGCTACATCTGTGAATCTTGTACCAAACAGGTAAAGTATTGCAGCTTGACAAAGGACACTGAAAATGCTACATTTTGGAACTCTGCTAAAATTGACAATTGTACCTCACTTCCAAGCAATGTTTCCTATTTCTAGTTCTGCCATCAAATATCTGTGTGCTAATTATACCATTTTTTTTTTGACATAGGGGAGAAAAGACTCGGAGGACACCCCTCATCCGAGGAAACCAGAGCCCCCTCCTCCTCTGGAAGAAGGTGAAATCCCCCCAACACAATCTGAGCAGGAGGAAGAAGACGTGGTGGAACTAGTCACCACAACAGGTGAGTGTCTGCGACCACAGGCTCAGGTAAGAGATGGATGGCGGCATATTTTTGAGACCTAATTTATTTTGGGGTTCCTCTCTTTTTAGGTGATCGTGATGTTGTGGATCCAGATCCTTTCACATCCGAAAGTGCCCAGATCCTGATCGGGGAGATCATGTTGTGTAATTTACAATTGGAAATCATCAAGAAAAACATCAATGATGTTATTCCAAAAAATAAAAACATCATTGATGTTTTGGGTCGAGTTTAAAACCCCTCCAAATCACTTTCTTCTATTGTGTGCTACAATGTGCTAAATCTTTTTGTGATTTTTCAGAAAGCCAAATTTGGAGGATGCACACAGTGTGCCAACATGTGCTATCTGCCATCACAGGAGATCAATGGACGCGTTTTGGGGGTGCAACCCCTTCCTCAATAATAAAGTAGCGGTGAGGAAGGGCTTGCTCCCCCAAAACACGTCCCTTGATCCCCCGTGATGGCAGGTCACACATGTTGACATTGTTAAATTGGTGTGCATCTTCCAAATTTGGCTTTTCCTGGGGTGACTTCACCCCATCTGAACGCAATATCAAACACAGTTCCTAAATACTCATGTCTGATATTGCCTTCAAGTTCTACCAAATGTGAACTTTGTAAGTTCAAGATTTGTGTCTTTCTTGTTGGTTTTACACATGCCTGTTTTATCTAAAATGGACATTTCGATTTTTGATAATGCAACCCCAAAAATTGTTATACAACAAACATGTTGGTTTGTTTGAAAAACCTTTGGTAAATGCACATGTGATTGTGCAGGTATAAAAAAGTTTTTTTTGCAAGAATGTGTGGATTATTGTGTCAACGCTACAACACTTTTGGTGTGATGTCATTGGTGTTTTCAGAGAAAATGGGGGTTATTTACTAAGGGCAAATCCTCTTGGCACTACAAGTGCAGTTTCAGTGCAGTTGCAACTGCACTTGTAGTAAAATGTGTTTTTGCATTTTAGTAAATAACAGCCAACAGTGCTTTGTATAATAAGGTTACACAATCACAACATTTTCTGGACTCAACACGTTTCTGTCAGGGTCAGCTAAAACAAACACAAGCAGTAAATGTCCACAAAGAATTTCTTTTTTTGTTTTATTATAAAAAAGGCTTCACAGATTTGCTGGCATATTGATAGCCCCCTACCCGCAAAGAACTCCAGGTAGCGTAACCGTACATCATGGGCACTCAGGGAGGGCAAGCCAGGACGGCCGCTTTCAAGCGCCGTCAGTGTGGTTTCATGTATCATTCCGGCCTCAGGCCCACCTGAGCCAGCATAGTTGGCCGAATGTTTCCTTAAAAAGTTATGGAGAATACAGCATGCCAGTATAATATGGTTCAGTTTATACTCCGCCATATGGATGGGTGTCATAAATAGGGGGAACCGGCTGGCCAGGATTCCAAATGTGTTCTCCACCACTCTTGGGGCTCTGGCCAGCCGGTAATTAAAAACCCTCTGTTCCGGGGTGAGGGTCCTCATCAGGAATGGCCGCATCAGGTGGTCCCCCAGCGCAAACGCTTCATCAGCAATGAACACAAATGGGAGTCCTTCCACATTGTCCTCTGGAGCTGGCAAGTCCAAGCTGCCATTCTGGAGACGCCAGTAGAACTCCGTCTGGGCGATGACTCCACCATCGGACATCCGGCCATTCTTCCCCACGTCCACATACAAGAAGTCGTAATTAGCCGACACCACCGCCAACATCACTATACTATTGAACCCCTTATAGTTGAAATAGTACGACCCCGAGTTGGGTGGTGGAATGATGTGGACGTGTTTCCCATTAATTGCCCCTCCGCAGTTAGGAAAGTCCCACCGCTGGGCAAAGTGGGAGGCCACAGTCTGCCATTCCTGTGGTGTGGAAGGAAACTGTTGAGGGAAAAAATAAAACATTTACTATTTTGGCTCAGAAACATGGCAAGCAGATTAGGCACAAACATTATGGGTCAACCTCCAGATAGCATTTATTAAGGGGAATTTAACAACGCCAAAGTATAAGGTACACCTATCAAATTGCCCCCCCCCCCCCTCTCATGGGCCATTTCTAACATTATAGGGGGGGGGATCTGGGACAGGTAACCCTCTTCACTTTATTGAGAGATGAATGGCTAAATAATGGGTATTACTTGGAACAGCCCCTCCTTAGTTACACTATTGGCAGCCCACTGGACAGGTAAGAAGTGCAATAATACAAAGATATAAATACACATTGTACACATTTGAGGACATTTGGACATTCTGCTATTACCTATCAAGTTAATAATAGGATACAAAATCTTTAAACAGTACCATTTGAAAGTATACAGGCAGGTCCTTGCACTACATGCTTTGGGTAATTCATCCATACATCTGACCACAAAAGAGGTGGGTATAGTGTGTATGGGTTTGGCAAAGTCAGCAAATAGATGATTGGGGATAGAGAATTGGGATCAGCTGACTTAGCAGTTGGGGGAGGGAGAGTTACTAAAAATTATTTGGGGACACCACCAAAAAAAAGCCTCTGCCACTCTGCCTGAAGTTAAAGCAAAAATAGCATTTCTAAACATTTTAGGGGGTGTTTGGGGTAAAACACTACTATGGAGCAGAAAAAATACATTGTTAAGTGACTACATGAGGTGAATATAGGGCCAGGAGACACCATGCTGGGGAGGTTATTGAAGGGCAAATATGTATGAAGGACCTAAAATAATAATTACATAAAAATCCAGCATGCATGAGAACAAAGGGGACATTCACAGCATATTACAATCATGGTAATTAGGGAATGAGGAAAGAAATACAATATATTAGCAAACATTCAATACAATAAAATGTGATATTAAAGGATAAAAATCTTACCTTCATATACTCCTTCTGCAGGACCTGAATGATGGCAGAACAGGTCTCTGGGATTATGATCCCCAGAGCCTGGGAGGGAGATGCCTGTCGAGAACTTTAAGTCCTGCAGACTTCTCCCTGTCGCCAAATACTGCAGGGTGGCGACCAACCTCTGCTCCGGAGTGATGGCTTGCCTCATGCAGGTATCCTGCCTGCTAATATAAGGGGTCAGCGAAGCCAACAGACGGTGAAACACGGGGTCCGTCATCCTGAGAAAGTTCCTGAAATCATCAGGATTATTCTCACGGATCTCACGGAGCAAAGGCATATGAGAGAACTGGTCACGCTGAAGCAACCAATTCTTGGTCCATGAACTCCTCCCCACCCTGTTCATGGACTGGACTTGTGTCAAGGTCAGGACCCCAACACCAAGCCCCCGCACAGCACGAACTCTACGAGGAGTACGCATACGCAACATGGCTAGAAAACGGTCGGCTGCTCAGAACGAAGTAACAGAACGCACTGAAAAACAGCAAGGCCTGTGAAGAGCGACCTGAAAATCAGTAACGAACGAACAAGAATACAATGACTAATTAAACTCACGCGGAACTTGCTTGCACGCACTGAAGAGCAGATACAAACCCACAAGCACAAACTGAACGGCAGAAAACGATCTGAAAGCCACGAGTCTGAAAAAGCGCGAATCGTCTCTCACCAAACTTTTACTAACATGAGATTAGCAAAATGAGCCCAAAGGGTGCCGCGCTTGGTTCTGAACCGGCCTTTTCTAGTCTCGTCGTACGTGGTGTACGTGACCGCGTGGTTGGCGATCGGAAATTCCGACAACTTTGTGCGACCGTGTGTAGACAAAACAAGTTTGAGCCAACATCCGTCGGAAAAAATCCTAGGATTTTGTTGTCGGAATGTCCAAACAAAGTCCGACCGTGTGTACGGGGCATTACTCATACACGCAGCTAAAACTAGACATACCCCAGTCTGCCTTGTTTCCTTAGATATAAAGAAGGCATTTGACTCTGTCACTTGGCCATATATGGAATATGTTCTTCAAAAATGGGGTTTTGGAAATAATTTCCTAATCTGGGTCTCCTCTCTTTACAATAATCCGAGAGCATACATCAAATATGCTTATAGAAAAAAATGGGAGAATCCCAAAGCAATTCTTCAAAAAGGACAGACTGTAATTGTTTAATACATTTTGGATAATCAATAAATGATAAGTAGCATTTCACCAGTCTGTCCTTTTTGAAGAATTGCTTTGGGATTCTCCTATTTTTTTCTATATGTTGATATGTAATATTCAGAGGACAACCACCCCTAGAGGTCCCCAGTGGATTCATAGGATACCTCAGGCTGAAGGTGGAACCGGACCCCTATAAATGGGTGAGGCGGGTTTTGGCCTCAATCTTTTACCCTATGGAGCCGGTGCTAACTTTGGATGAGCCCCAGTTCCCTCTTCTCTTTCTTTGTTATGAGATACATCAAATATGCTGGCTATAAGTCTACAATGTTTGACATAAGTAGAGGCACCAGACAAGGTTGTCCCCCTTCCCCATTACTTTTTGCCTTACTAATAGAACCCCTAGCACAACTAATTAGAAATAACCCTGATATCAAAGGTATTGAATTAGGTGGTCACCAGCACAAGATATGCCTCTTCGTGGATGATATCCTTGTTTTCTTGTCTCACCCCCATATATCTACCCCAAATCTACTGAACATATTAAATAACTTTGCCCATATTTCTGAACTTCATATTAATCCCTCTAAATCGAATGCTTTAAATATTTCTTTGTCACAATCAGAACTCCAACATACAAAAACTGCCTTACCTTTTAATTGGGTTCTAAAACAACTACCTTATTTAGAGGTGCAACTCAAAATCTCTCTCAGGGATCTGTTTGCAGCCAACTATCTGCCTCTCCTGAAACAAACATCAGGCTGCATGAAGCAATGGGCCTCTCTTTCACTCTCATGGCTGGGTAAGATTAATGCTATAAAGATGTCTATATTGCCAAAATTTGGCAATATAGGGTGCTACCTATATCATTACCATCTTATTTTATAAGACTCACCCAACGTAGAGTCCTGTCATTTATTTGGGGCATCACTGAACCTCGTATACCCAAATCTACACTTTACCTTAATAAATTAAGAGATAGTTTAGGATAACCCAACTTTTTCTCTGACTTTAATGCTGCTGAAATAGCACTCTTTCCCAAATAGCATGCTACAGTCGAAACACCCTTATGGGTGGCTATTGAATCAGTGGATAGCAACCCTATATCGGTGGCCAACATGTTATGGCTTTGCCCGGTTGATAGATTAAATCTATCTAATCCCATAACAAAATGTACTCTAGCTATTTGGGATATATTAAAGAATTCACAAAATCTCCAATCTCCACATAATCCCCTACTTTCATTCCTTGGCAATCCAGCCTTCTATCCCGTTTGGAAATTTCCAAGATCATTTTCTGTATGGTCCTCTACGAACCTGAATCGCTTATACAAATTAACTTCTGCTACCACAATCCATTCCTTTCCTGTATTATGTGAAAACTTTGAACTTCCTAGAAACGAAATCTTCTTCTATTTACAAATTTAAAACTTCTACGAACCACTCCTTAGTACAGGCTCATCTCTTAATCAAATGACTTAATTTAAACGGATTTGTATAAGTGACTCACACATCAGAGGACTAATTTCAATATTATATCAACAACTTAATGGGAATTCTGATGAGATTTTACCCTCATATACTACTAAATGGACACATGATATGAATCGGGTGTTTGATACTAAAGATTGGTCGAATATATGGTTAGCCACCAAAACTTAATCGACAAATTGTTATGATGTAGAAACAAATTATAAAGTTCTAACACGGTGGTACCTAGTACCTGCTAGAATAGCAAAATTTGTTCCTACATATTCACCTAATTGCTTCAGAGGCTGTGACTCGCCAGGTACACATTTTCACATATGGTGGCAGTGTCCTGTAGCCCAGGAATTCTGGAAAAACATATTTTAAATGGCCACTAAAGCCCTAGAAATTTCTATTCTTCCAGATCCTGCCATAGCACTTCTAAATCTTAAGCCCACTACACTTTCCCACACTCAATTCCAATTACTTATTCAACTTAACACTTCAGCCAACAAACGATTGCCAAGGCGTGGAAGTCCAAATTTCTAATCTTAGCAGAATCAAAACATAGAATGAACAGAGCACTCATATTTGCTAAGATGATAGCTATTGCAGATAATAAGATCAATAAATTTTGTAAGATTTGGCAACCATGGGTTAAACACTACTACCCCAATGAATTTGACCAGTCTTTGTTATTACCACACTAGATTGTATAGATAACTTAACTAATAAATGCGTATATCTATCGTGAGCCAGACCACCACTACTGAAATTTTTTTCCCCCCTTTTTTCCCCCTTTTTTTTCTTCTTTACAAGCTACATATCTTACTACTGAAAATGGATACTTTGACTTTTTGTCTGATCATTAACTTTCTCTTTCATATTCCTGTGTGTATAAAATTAACATAGTGGTAAGATAGTTTTAATTTCCTACTATAATGTTAAATATATTGAATGTATGCTATGTATTCATGCTTTACATTCCTTTGTTTTTTTCTTGTGAAAACTCGATAAACATATTCAACAAGAAGAAAATGTAAATCTATGACATGTTTAGGGTGCATTCCCCAATCGATGGGGAGACACTGCGGAGAGAGAGATGCTGAAAACAGAAGAACCAAAACAGTTAGAATAATAAAAAAGACACTAACACTATAATAACTAGCATATGGTGGAGCTTAATGTGAATAGTAATTGGAAAATTTAGACATGTGCCGTTCGTTTTGTTCCGAATTAATATTCGCACAAAATTTTCGTTATTCGGAGATTCAGATATATCTGAATACCTGAATTACAATATAAACAAATTTTACCAAATGCTCCGAATAACGTAACAAAATTCATCCCAATTTCAGAAATTTGGACTGAAATTTGAATCAAATTCTACATTGAACTCCAGTCAAATTCTAACTACACATAATGCTGAAATTAAAGACTGTGTGTTAATAGAGTAATATTTCGAAATAATGCTTTTTTTGTGAAGCCAAAGGTGATTTAAAGAGTCATCGTAATCATTTGATTAAGATTTTTCTTTTGTTTGTTCACTTTGCTGCATTCAAATTGAAAAGAATATAACATTGTTGTTTCGACCGATTTGAAAATGTATCGATTTGAACATTTCGAATCGAAAAAAATTGGCAAATTTGAAGAAAATTCCGAATACGAATTGAACAAATCAACCGAATTGAACTAAACAAAAAAACTAGAGTAATGAATCAAAACAAATTTTTTTTTCGTCATGCACATCTCTAGTAAAATTACTAAAAGGGACAGTGGCGGCTGGTGTTTTCTTTGTTGGGGGGACGGCAAACAACCGGTCCACCGGCACTTACCCCCATCGACGGGGACAGGGGAGATCTGCGGGCACATGGGAGATTGGCGTGCACATCGGGCAGGGAATCAGGCTGCGGCGGGCATCTGGCAGCGTCTCCTGTGTCCTCTTCATCTCTGAGATCATGGTGGCTTCCGCCGTGCGTCTCCCCCCCATCTCCTAAGCATCCAATAGGATCGCCTGACCTTTCAGACAATCAGGAAACGGGTAACGGACCCGTGCTTCCTGAAAGGCGGCGAGGCGGTTCAGTATTAAAAAAGCGAATATTCATTTGCTTTTCTAACACACCAAGGTGGGCTCCAAGCGCAATGCTGTGCACTCGGGGTCCACCCTATTTTGAAGCCTATTAGAGCTCTAATCAGGTGCTTCAAAAAAACACCCCTGCCGCTGCAATTCA
Source organism: Aquarana catesbeiana (assembly GCF_042186555.1). Lineage (NCBI taxonomy): Eukaryota > Metazoa > Chordata > Amphibia > Anura > Ranidae > Aquarana > Aquarana catesbeiana. The sequence goes on from NC_133325.1 coordinate 57,612,146, forward strand.
AGCGCCCGGCATCCTAAAAGGGGCCTGATGCATGAATAGGGGGTAAAAATAAAGTAAGTGGTGATTGCGCTGTGATAAGAGGGGAAGGAAGGAGGAGGGAGGGGAAGGGGCGAGCTCAAATGTATAGAGAGGTGAATGAAAAATGAAAAAAATTATACAAAATATAAAGGTATAATGAGCATGAGGGCTAGTATCATACTAGCACATAAAAAATATCATGTAAATACTGAAACAGAAGAAAAGAAAAGTCTCAGTGCAAAAGGGCTAGTACCATACCAGCACATATGTGGTAACTCAGCAAATACTTATCAAAAGATAAAACTCAGTGCAAAAGTGCTAGTATCATACTAGCACATATGTAGTAACTCAGCAAATACTTAATGGTGACTCCAAGTAAATAACTAAATGGTGAACAGTCCCACTGCCTTGTAGTACAAAGTGCTCAAACCAATGAGTCATCAGTTCCAAAAGGCAAAATGGAAAAATTATACAAAATATAAAAGTGTGATGAAATGTAATAAAGTGCAGTCTAATGAGCACTAAATCCGAATAAACTGAAGAAACAAAATAGTCTAAAGCGTATAAAAAGCTATGAAATGAGTGACAAATACAGTGTGGGTACAAAAAAATTGAACAAAATAAAATATATAAATCAAACAAAGTCCATGTGCATGAGGGCTAGTATCATACTAACACATAAAAATATAGTAAATACTGACACAAAAGAAAAGAAAAAATCTCAGTGCAAAGGGGCTAGTATCATACTAGCACATATGTGGTAACTCAGCAAATACTTATTAGTGACTCCAAGAAAAATAAATAAATGGTGAACAGTCCCACCACCTTGTAGTACAAAGTGCTCAAACAATGAGTCATCAGTTCCAAAAAGGCAAGTCCACAAGCCACAGGAAAGGGAAACAAAGTCTTCAGTGGGGACACCTCTGTGCTTGCAAGCAGCTCACCTTACTGCTGCAAGACAACAGCTTGTAATCCAGTAACAAATCACCAGCAGGCAAGGGTCCCATCCAGTAGTTCAGGCGATTCGGGTGGTGGGTGTGCAGGATGGTATATAAAAAACATAAGCAGACAGTATATAGTATAACTCCGTGGCGGCCAAAGTGGAAAAAAGGGACAGGATGTGTACTATGTTGTTTTTAACCTAATAAACTGATTTATATACGGGATGACGCTATGTGCACTCTCTTCCAATACTCCACATATATGCATCCCATTGTGACGAGCATTGAGGAAACACCCTTCTTGAGGTATACGAACTCAGTGTTCGTTGGATTGACGCCCACACTCATTTTACAAAAGTGAGTGCATCCCACTTCTGTGTCCTGTCCCTTTTTCCACTCTGGCCGCCACGGAGTTATACTATATACTGTCTGCTTATGTTTTTTATATACCATCCTGCACACCCACCACCCGAATCGCCTGAACTACTGGATGGGACCCTAGCCCCTTTGCACTATTTTTTCTTTTCTTTTGTGTCAGTATTGACAATATTTTTATGTGCTAGTATGATACTAGCCCTTTTGCACTGAGTTTTATCTTTTGATAAGTATTTGCTGAGTTACCACATATGTGCTAGTATGGTACTAGCCCTTTTGCACTGAGACTTTTCTTTTCTTCTGTTTCAGTATTTACATGATATTTTTTATGTGCTAGTATGATACTAGCCCTCATGCTCATTATACCTTTATATTTTGTATAATTTTTTTCATTTTTTATTAACCTCTCTATACATTTGAGCTAGCCCCTTCCCCTCCCTCCTCCTTCCTTCCCCTCTTATCACAGCGCAATCACCACTTACTTTATTCATACCACTTTTGTCTGTTTGGATCAGCCATTTAGGTGTTGCAGCAGTGCCCCTTAGCATAGGTATTTCTGACAGCGCAGGAGTTTCTTCATTATTTATGAATAGGGGGTAGCCGCAGCGGCCGTAGATAGATTCATGCTATGCATGAATCTATCCATTAACCATATAGGGGGTGGCATGGATAGAGGGGCGCCAAAGCACCCTTAATGGATGGGCCGCCCCTGAAAAGGGATGGTAGATTTACATCTCTGCATCATCACTAGGGATGAGCCGAACACCCCCCGGTTCGGTTCGCACCAGAACCTGCGAACGGACCGAAAGTTCGCACGAACGTTAGAACCCCATTGACGTCTATGGGACTCGAACGTTCGAAATCAAAAGTGCTCATTTTAAAGGCTAATTTGCATGGTATTGTCCTAAAAAGGGTTTGGGGACCCGGGTCCTACCCCAGGGGACATGTATCAATGCAAAAAAAACTTTTAAAAACGGCCGTTTTTTTCGGGAGCAGTGATTTTAATGATGCTTAAAGTAAAAAAAAAAAAAAGTGAAATATTCCTTTAAATATCGTACCTGAGGGGTGTCTATAGTATGCCTGTAAAGTGACGCGTGTTTCCCGTGTTTAGAACAGTCCCTGCACCAAATGTCATTTTTAAAGGAAAAAATCTCATTTAAAACTGCTTGCGGGTTTAATGTAATGTCGGGTCCTGGCAATATGGATGAAAATCAGTGAGACAAACGGCATGGGTACCCCCCAGTCCATTACCAGGCCCTTTGGGTCTTGTATGGATATTAAGGGGAACCCCGCACCCAAATTAAAATAAGGAAAGGTGTGGGGCCACCAGGCCCTATATACTCTGAACAGCAGTATACAGGCTGTAGGTTTGTTGTTAAGTAGAATCTCTTTGTAATTTTGAACGGGTACATTTTTAACGTGTTTAGCTCCAGCCAAAAAATCTTTTTTAAGCTCCTTGGAAAACATAGGGAAGGGTTATCACCCCTGTGACATTTGTTTTGCTGTCTTTCCTCCTCTTCAGAAGATTTCACCTCACTTTTTGTCCCAATGCATTGGAAAGCATCAGTGGAAAGGAGAAATGTTTTTCCCATATTAACTCTTACAGGAGAGAATTTCCCTTCCTAGGGGTAGATTTCACTTCCTGTTGTCTCCTTCCGTTTGCAAGTAGGAGTCGTTTGTAAGTTAGTTGTTTGAAAGTAGGGTCCTGCACTATATACTCAGCAGAAATTTGGGCCTTAGGTGTTGCTGTGGCCACAACACTGTAAGCCCTCACAGGGCTCTGCTGTGAAATATTAGATCAAGAATTGTAATTACATGCCCCTGTTGAACAGGAGCTGAAAAATTAGGCCTTAGGCACTGGTGCTGGTGCCACAACACTGCAACCCCTCACAGACACTCTAGTTGGAATGCAGGAACGAGCCCTGCTGCAAAGTATTGCATCAAAAATTGTAATTACACGCCCCTGTTAAACAAGGGCTGAAAAATTGGGCCTTAGGCACTGGTGCTGGTGCCACAACACTGCAACCCCTCACAGACACTCTAGTTGGAATGCAGGAACGAGCCCTGCTGCAAAGTATTACATCAAAAATCGTAATTACACGCCCCTGTTAAACAGGGGCTGAAAAATTGTGCCTTAGGCACTGGTGGTGGCGCCCAGAACCAAAAATGCTCTTACAAGCTATCAGCGTGATGATTGAGGAGGAAGAGGATAATTACTCAGGAATAGTCACTCAGCATCAGCATAGGCAGTCTTTGAAGGGATCTGAGATTTCAAAAAAAATTATTCAGTTACATCAGCATCAGGTGCTTGGTAGCTGGTGGTGATCCAAGACTCATTCATTTTTATGAAGGTCAGTCGATCGACCGAGTCAGTGGACAGACGCACCCTGTGATCGGTTACCACGCCTCCAGCAGCACTGAATGTGCGTTCCGAAAGAACGCTGGATGCAGGACAGGCCAGTAGCTCAATTGCATACTGTGCAAGCTCTGGCCAGTGATCCATCCTCAAGACCCAGTAACCCAGAGGATTTTCGGTGGGAAAGGTGTCCAAGTCTGATCTTGCCCCTAGGTATTCCTGCACCATGTAAAACAGATGCTGGCGATGGTTGCTGGAACCGATCATACCTTGGGGCTGCGGACCAAAAAATTGTCTGAAAGCATCGGTCAGACGGCCACCTTCTCCACCGCTCCTTCTTTGACTGACCGAAGCCTCAGCAACACGTTGTCCAGAAACAGGAGTTTGTAACCTCCCAGTCTCTGGGAACGCGTTGCACAGACCTTTCTGCAAGGCCTCCCGAAGATGTTTCATCCTCTGCTCCCTCTGCGATGGAAAGATAAGGTCCGCAACCTTACCCTTGTAACGTGGATCAAGGAGGGTTGCCAGCCAGTATTGGTCCTTCTCCTTGATACCACGAATACGAGGATCCTTACGCAGGCTTTGCAGGATCAGGGAGGCCATGCAGCGTAGGTTTGCTGAGGCATTCGGTCCGGAGTCCTCTGGGTCACTAAGGACGACATGGTCCGCAGCCACCTCCTCCCAGCCACGTACAAGTCCATGTGTTTCTTGGGACTGATCCCTTAAAGACTGCTGCTGATGCTGAGTGCCAGGCTCCACCTCCATACTGACACAATCTTCCTCCTCCTCCTCCTCCTCTTCCTCCTCGTCCTCTTCCTGTGTGATCGGCGGGCACGCAGGAACACTGTCTGGATAAAGGGGGCCTTGAGAGCTAAGGAAGTCCTCCTCTTCCTGCCTCTGTTCTGCCTCAAGTGCCCTGTCCATTATTCCACGCAGCGTGTGCTCCAACAGGTGGACAAGGGGGACAGTGTCACTGATGCATGCACTGTCACTGCTCACCATCCTCGTGGCCTCCTCAAATGGTGACAGGACAGTGCATGCATCCCTGATCATGGCCCACTGGCGTGGGGAAAAAAAACCAAGCTCCCCTGACCCTGTCCTGGTGCCATAGTCGCACAGGTACTCATTGATGGCCCTCTGCTGCGTGTGCAGCCGCTGCAGCATGGCCAACGTTGAGTTCCACCTGGTGGGCATGTCACAGATTAGGCGGTTCTTGGGCAGGTTAAACTCCTTTTGGAGGTCCGTCAGCCGAGCACTGGCATTATATGACCGGCGGAAATGCACACAGACTTTCCTGGCCTGCCTCAGGACATCCTGTAAGCCCGGGTACCTGCCCAAGAACCGCTGCACCACCAAGTTAAGGACGTGAGCCAAACAGGGCACATGGGTCATTTGTCCCTGTCGGAGGGCAGAGAGGAGGTTGGTGCCATTGTCGCAAACCACCATTCCTGCCTTAAGTTGGCGTGGCGTCAACCACCTCTGAACCTGCCCCTGCAGAGCTGACAGAACCTCTGCCCCAGTGTGGCTCCTGTCCCCCAAGCACACCAGCTCAAGCACCGCATGGCATCTTTTGGCCTGCGTACTTGCGTAGCCCCTTGAACGACTACGGAGCACCGCTGGTTCCGAGGAAGAGGCCATGGAGGAAGAAGAAGAGGAGGGGGTGGAGGAGAGAGGTGTGTCACAATCATTAGCATTTTGGAGGCGTGGTGGCGGAACAACCTCCAACACTACTGCACCTTGTCCTGCATCCTTCCCAGCTGCCAGCAGAGTCACCCAATGCGCCGTGAAACTTAGGTAACGTCCCTGTCCATGCCTGCTGGACCATGAGTCAGCGGTAATATGCACCTTACCGCTGACCGCCCTGTCCAGCGAGGCATGGACATTGCCTTCCACATGCTGGTAGAGAGCCGGAATCACCTTCCGTGAGAAAAAGTGGCGTTTGGGTACCTGCCACTGAGGAACTGCACATTCCACAAACTCACGGAAGGGGGCAGAGTCTACCAACTGAAAAGGCAGCAGTTGAAGTGCTAGCAATTTTGCCAAGCTAGCATTCAACCGCTGGGCATGTGGATGGCTGGGAGCAAACTTCTTTCGGCGGTGCAGCAGCTGGGGCAGGGAAATTTGCCTGGTACAATCTGACGTCGGTGTACCAAAATCAGATTGCCCACAAGTACGTGGCTGTGACACACCTAATTCTACACCTTCATTCCTCTCAGTGCAGGTCTCAGAGAGGACTGAAGGTCTAGTGGGGTTGGAAATCTCAGCTGATGAGGAGCAAGCAGAGGTCCTCTTTGTTCTTTGGTGTGGGTCTTTTAGATACGCTTGCCAACGAACTGCATGGCAGGTCAACATATGTCTGGTCAAGCATGTGGTACCCAAGCGGGAGATGTTTTGGCCACGCGAGATACGCTTGAGACATATGTTGCAAATAGCAGCGGTGCGATCTGATGCACTCGTCTCAAAAAAGGCCCACACCAAAGAACTTTTTGAATAACGGGCAGAGACTGCAGCGCCCTGCACATGTGGAGCTTTGGGGTGTGATGCAGTCAATGTGCTGCCCTTAGGCTGGCCCCTGGAGGGCATCCTGCCTCGTTGGTGATGTGCCGCCTCCTCCTCCTCCTCCTCCTCCTCTCTCCTATCAGGCACCCACGTTGAGTCAGTGACCTCATCATCCCCTCCCTCCTCATCACTGGAGCAAACCTGGCAGTATGCTGCAGCAGGGGGAGCATGACTGCCAGATTGCTGTCCTTCTTGGGCACCCCCTCTGTCCGTGCTCGTGTTACTGCCTTCATCGAGCTCAGTATCATCATCAGAGCCTTCCAAACGCTGGGCATCCTCCTGGAGCATGTACCCAACACTGTGGTCAAACAGTTCGAGGGACTCCTCAGGAGGACATGGTGGGGCTAGGGAAGGAGTCACTGATGACATTGAGCCGAGGGAAGAGGCCGCTGCTTTGCCAGACAAAGTACCCTGGGCATGGGTGAGAGAGGATGAGGAGGATGAGGACGGCTTGGTCATCCACTCGACCAAGTCTTCCGCATGTTGCGGCTCAACATGGCCAGCTGCCGAAAAAAAGGCCAAGCGTGTCCCATGGCCACGTGCTGATGAGGATGCACCGTCTCCACGACCAGCACTAGACACAGAGCCTGCTTGCCCTCTCTTATTGGCTTGTGACTGTCTGCCTCTCCTTCTTGGCCTTCCAGACATACTAATGGCCTGTAGCTGCACTAAGCTGGGATATATATATATATATATATATATATGTACTGATACTGCAGCTAGCAAAATCAACTGCCTGCCTGTAGTATGAGAACACCACCAACCTTCTACAGGTAGCTTTAGCTGAACACTGTGAGGTGGACGCACCCCACTAACTTGTAGGTTTAGCAGAACACTGTGAGCAAGACGCACTGCACTAACTGTAAATAGTCTAGCTGCCTGACTGTAGTACTAATAGGATCAAAAGAACACCAGCAATTTTCTTTAAAATACTGTAACAAGACAAGCCTGCCTGTCAGTAAGAAGATAACAGGAACGGATCTAGCTGAACACTGTGAGCAGGACGCACCCCACTAGCTTGTAGGTTTAGCTGAACACTGTGAGGTGGACGCACCCCACTAACTTGTAGGTTTAGCTGAACACTGTGAGCAGGACACACCCCACTAACTTGTAGGTTTAGCAGAACACTGTGAGCAGGACGCACTGCACTAACTGTAAATAGTCTAGCTGCCTGACTGTGGTACTAATAGGATCAAAAGAACACCAGCAATTTTCTTCAGGTAGCTGTATTTACTGTAACAAGACAAGCCTGCCTGTCAGTAAGAAGATAACAGAAATGGATCTAGCTGAACACTGTGAGCAGGACGCACCCCACTAGCTTGTAGGTTTAGCTGAACACTGTGAGGTGGACGCACCCCACTAACTTGTAGGTTTAGCTGAACACTGTGAGCAGGACGCACCCCACTTACTTGTAGGTTTAGCAGAACACTGTGGGCAGGACGCACTGCGCTAACTGTAAATAGTCTAGCTGCCTGACTGTGGTACTAATAGGATCAAAAGAACACCAGTAATTTTCTTTAAAATACTGTAACAAGACAAGCCTGCCTGTCAGTAAGAAGATAACAGGAACGGATCTAGCTGAACACTGTGAGCAGGACGCACTGCACTAAATGTAAATAGTCTAGCTGCCTGACTGTGGCACTAATAGGATCAAAAGAACACCAGTAATTTTCTTCAAAATACTGTAACAAGACAAGCCTGCCTGTCAGTAGGAATATAACAGGAACGGATCTAGCTGAACACTGTGAGCAGGACGCACTGCACTAAATGTAAATAGTCTAGAAGATAACAGGAACGGATCTAGCTAAACTGAATACAGTGTATATATATATATATGCAACACCTGGGATGCATATATATACACAATACACTTTAAGTGCAGCTAACTGACTGACTGTCCTGCCTAATCTAGCTAACTCAAATGAAATGACACTGTCTCTCTCTCTCTCTAAGCACACCGGAACACACTGCACAGGGCCGCCGTGCAGGCGGCCTTATATAGTGTGGGGCGTGTACTAAATCCCCTGAGCCATAATTGGCCAAAGCCTCCTTGGCTTTGGCCAATTATGGCTCTCTGTTAAGGCGGCGCTATGATTGGCCAAGCATGCGGGTCATAGTGCATGCTTGGCCAATCATCAGCAAGCAATGCACTGCGATGCCGCAGTGAATTATGGGCCGTGACGCGCCACACGAATTTGGCGCGAACGGCCCATATCGTTCGCAATTCGACGAACGATCGAACAGCCGATGTTCGAGTCGAACATGGGTTCGACTCGAACACGAAGCTCATCCCTAATCATCACCCATCGTGCTGGTTCCAACCTACAACAAGCAGAGGAAGCTTTTATGAGGGGACCAAACTGGAAAGCACAGAAGGTTAGCACTGGGGTCCCTGGTTCGAATCCAGGTTAGGACATGATCTGCATGGAGTTTGCATGTTTTATCTGTGTTTGTGTGGGTTTCCTGCCACACTCCAAAGACATGCTGATATGTCTACTGGCTCCTGTCCTAAATGAACCTAGTAGACATGAGCAGAATGGAAAAATGTATTTTGTTTCGTATAGATTCGTTATGTTACTAATTTAATTTCGTTATGGAATTTGCTTAGTTTGATTTGGAATTCATTTTCGATTCCATTTTTGTTAAAATTCATTTAATTCATTAATTTTCTAATGAATTCCAACTTCAGAATGATTAGAATTTGGATCAGTCGAAAAACCATCGACTGATTTGAATTCTGTGTGAAGAATAGCTGGTTGTTGTAAGCCAGCCACCCACGTCCTTAACAGCCATGACTCGTCATCTGTCAGCTGGCTTCCCCACTGACAGATGAATGTAAAAGAAAGAGTGACGGCATTGCCTGGCAAAAGAAAACCATTAAAAAAATAAACGGTGTAGGGTCTCCCCCTGGTTCATACCAGGCCCATCAGCCAGCATGCACTGGTCCGTGACGTCAGAAGGGAGGTGCCACCAGGTGATATAGACAGGTGGTCCTGCCCCTTACCTATATAAGAAATGTCAAACAAGGGAGCCTGCAGTAGGCATTGTGCCTATGTGTCGGCAAGAGCGATTTTTTTTTTCGGGTTGGCGGGCGGCGTGATTGGGAGACATTGTTTTTTTATTGTTCAATAAAGGATTTGTCAAAAAATGTCTCTGTGTTTTTATTACTTTTTGACACTTTTTTGGTGAATGGGTAGGGGTACTATGTACCTGATACACATTCACATGGGGGGGGGCGGGATCTGGGGGCCCCCTTTTTAAAGGGTGCTTCCAGAATCCAATAGGATTCCAGGATTGTGGGAATGAAGCCCTTGTACCCATCAACATGGGGACAAGCTTTGGGGCCCCCTGCCCCAAAGCACCCTGCCCTCCATGTTGAGGGCATGTGGCCTGGTACGGTTCAGGAGGATGGGGGGCGCTCGCTGCATAAGGGTCTGTTATGGATTTTGGGGGGACCCCATGCCTTTTTTTAACATTTTTCTATTGCTGGGTAACTGCCGACGTTCTTTTCTTTACATTCATCTGTCAGTGGGGAAGCCATATGAAGGTCTGCAGTATTAACCTTTGGGTGGTCCGTCACGTACCTGAAGTACCTGTTTAACCCTTCAAATGGAGGCACTGCTGAGATAAGGTGATCAACTGTGGTAAGTACCTTTTTGTCTCACCTTGACGAATTGTTTTCTTGCCTCAGCTCTGATAAAACTTTAGTCTCTTAAATTTAGTTAAGAAGGGGGACGGACCACACCTTATAAGTGGTCTTAGGTAGGCCTGTCCTTTGGTAGGACTGTTTTAGAAGTTTTAATAAGTAGTACTACACTCCTTTTGGGAAGGAGGGAAAAGTGTTGGTGTTGATAAGGCAATTACCACCGGGGCCCGCAAACTCTGTCTTGCTCTATCCTGCTTTTCTTATCTATCGCATTGCATAGAGTATAAGATAATCTGTTGTGTGAAACACGGACTGTAAGGTAAGGCAGTCCAACTTTCACTGTGATAATGGGTCAGTCACAGGGAAAGATCCCCCCCTCCCTAATACTGGAGAGAATTGTAGAGATTATGTAGCCACTAGCCAGAGTGTGCGGAACTAATTATGAATTTAAAAATCCCTGGGTGTCTAATTTGGCTGGGTGGACAGAGAGTATGCACAGTAGCGATCCATTCCCTCGGGAAGGGGAAAATAGTGAATTTCACATGGTTATGGTAAAAGGTTTGTGTCTGGGTGATAAGAAAGCTTTCCCATGGTATTCTGGTGACCCTCAGTGGGACATGGGGTATATGAGAAAGGGAGGAGAAATTTGGTTGAAATATGCCCCTTATTGATTTCAAAGAAATAATAAGAAACAGAAGAAATCCATGAAACCAAGTGATGAAGATACTAGTAGAAAACATAAGGCTGAGGCAGATAAAAAGAGACCAGATCCGACCAATCCTCCCCTCCCATTTAATCCTCCACCTTATCCCCCACCTTATGCTACTCAGATCTATCCGAGTCTTACAATGGAAGATATAGATCTGTTAGCAGGGCACCATGCTATACATCAAAGACAGGCACCCGCTCCATCCGCTCCAGAGCTCCAGCCACAGGTTTCTGCTCCGCAGGCGGTGGAACCTACACAGCCGACGCAGGTCCCTGTGCAACAACAAGCACAGGTACAGCAGGTGGAGGGAACTGATTCCCAGGTGGCATCGGGACATAGTACCTCTAGTGCAACGGACATATCTGATGCAGGGGATGAGGACCGTGTGCACGAGGCTTCGGGGGGAAGCATCCGCTACTGCTCGTACAAAAGACAAAGATAAACCAAAAGTACAAAAAAGAAGTAAAGCAGCCAGTAAGGAAGCTAAGACTCTGGATGAGAGCACCCCGTCCCATACTAAGAGCGGGGCAATATATAACAAACCAAAGAAAGCACCCCATACTATAGCAAAATCTGTAGCAGAGTCATCCCCTCTTTGCTCATCGGATGAATCTGACACAGAGATAGGTGTACAGGAGGCCTCTGAGGAGATCTCCATCACATCCGATGAATTTACAAAGCAGCTAAAGAAGGCTAAACAATTAATTCATAAATCTACGGAGATCACTACTGACTTGTCGCTAGAACTCTGGTCAGCGTGAGATGGGTTCTCATTTCTGCCACCGAAAGTGGGGAAACTGCAAGTTTCCCTTTCATGGCTATAGGAGACGAGATGCTAAAGAAACCAATAGACATAGATGAAATGAATAAAATATCAAAACATTGCCCCAAACCAGAACACACACAAATGTAGCCAGCACTTTTGAAGACACCTGGATGGTGTAATCTATATATCCATATATATCATACACATATGATCATACGATACATAAAAAATCCACAAAGTGCATAGGTGAAAAAGTCCGTAATTAAAATGGTAAAAAGTCCACAGGGTAATCCAGAGTGGGGTTTATTTCTATAAGTAGAAGATAGTTAAGCTGTCACCGACACCACCACACGTGAAGAGCCAGGGGAGTACTCACATCCCCCTCTGAATAAAACTCTTACCAGAAAATGTAAGGTAATAAGCACTTGTTAGCACATGTTTTATATCCGATTTCCCTGGACCAGCTTTATCATAAGGAATCGATCACAAACAGAGATATTAGTATCCAATCATATGAGGAAAACAAAAACACATTCCATAGTGTAATCCTGTATAAAATCGTTTATTTCCTCATATAAACCGTTTATTTCCTCATTTTAAAAACTCCCCTTTTAGGAATTGCAACTCTCGTGTTCATTGAGGTGTCTCACTTTACCGGGGGTCTTCAATATTAACCCTTGGGTGGTCCGTCACGTACCTGAAGTACCTGTTTAACCCTTCCCCAGATAGCAAGGATAACTTGCCACAAATTTATGGCAGTGTTGAAGTCTGTTAACTTGCTGCACATTTTCACTGGACCGTTGCACACTTGCAGAGCACTTGAAGCACAAGTTCTAGTTGACACTTTTACAATTTGTAGTAAATTTGTGTGGCAAGTCTCTAGCAAGAACAAAGTTGCAGTGGCAAGTCCACAGCAAGAGCTCTGCAAGTCTACAGAATTAAAATTCAGCCACAGTGACCCTTGTGGTGGGATGAACATAGCAAGTCGATTTCAAACTTGCAGCTCCGTTGCTTGCTATTTGGGATGGTGGAGGGGATTTGTACTAGGAGGGGAATATTTTTTTTTGGGGGGGGAATTTTGTACTAGTAAGGAGGATTAGGGGGATTTGTGCTAGAAGTGGGGATGGGGGAATTTGTGCTGGGAGGGGGGCTTTGGAGTGGGGGGAGACGATGGGTACTGGGAGGGGAAATTTGAGGGGTAGAGTATTTGTGCTAAGAGGAGTGTTTTTTTGGGGGGTCCAATTGTGCAGGGGGGGATTTGCGGAGAGAGAGGATTTGAACTGGGAAGGGGGATGGGGGGCAAAGATTTGTGCTGTGAGGAGGGGTTTTAGCAGGCAGGGGTGAATTTGTCCTGGGCGGAGCGGGAATTTATGCTTAGGGTAAAAGAATTCAGATTAGTGCTCAATTTTTTGGGGGGGATGAGGGGAATTTTCTCTGACATATAATGCTCATACATCCTAAGTGGGGGTGCAGGTTGGCATGTTCGCCTTGGGCTCTAGAGGACCTTGTCCCGGCACTGCTTGCGTGTATGTAGGACGTTAGATTGTGAGCATCTAGAGTGACTGATGTCTTTGTGCAGTATGTAAACCACTGTCCATTGTCGGGTCTATATAAATGTGGTTTAGCTGTTGTTTGAAGATATATGATCTAAATGACTCTATGGCGCAATGATTGTCAATGCCTTATTTGGTGGTTGTTCTCTCCAGGATTCATGTTCTGCCATCTGTAGAATTTACAGAGAATGATGCAAAGAATAAAAAGTAACCAACTGTCACCCTGGGTTCCTCTGCTGTCAGCTTTAAACAGGAAATTGAGGCTATGGGGGGCACAGGATCAATAATACTGGATCAATAAAGATTGTGAGAACTTTACCAGTCTTGATTATTGCTTTGACCTGCAGATAGTGAGGTCAGAATTTTGTGTAAACACCATGAATCCAAGGATCTGTCCCATCTTGTGTCATCCATTCAGACTGGTTGAGTAATGTTGTAGAGAATGTTTTCTTGGCACACATGGGGTCATTTAATTCCAAATAAGCAATTTAAATGCCAAGGCTGGGTGCAAACCTTATACAGTGGTCATCATTATGAATTGCCCTATGGGCTACTGCACTTTGCATATTGCTCTTTGGTTTGGCAAGACTTCCATGATAAGTGATTGCTGTCTAAAGAGTGATTTGCATTCAGATCACTCTTCAGAGAGCATTTAACAGGCAGTGAGGAAACATTGTATTGCCACCTTACAGCCAGCTTTAACCCCTTGGACCCGGCACAAGTATGCTGCAGAGCAGCCTCATTTACTTAAATGGACCATGATGGATAGGCGGTAGCATTGGTTGAAAGTGACAGGGGATATAATTCCTGCCGCGCCCGTGAAGCCTGAAACCTGCACAATCTCCTAACTACCAAATGAACACCTCAATCATTGAACTATGTCTCTAAATGGGAACGTGACCTACAGCATACTCAGTAATGCAGCGGCTGTGGAAACCACTTACAAAGTTCTGCTTCGATGGTACATGGTCCCTAGCAGGTTGGCACACGTTCCCACTGATTCTTCTGCACACTGTTTTCGTGGCTGCCCCGACACTGGATCCTTTCTACACATCTGGTGGACCTCCCCAGTAGCTCAGCGTTTTTGGCAGCAAGTGTACCAAGTCCTTTGAGGCCTTACTTAAAGGACCTTGTCCCTGCACTGCTTGCGTGTATGTGAGATGGAATTGTGAGCATCTTGGGTGACTGATGTTTTTGTGTAAAGTGCTGTCAATTGTCGGGTCTGTATAAATGTCTGTAATAAAATTAATAAATCATGCAGCTGCAACACAATACATAAAATGTGCAGAAATGGCCAAGAGGTTTAGCTATTGTTTGACCAGAAGATATATGATTTAAATGACTTTATGGCAAAATGATTGTCAATGCCTTATTTGGTGGTTGTCTTCTGCAGGAATCATGATCTGCCATCTGTAGAATTTACAGAGAATGATGCAAAGCATAAAAAGTAACCATTCTGTGTGGGAAAACACACGGGCAAAATAGTCAGAAATGATGACAGGAGGCCCACCATGGGTCAAGTAATTACTTTTTAAAAGCAGTGGAGTACAGAAAACAAGCCCATCATACCTTGAGAATGGACATCAGTACAAGAAGACCACCCTTGGTTCCTCTGCTGTCAGCTTTAAACAGGAAATTGAGGCTATGGGGGGCACAGGATCAATAATACTGGATCAATAAACACTGGGGGAACTTTACCAGTCTTAATTATTGCCTTGACATGCAGAGAGTTAGGTCAGAATTTGGTGTAAACAACATGAATCCAAGTATTCCTCCCATCTTGTGTCATTTATTCAGGCTGGTTGAGTAATGTCCAGGCCAAATTTAGCAGCATCTTTGACAGTAACTCTATGGGCTTGTTCATAATAGCATTGCTGTCTAAAGAATGATTCACGTTTAGATCACTCTTCAAAGAGCATTTAACAAGCGGCGAGAAGACATTAATATACAGAGGAGTGCAGCGCATATCAGGGCTCAATAAAGCATAACAAATGTGATAAAAGTCCATATAATACCAAAAAAGAGCAGAAGGTGGACTAACAGCCCCAGCAGGCAGAGATTCCACGTCAGAAAATTTTTAGAGTGACTTTCCCTCCACCTCCAGAGCACTCGCTTCGCTCACCTCTAAGTGTGGACCACTAAACTAACAGATGGTCAACAACGCATGTCCCATACAGGTATAACCTCCAGGTAGGGCCCAGGTCCACTGACCGATATCCCAAGGGGTAAGTATGGTAAGAGAAAAGCAAATCTAAGCGCTCACTGGTAACGTTATTTTACAAGGCTTTATTGATATAAAGGTATGTTTGGCGCTACCTGAAAAATCTAGCCGGGATAGCCTTATGAGGTATTAAAGCCGTACCACTGTTATATACCTATGTGGTATTCGACATCAAGGAGTGTATCCCCCATACAATGAGAGTGGTAAAGATGAAGTAAATTATATAGGTGTATTCACAATGGTATATTGATAGAAGGTGTACAGTCTAGAAGCAATATAGTAAATCTAACCAGATGTCACACAGTGAGAGGTTGTATTACAGCATCTAGTAGTAGAGCCAGAGGCTGTGCCTCAATATGTGCACTAGTCAAAAACGTGTTCCATGTACTACAAACCAACTCTATATATACTTATTGCATACATATATAAGCATTTGTATAGCTACACATACAGATCGCTACCCATACGGTGCATCTAGGCCAAGCCGCCTTAATCATAAATCATATGTATACCAGTTCATGAATTGGAATCGCATACACACATAACAGTTTAAGTTGTCAAAAATTGCAGCAGATAAATCTCAATAGAGTATGACAGTCCCATATATTGAAACTATGTTGAGTTTAGGAAATTCCCAGGGGTGACTTTAGTGCTGAGACAGTTGCCTGGTGACTTTGGTGCTCCCCCTGGTGGTTGTCTACTCACCAGCTTCCGGAACCCCTGCAGGGGTAGTGCGCCTGTAGTATATTAGAATGGGATTCTCTCCTTGCTGCTTACTGTGGTAGGTGCTTTCGATGTGACCAGCTCCCCAAGCTCCATACGGGGTTAATGCGCCTACAATGGAGTATAGATGGGACACTGTGCGTGCTGTTTTCTGTGATGGATGTCTCCTATGCGTCCCAATCGGTGGAGGCTTTGCAATCCTTCATGTATCAAGACATAATAAAAAGAGCTTCCATGGTGTAATAAAGTAAAGTCACTTTATTTAAAAAACATATATAAACAAAGATAAAAAAAGGGATAAAAAATTCAAAAATTCCAAAAACTATCCCCCCACCTCGTTCTATGCTCTACAGGAGGGACTTTTAAATTTTGTCTACCTGTCAGGAACTATTGTATCCTATCCCAGTTATCCACTGGGTGAGAATATATTAGTTTTTGGAATTTTTTTTTTTTTTTTTTTTTAATTTTTATATTTTATTTTTTAATTTTTATATTTTATATTTTATTTTTTATCCCTTTTTTTTATCTTTGTTCATATATGTTTTTTAAATAAAGTGACTTTACTTTATTACACCATGGAAGCTCTTTTTATTATGTCTTGATACATGAGGGATTGCAACACCTCCACCGATTGGGACGCATAGGAGACATCCATCACAGCAAACAGCACGCACAGTGTCCCATCTATACTCCATGAAATGCACATCAAAAGGTATGGTGTAGGGACCCATCTGAGGTACAGCTCCCAGTTGGTATATGGGTACCTGTATTTGTCTTTTTGCGACTGGTGGTTTCGCGACTGGAGGCCTGAGAAGTTACTAGCAGGTACAGTTCTGGTTTTATGCCTATTGGGACCTTGTGCTCCATTTTAGTGAATAAACTGGATGTTATGTTTAAAAAGGTTATTATGTTAATTATTATTGTAATTATTTGATATTTATATTTGGTTAATAAAACAGCTGCTATAACCAATTTACTCCATTTCAGTGTTGTGTGGTCATTAGATGGAAGGGTGGGGTTATTGGTATAGCAGTCAACAAGCCATAGTTAATACCATAGTCATGTTTATTTTCACGCTTTCCTCCGTTATAGTCAGTAACCAGTGTTTTTCTGTCCAAATTACCTATCTTTTCTCTCTCAGAAATGACCTGCTCAGATTGGTAACCCTTTTGGAGGAATCTATTCGCCAAGACCAATGATTGATCCTGATAATCAGAATCAAGGACGCAATTATGCATTAGGCGAATAAAGACATTGTATTGCCACCTCACAACCAGACTTAACCCCTTGAACCCCACAACAGTGTGCTGCAGAGCAGCCCCATTTACTTGAATGGGTCATGATCGATAGGCGGTAGTGCCGTCCGAAAATTACAGGGGATATAGTTCCTGCCGTACCCGTGAAGCAAAGCATTGCGGCATGTGTACACCCCCCAAAGGAGGAGTGGGTGTGGGGCGGGAGTTTTACTGGCCCCAACCACTAGTATGAATGAGCTCTGTGACTAGTTTGCATACCTAAACCAGTTTTACATATATCTAGGATATCTTTTGATAAAAGTATAAAAAAAACCCTGCACAATCTCCTAACTACCAAATGAACACCTTATTCATTGAACTATGTCTCTAAATGAGAACGTGACCTACAGCATACTCTGGATCAAACACACTGGGACCAAATCTGGGCCAACACAAAATCATGTTTCAGTAATGCAGTGGCTGTGGAAACCACATACAAAGTTCTGCTTTGATGGTACATGGTCCCTAGCAGGTTGGCACACATTTCCGCTGATTCTTCTGCACACTGTGTTCGTGGCTGCCCCGACACTGGATCCTTTCTACACATCTGGTGGAGCTGCCCAGTAGCTCAGCGTTTTTGGCAGTAAGTGTACCAAGTCCTTTCGAGGTCTTATTTAAAGGACCTTGTCAATGCGCTGCTTGCGTGTATGTAAGATTGAGAATTGTGAGCATCTTGAGTGACTGATTTCTTTGTGCAGTATGTCAAGTGCATTGTCGGGTCTGTATAAATGTCAGTAATAAAAATTAATAAAGCATGCAGCTGCAACACAATACATAAAATGTGCAGAAATGGCCAAGAGGTTTAGCTATTGTTTGACCAGAAGATATATGACCTAAATGACTTTATGGTGGAATGATTGTCAGTGCCTTATTTGGTGGTTGTCTTCTGCAGAATTCATGATCTGCCATCTGTAGAATTTACAGAGAATGATGCAAAGAAAAAAAAGTAACCAACTGTCATTCTATGTGAGAAAATCCACAGGCAAAATAGTCAGACATGATGACAGGAGGCCCACTGTGGCTCAAGTAATTAAATTTTTTTAAAGCAGTGGAGTACAGAAAGCAAGCACATCAAACCTTGAGAATGTGCATCAGCACCAGAAGACCTCCCTGGGTTCCTCTGCTGTCAGCTTTAAATAGGAAATTGAGGCTATGGGGGTCACAGGATCATTAATACTGGATTTATAAAGACTGGGAGAACTTTACCAGTCTTAATTATTGCCTTGACATGCAGTTACTGAGGTCAGAATTTTGTGTAAACATCATGAATCCAAGGATCTGTCCCATCTTGCGTCATCCATTCAGGCTGGTTGAGTAATGTTGTAGAGAATGTTTTCTTGGCACACATGGGGTCCTTTAACTCCAAAAAAGCATTTTAAATGCCAAGGCTTACCTGAATATTATGTGCACTCTTTTATGGGTGCTAACCTAATAAAGTGGTCATCATTGTGGATCGCACTTTGGGCTACTGCACTTTGCTTGTTGCTCTTTGGTTTGACAAGACTTCCATGATAAGTGTCCATTGATACATTCTACATTCAGGGCGCCGGACGCATGGATTTCAATAGGGTTTTTAATTTTTTTTTAAGCACACGATTGGAGCCTGTGGCTCTAATTGGCTTCAAAAAGGTGGACTCTGCGCCTGGGTGACAATAGCGAATTAATATTCGCTATTGTCTTCCTGCTTCTCCTCTCGGACAATCAGGAATTGGGTCCTGAGACCCGATCGGCCGAGAGGAGAAGCGACCGGATTGACCGGAGCACTGAGGAAGAGGAGGAGACACAGGGGGAAGCCGCCAAAACTGCCTGGGACCTGGATGGGGTAAGTGCAGGGCTGGCAGATGGACGGGTGAGTGGGGATATTGACTGAGCAACCCAGCGACGGGGGGGGCTATTGACTGACTGACCGACCAGGGGGGTGGGGGGGCAGCCGGGTGGTTTGTTTGCCACCCCCCCCCCAAAACATGGAGCACCGGCCACCACTGGTCTGAGGTATTTAGTAAGAAGCATGGTGAGTTTTTTTAAGTTGTAATTTTTTGTTACAAATTTTAGGAAAATTAATAAAATAATAATTTTTCTTTTCACCATTTTTCACCAGTGCCGTACAGTGTCATCATATGACTGGTGTGGCAGCGATCAGGGATACTGACTGGTGACAGTCAGTCAGTCAGTCAAAAAAAAAAAAAATAATAATTTTTTATTCATTTTTTTAAACATTTTTTAACTTTTTAAAAATATTTTTTAATATTTTTTTTTCTTTTTTTTACAAACTTTCATCAAAGAGGAGTTCGATGTCACCATTGTGACACTATACTAGTCTGGGGAGGGTGATTGGGATTTTTTTTGTAACACTTTGATGATCACTGATACAGCAATGTTTACACTGTCATGAATTCATAACAGCTGTGATTACTATTCTTTGAGGTGATTGGCCCACTGCTATCACACGGTACAGGGTGCTTTGAATGGCCCAAGTACCATGTGAAAGCTGTGGGCCAATCAAAGCATCACAATACCAAGCACAGCTGTTATGAATGAAACCCATTTATAACAGTTGTGTTTATATGGTGATTATGTGATTGCATAGCATGATACCCCAGCTGCTCAAAGTGAATGGGTACCAAGAGCTGCAATCTACTGTGTCCAATGGATGTCTCAGGAGCAGGGCACCACGTTCCCCAGGGGGGCACTGTGGGGCCATTAGCTGGCGACGTACATGTATGTGATCCAGCCTGCCGTGCCACCTGGGTTAAATAGAGGAGGGCACCACAGAAAAACGGCAGTTTTTATCAGCAAGCTGAAGGCTATCATTATTTTTTTAGTGATGCCTCCAGCCTGCATGTGATCACTCTGCCATAGCTGACATAGTGATCACATGATCAGGAACTATTGTGATTGGTTTATGATAGTCTGTTGAAACCCCAGCTGTCAGTGACAGCAAGAATTGAGAGCCAGCAAATGTACATATAGTGGGGAAAATAATTATTTGATCCCCTGCAGATTTTGTAAGTTTGCCCACAAAGAAATGAAGGGTCTATAATTTTTATCATAGGTGTATTTTAAATGATAGAGACAGAATATCAACCTAGCTGCCAGGGGAATAACTCCTGCAGTGAGGGTGGGAATAAAGCCAAGGAAAAGGAAATACAGATTCTGGTGGTAGGGGACTAAATTCTTAGAAGGACAGAGATTGCAATCTGTCAGAAAGACCTGAAGCGCCGAACTGTGTGTTGTCTACTGGGCTCTTGGGTTCAGCACATCATGGATACGGTGGACAGATTATTGGGAGGTGCACGTTGGCACCAATGACAAAGTCAGAGGAAGATGGAGTGTCCTAAAAAATGATTTTAGGGACTTAGGAGCTAAATTGAGGAAAAGGACCTCCAAGGTAGTATTCTCAGAAATACTACCCGTACCTTGAGCCACACCAGAAAGGCAGAGGGAGATTAGGGAAGTAAACAAGTGGCTGAGGAGCTGGTATAGTAAGGAGGGGTTTGGGTTCCTGGAGAAATGGGGCGACTTCTCAGTCGGTCACCAGCTCTATAGAAGGGACGGACTGCACCTAAATGAGGAGGGTGCAGATCTGCTGGGAGTGAAGATGGCCGACAAGTTAAAGGGGCTTTCAAACTAGGCGACAGGGGGGAGGGTCCAGAGTTAGAGATAGTCGGCGCAGAACATATTCCAGAGGATAGTATTGGGGCATTATGTGTATTGTCGGATCAGCAATTCATTAATAGCCGCGAGTAGTTTTAAATCACACTAATAGGAAACATAAGGGGAATACAAAGACAGTGAATTTCAAAAGAGCCAACTTCCCTAAACTACGAGCCTTGCTAGAAGATACAAATTGGGATAAAATCTTAGGAACAAAGAACAGAGGAGAGGAGAGATGGGTTTGCTTTAAGAGCATATTAAACAAGGGCATTAGCCAGTGCATCCCAATAGGAAATACATTTAAAAGAGCTAATAAAAGTCCTGGATGGCTTAACTCTAATGTTAAAATGCATATAAAAGCAAAGGAGAAGGCCTTCAAAAAATACAAGGCTGGGATCACCATCAGCATTCCCACTTTACAAAGAATGCAACAAGAAGTGTAAGGGTGCAATCAGGGGAGCTAAGATAGAGCACAAAAGGCACAAAGCGGATGAGAGTAAGAAAAATCCCAAGAAATTCTTTAAGTACATAAATAGTAAGAAAGGGAGGTCAGACCATATTGGTCACATAAAGAATGATGAAGGGAATCTGGTTACTAAGGACGGAGAGATGGCGAAGGTATCAAATTTATTCTTCTCAGTTTTCACAAGGGAATCGGGGGGATTTAGTAACCAAAACTGCAATGTTTATCCTCATGACACGTCACAGGAAGCACCCTCATGGCTAACAGAGGACAGAATTAGAAATAGACTTGAAAAACGTAACATTAATCAGTCACCGGGACCAGATGGCTTGCACCCGAGGATCCTTAAGGAACTCAGTCAAGTAATTGCCAGACCATTGTTCCTAATTTTTACGAACAGTCTACTGACTGGAATGGTACCAGCTGATTGGAGAAAAGCCAATGTAGCACCAATATTTAAAAAAGGGCCAAGATAGATCCCTGGGAATTACAGACCAGTTAGCCTAACATCAATTGTATGCAAGCTCTTGGAGGGGATGATAAGGGACTATATACAAGATTTTAGTAATGAGAACGGTATCATTAGCAGTAATCAGCATGGATTCATGAAGAATCGTTGTTGCCAAACCAATCTATTAACCTTCTATGAGGAGGTGAGCTGCCATCTAGATAAAGGAAGGCCCGTAGACGTGGTGTATCTGGATTTTGCAAAAGCATTTGACACAGTTCCCCATGAACGTTTAATGTGCAAAGTAAGGTCAGTTGGCATGGACCATAGGGTAAACACATGGATTGAAAACTGGCTACAGGGGCGAGTTCAGAGAGTAGTGATAAATGGGGAGTACTCGGAATGGGCAGGGGTGGAAAGTGGGGTCCCCCAGGGTTCTGTCCTAGGACAAATCCTATTTAATTTATTCATAAAGGACCTGTAGGATGGGATAAACAGCTCAATGCCTGTATTTGCGGATGATACTAAGCTAAGCAGGGCAATAACTTCTCCGCAGGATGTGGAAACCTTGCAAGAAGATCTGAACAAATTAATGGGGTTGGCAACTACATGGCAAATGAGGTTTAATGTGGAAAAATGTAAAATAATGCATTTGGGTGCAAAAATAGGAATACAATCTATTCACTGGGGGGAGAACCTCTGGGGGAATCTAGGATGGAAAAGGACCTGGGGGTCCTAGTAGATGACAGGCTCAGCAATGGTATGCAATGCCAAGCTGCTACAAGCAAAGCAAACAGAATATTGGCATGCATTAAAAAGGGAAATAAATTGATTCTCCCACTCTACAAGACTCTGGTCAGGCTGCACCGGGAGTATGCTGTCCAGTTCTGGGCACCAGTCCTCAGGAAGGGGAAAATAATACTGGGAGTATGCTATAGGCCCCCTAACCTGAGGGAGGAAGTGGAGACGGATCTCCTATCACAAATTGGATTAGCAGCAAGGATGGGAAGTGTTATCATAATGGGGGATTTTAATTATCCAGACATAGACTGGGCGGAGGGAACCGCGCATTCATTTAAGGCTCGCCAGTTCCTTAGTGTCTTGCAGGACAATTTTATGGGTCAGATGGTAGACGCACCAACTAGAAATAAAACATTACTAGATCTACTGATTACCAACAATACAGACCTGATAACAGATGTGGAAATACGGGGCAATTTAGGTAACAGCGATCACAGGTCAATTAGTTTCAGTATAAATCACACAAATAGGAGACATGAAGGGAACACAAAGACACTGAATTTCAAAAGAGCCAACTTCCCTAAACTACAAACCTTGCTAAAAGGCATAAATTGGGATAAAATATTAGGAACAAAGAATACGGAGGAGAGATGGGTTTGCTTTAAGAGCATATTAAATAAGGGCATTAGCCAATGTATCCCATTGGGTAATAAATTTAAAAGAGCGAACAAACATCCTGGATGGCTTAACTCCAATGTAAAAATGCATATAAAAGCAAAGGAGAAGGCCTTCAAAAAATACAAGGTTGAGGGATCATCCACAGCATTCAGAATTTATAAAGAATGCAATAAGAAATGTAAGGGTGCAATTAGATTGGCTAAAATAGAACATGAAAGACACATAGTGGAGGAGAGCAAAAAAATCCCAAGAAATTCTTTAAGTATGTAAACAGTAAAAAAGGGAGGACAGACCATATTGGCCCCATAAAGAATGAGGAAGGACATCTGGTTACAAAGGATGGGGAGATGGCAAAGGTATTGAATTTATTCTTCTCCTCAGTCTTCACGAGTGACTCGGGGGGCTTCAGTAACCAAAACTGCAGTGTTTATCCTCATGACACAACACAGGAAGCACCTACATGGTTAACAGAGGACGGAATTAAAATTAGACTTGAGAAACTTAACATTAATAAATCACCGGGACCAGATGGCTTGCATCCGAGGGTACTTAGGGAACTCAGTCAGGTGATTGCCAGACCGTTGTTCCTAATTTTTACAGACAGTCTATTGACTGGAATGGTACCAGCTGATTGGAGAAAAGCCAATGTAGCACCAATATTTAAAAAGGGCCCAAAAAACATCCCTGGGAATTACAGACCAGTTAGCCTAACATCAATAGT
This sequence comes from Aquarana catesbeiana, assembly GCF_042186555.1. NCBI lineage: Eukaryota > Metazoa > Chordata > Amphibia > Anura > Ranidae > Aquarana > Aquarana catesbeiana. The sequence goes on from NC_133325.1 coordinate 57,636,013, forward strand.
ATGTAAACTCTTGGAGGGGATGATAAGGGACTATATACAAGATTTTAGTAATAAGAATGATATCATTAGCAGTAATCAGCATGGATTCATGAAGAATCGTTCTTGCCAAACCAATCTATTAACCTTCTATGAGGAGGTGAGTTGCCATCTAGATAAAGGAAGGCCCGTAGACGTGGTGTATCTGGATTTTGCAAAAGCATTTGACACAGTTCCCCATAAACGTTTACTGTACAAAATAAGGTGCGTTGGCATGGACCATAGGGTGAGTACATGGATTGAAAACTGGCTACAAGGGCGTGTTCAGAGGGTGGTGATAAATGGGGAGTACTCAGAATGGTCAGGGGTGGGTAGTGGGGTTCCCCAGGGTTCTGTGCTGGGACCAATCCTATTTAATTTGTTCATAAACGACCTGGAGGATGGGATAAACAGTTCAATCTCTGTATTTGCAGACGATACTAAGCTAAGCAGAGCAATAACTTCTCCGCAGGATGTGGAAATCTTGCAAAAAGACCTGAACAAATTAATGGGGTGGGCGACTACATGGCAAATGAGGTTCAATGTAGAAAAATGTAAAATAATGCATTTGGGTGGCAAAAATATGAATGCAATCTATACACTGGGGGGAGAACCTCTGGGGGAATCTAGGATGGAAAAGGACCTGGGGGTCCTAGTAGATGATAGGCTCAGCAATGGCATGCAATGCCAAGCTGCTGCTAATAAAGCAAACAGAATATTGGCATGCATTAAAAGGGGGATCAACTGCAGAGATAAAACGATAATTCTCCCGCTCTACAAGACTCTGGTCCGCCCGCACCTGGAGTATGCTGTCCAGTTCTAGACACCAGTCCTCAGGAGGGACGTACTGGAAATGGAGCGAGTACAAAGAAGGGCAACAAAGCTAATAAAGGGTCTGGAGGATCTTAGTTATGAGGAAAGGTTGCGAGCACTGAACTTATTCTCTCTGGAGAAGAGACGCTTGAGAGGGGATATGATTTCAATTTACAAATACTGTACTGGTGACCCCACAATAGGGATAAAACTTTTTCGCAGAAGAGAGTTTAATAAGACTCGTGGCCACTCATTACAATTAGAAGAAAAGAGGTTTAACCTTAAACTACGTAGAGGGTTCTTTACTGTAAGAGCGGCAAGGATGTGGAATTCCCTTCCACAGGCGGTGGTCTCAGCGGGGAGCATTGATAGCTTCAAGAAACTATTAGATAATCACCTGAATGACCGCAATATACAGGGATATGTAATGTAATACTGACACATAATCACACACATAGGTTGGACTTGATGGACTTGTGTCTTTTTTCAACCTCACTTACTATGTAACTATGTAACTATGTAACTATGTGCTGGAAATGGAGCAAGTCCAGAGAAGGGCAACAAAACTAATTAAGGGTCTGGAGGACATTAGTTAAGAGGAAAGGTTACGAGCACTGAACTTATTCTCTCTGGAGAAGAGACGCTTGAGAGGGGATATGATTTCAATGTACAAATACCGTACTGGTGACCCCACAATAGGGATAAAACTTTTCCACGTAAGGGAATTTAATAAGAGAGCCATTCACTAAAATTGGAATAAAAGCGGTTCAACCTTAAACTGCGTAGAGGATTCTTTACTGTAAGAGCGGCAAGGATGTGGAATTTCCTTCCAAAGGCGGTGGTTTCATCAGGGAGCATCGATAATTTCAAAAAACTATTAGATAAGCACCTGAAGGACCACAACATACAGGGATATACAATGTAGTACTGACATTAAATCACACATAGGTTGGACTAGATGGCCTTTTTTTAACCTCGCCTATTATGTAACTATGTAACCAAAAATCCATAAAAAAACACTTAAAACAAATGCTGTAAATTAAGTTGCAGTTCAGTGAGTAAAATAAGTATGCAAACCCCAAGCAAAATATGACTTAGTACTTGATGGAGAAATCCTTGTTGGCAAGCACAGAGGTAAGTCGTTTCTTGTAGTAAGTGACCAGGTTTTCACATATCTCAGGAAGGATTTTGGCCCACTCTTCTTCACAGGTCTTCTCTAAATCCTTAAGGTTTCTTGGCTGTCTCTTGGCAACTCGAAGTTTCAGCTCCCTCCATAAATTTTCTATAGGGTTAAGGTCTGGAGACTGACTAGGCAACTCCATGACCTTAATGTGTTTTTTTTAGACACTCCTTTGTTGCCTTGGCGGTATGTTTTGGGTCATTGTCGTGCTAAAAGGCCCATCTTCATTGTTCTGGCTGAGGGAAGAAAGTTCTCATCCAAGATTTTACAATACATGGCCCCGTCCATTGGCCCCTCAATGCGGCAAAGTTGGCCTGTACCTTTAGCAGAGAAACAGCCCCAAAGCATAATGTTTCCACCTCCGTGCTTGACTGTAGGGATGGTATTCTTAGGGTCATAGTCAGCATTTTTCTCCATTTACTCCAAGAACAACGAGTCGAGTTAATGCCAAAGAGCTCAATTTTTGTCTCATCTGACCACATCACATTCTCCCAATCTTTCTCTGAATAATTTAGATGTTCATTGGCATAACTGTACATGTGCCTCCTTGAGGAGGGGGACTCGTCGTGTTTGGAGGAAGAAAAATGCTGACTATGTCCCTAAGAACACCATCCCTACAATCAAGCATGGAGGTGGAAACATTATGCTTTGGGGCTGTTTTTCTGCTAAAGGTACAGGCCAACTTTGCCACATTGAGGGGCCAATGGACGGGCCATATATTGTAAAATCTTGGATGAGAACCTTCTTCCCTCAGCCAGAACACTGAAGATGGGTCATGGATGGGCCTTTCAGCATCACAATGACCCTAAACATACTGCCAAGGTAACAAAGGAGTGGAGCAAGAAGAAGCACACTAAGGTCATGGAGTGGCCTAGCCAGTCTCCAAACCTTAATCCTATAGAAAATGTATGGAGGGAGCTGAAAGCTTGGCCTGTTGCCAAGCGACAGCCAAAAAACCTTAAGGATTTAGAGAAGATCTGTTAAGAAGAGTGGACCAAAATCCCTCCTGAGATGTGTGCAAACCTTGTCACTAACTACAAGACATGTCTTACCTCTGTGCTTGCCAACAAGGGTTTCACCACCAAGTACTAAGTCATGTTTTGCTTTGGGGATCAAATACTTTTTTTACTCACTGAACTGCAACTTATTTTTATAACATTTGTATCATGTGTTTTTTCTAGATGCTTGGTTGATATTTTGTCTCTGTCATTTAAAATACACCTATGATAATAAATGATAGACCCTTCATTTCTTTGTAAGTGGGCAAACTTACAAAATCTGCAGAGGATCAAATAATTATTCCCCCCACTGTACATAATTCAAATATGATAGATCAGTGTTTCTCAACCTTTTTTCGGTTAAGGCACTCTTTAATATTCTGCACAATCTCAAGGCACCCCATTCTGAAATGTAAAAATCTAAACAAATAGTTTTCCATAATGTAGCAACATTCACATGCATAGGACACCCAATAATAGTGGTGATTTTATCCTTCCAAAGCAAATACATCCATGCACACCGGTACTTATTAGTGTTCCAATTTGTCTCTTCTTCCTCGGTTTCTCTCCCTCACTCAGCTAATGTGACCCCAGTGATAAAGGAGAGGGGAATGGACAAACAAGGATGCTGTGCAGGTGCTCTACATCCTCCTTAACAACCGATGGCATTATTGATTTTTAGGACACTGGCGGCTGTAAGGTTGTAATGGTGCACAATGAAAACCTGGGCAGGCTTGATCCACCCACTGACTTATATACAATTTCTAGGTATTTTTCCAAGGCACCCCTGAAGACACCTGAAGGCACCTCAGTGTGCCTGGGCACCCTGGTTGAAAAAAGGCTGTGATAGATGAATGCACACCAGTAAAATCAAGGTAAAGGTATTTGTGACAAAGGTTTTACATAAATGAATAAAAGCTGATCATTTTAAGCACCCCAGTCAGTGTCAGAGCTTTTCTGTTGGAAAACAACAGACTTACTGGCTGGATCAACAGACGAAAATAGAGGAAAGAAAGCCTAAAAAGGGAAACTAATGCAGCCATCGCATTAAAGAGATGGTAAGCAGCAGTATAATAAATGTTTGCTTTTGGGTTTAAAACTGCTTTAGGTCTTCGGTCCTCCCAAGACCTCCTGCTCTCTAGCTCCCTTGTCACCTCCTCCGATGCTCGCCTTCAGGATTTCTCCAGAGCTTCTCCCATCCTTTGGAACTCCCCACCCCAATCTGTCCGACTGTTCTCTAATCTATCTATCTTCAGACAATCCCTGAAAAACCTTCTCTTTAACCACTTGCCTACCAGGTTACGAGCACCTCCTTCCTGGCCAGGCCCTTTTTCAGCTTTCAGCGCTGTCGCACTTTGAATGACAATTGCGCGGCCATACTACACTGTACTCAAACAAATTTTTTATCATTTTCTTCACACAAATAGAGCTTTCTTTTGCTGGTATGTAATCACTGCTGGGTTTTTTATTTTGTACAAAAAAAAAAAGGCCAAAAATTTTTAAAAGAAAATAGTTTTTTTTTACTTTTTTTCTGTCAGTGAATTTTGTAACTAAGTATTTTTTTTGCCTTCACTGATGTGTTCTGATGAGGCGGCACTGATGGGCACTGATAGGCTGAACTTGTGGGCACTGATGAGGCGGCACTTATGGGCACTGATGAGGTGGCACTGATGAGGAGGCACTAATATGCCACACTTATTGGCACTGATAGGTGGCACTGATATGTGGCATTGATGAGCACTGATAGGCGGCACTGATGGGCACTGTTACGTGGCACTGATGGGCACTAATAGGCGGCACTGGTGGGCACTGATAGGTGGAAGTGGCGGGCACTGAGAGGCAGCACTGGTGGGCACGGATAGGCGACATGGATAGGTGGTACAGATGGGCACTGATAGGCATTGATGGGTGGCACTGATGGGCGACACTGTGGACAGCAGTGATGGGCAATGATGGGCAGCACCGATAGGCGGCACTAATTGCCAGCACTGACTGGCATGGCTAATGGGCACTGATTTGTGGCACTTGTGGGCAGTGTGGGCACTGATTGCTGCCACTGGTGGGCTCTGATCACTGGCATTGGTGGGCACTGTATGCTGGCATTGGTGGGCATGGTTTCTTCTTTATTTGTGGCACTTTATTTATATCTTGTAATAAGGGCACTGATGATCAGTGCCCTGAATACTTCCCTAGCTGTCCCCCTGTGAGGAGATGCCGCTGATCGGCTCTCCTCTCCTCGCACTCTGTCAGTGTGAGGCGAGGGGAGCCGATTACCGGCATCTCCGTGTTTACATCTGACCGGCTGTGATTGGACACAGCCGATCACATGGTTAAAGAGCCGCGGACGTGGCTCTTTACATGGATCGGTGTCGCACCGTGTCCTAGCAACACGGTGCGGCCATGATCGCCGCGGTATGCGTCCCCGAGGGTCCTCTGATTCCTCTTGTACCAAATTGTAATGTAACTGTAATGTCTGTTTTTATTTTGTTAAGCGCTGCGCAAACTGTTGGTGCTATATAAATCCTGCATAATAATAATAATAATAAAGAGGAATATACAAAGCTTAGTAATCCCATAGCAACCCACCAGCAGTTTTTTTTTTGTTCTGGTTGCTCCAAATTGATGAAAAACAGGATGAATCAATTGGCTGCTGGTCATAATTGTTCCTTGTGCTGCCTTATTAGATAATCCCATCTCCCTGCCTGTACAATAAATGTGCTAAATATAGATGAATGATCAATTATATCAGACTTAAATACAGATGTTCATAGCTCTACAGCTCCCCAATTATGTAACTTTAAAGCCGACTTTAATCCCAATGTACAAAAGCTTTAACACACAGCATTCAAACCTTTATTTTCAGCCATGTAATTGTAATGATTGCATCTCATTCAAAATAGAGGCAAAATGCATTGAGGTCTTACACAGCCCGCACTTGGTCACAATTGTGTTCCGTGATATCTGTGTATAATTGGCAGTTCTACATTGTCTTAGCATTCATTACGAACTGTCTGCTGTCCATGGTTCTGTTCTCAGTAATAACACAGCTACAGTTTGTAGGTATTTATAAAAGAAATTGCATAGCTTTTCATCCATCGAAACTGCATGTAAGTTTGTTCTGTGCGAATGGAACAAAACCAGTTTCCTTCACTATATTCTTTGCTATTCAAAGGTCTGAATGCAGAACATACTGCATTATGACCACTAGATAGCGCTGACCACCATAGAACATAAGTATGCTCCTCAGCACCAGCTAGTGGCCATAATGCAGCATGTTCGTAAAACATTCAAATTGCAGAGAATACAGCCCGAAAATATTTGATTTGGCTTCATTCGTATAGTATACCTATAGTATACCTTGTATGCAATTTAGAAAAAAATTAAAAATAAACCCCTATGTGCTTTATGCTGTGTTAATATGTTATTGTAATAATAAATATATAATGGTTAATGATTTTGTCTGACCCTGCCTATCTCTGGGCCTCCTCCCCTCCCTCCCATTCTCCCCATTCCCTCCTCCCCCCCTGTTTCCCGTTTACCCTTTTTTGGAACCCAGTCCTAGTAATCATTATGCATTATGTGGGCAACCCGTTGGTGATGTTGGAGCCCACATTTGAGGCCCCCCATATCAAGAAAGTTGACCACCACTGTTCTAGTGGGATCCCATAAGTATGGTACATACATAGTTATATTGGTCCAGCTTGGACCAATGTAACTATGAAAAAATCCATACCTGGACTTCATCTTTAACAGGTAGTATAACTGCGGCAGCTTGGCTCCCCTCCCCAGCTACGACTAAGGCTATTTCCGAAACGCGTCAGATTTATTGTTTTATTGTCACTCTGATGTACCAATAAATGACACTTCAAGGATTACAGCTCTCCTTATTACTGTTGCATTGGAATGTGTTAGGACACATCGAGCCTCGGCACCTGTGAGTGGACCTGGTGTATGGATTGAGTTGTCCCTGCAGAGAGCACTGTTACCTTTCTTCTTTTCCTCCCCTGGACGAGCCGCCGTAACTGTACGTCGGTCCTTTAAGACGCTATAGGAGGCGCACTCGCATCGCCAGAGGCATGCGTGCGTGCTCGCAGCATGTGCCTGGAGCCGATGCGAGTGCCCGGTGGGCGCGATGACCGCCGGGCACCTGCGATCGCTCGTGACAGAGCGAGAACCGGGATCTGTGTGGGAAAGGTTCTCTCAGGGGAAAGGAGAGATTGTGTGTTCATACTAAGTATGAACACCGATCTCTCTCTCCGCCCCTAGTCAGTCCCATCCCCCCTACAGTTAGAACACACCTAGGGAACACAGTTCGCCCCCTAGTGTTAACTCCTTTCCTGCCAGTGACATTTATACAGTAATCAATGCAATTTTATAGCACTGATCGCTATATGATTGTCAATGGTCTCAAAAATGTATCAAAAGTGACCAATTTGTCCGCCACCATATCTCAGTCCCGATAAAAATCGCAGATCACTGCCATTACTAGTAAAAAAATAAAAAATAATAAAAATGGCCTAAATCCTATCCCCTATTTTGTAGACGCTATAACTTTTGTGCAAACCAATTAATATACGCTTATTGTTATTTTTTTTTTTTTTCTTACCAAAAATATGTAGAAGAATACATATTGGCCTAAACTGAGGAAAAAATTATTATTATTTTATATATATATATATATATATATATATATATATATATATATATATATATATATATTTGGAATATTTATTATAGCAAAAAGTAAAAGATATGTTTTTTTTTTTTTTTCAAAATTGTCACTCTTCTTTTGTTTATAGCAGAAAAAATAAAAAACGCAGAGGTGATCAAATACCACCAAAAGAAAGCTCTATTTGTGGGGAAAAAAGGACGTCAATTTAGTTTGGGTACAGAGTCGCACGACCGCGCAATTGTCAGTTAAATCGACACAGTGCCGTATAGCAAAAAAATGGCCTGGTCATTGAGCAGCCAAATCTTCCGGGGCTGAAGTGGTTAATAAACAGTGCTTTAGCCACAAAATCAGTCATCCAGTTAGAATTTAGATCTACCTTATTGGTCTGTGCATAAGCTGACTGCTGTCCATGGTCCTGATCTTAGCTCCTTTGTAGTATGGTGCCCACAGTGCCACAGCTGCCTAACTCTACGACCTCAGTAAAGTAGATCTAAAATCTCAAATAAAGTCTCAATCTCAATAAAGTAATAAAAGAAAATAATTAAAATAATAATAAAATAGTCACCAAAAATTTGAACACATTCATGTAAATTAAAAAGTTGTTTTTATTAAAAAAAAAAAAAAAAATCTGCAGCTTTTATTAAAATGCCCAGTGATCCTGCCATGCTGGTCCTTGCTCAGTCACTTCCTGTTCTAGGGTGACAGTGCTTTGACCGTGTCTCCTGGTTGCTCTCCTGTATTGTCATTGTATAGGCTGACCCTGTGCAGGCATGTTCCACCATTGTCACCAACAGGAAGGCTGTGTAAAGACATTGAGTTGCTGCCAAAGACAGGAAGTGGCTGAAAAGAGGCTAAAGGAGATCAACAGCACTGAGATTTAAAAAAAAAAGGATGAAAGAAAGGTGAAAACATTATTTTATAAAGGAAAAAATGCAGCATTTGTTTATGATACCCAGTGATTTAGCAAAACTGAATGTCTCTAGTAATCTAGTTACATATAATTGTCAGTTGCGCAGTTCCGCATGTGCAATTGTAAGGCTTTTGCAGCAAATTTGCAGCGCATTTTCTTCGCATTTGCGTTGAATTTTTTAAAATCTTTTTAATTTACTTGCATTTGCAATGCATTCATGTGTGACAAAAATGCGGTACTTTTTTTAAACGCACATTAAAAGCACTACAGCGGTGTAAACTAGGCGCACTGAAATTCATTCATTAAAAATGCATTTGGCTGCATTTGGTGTAAGAGTTTGTTTACATCGCAATCCCCATGTTCAGTGTGCAGTTCAGCGGGCACAATTACCTGTATTTGTAACATGGAGTGTTTGTAGTGTGTTATGTTGTGTATGTGATGCATTTGTGTTGTAGTTTTTTTACTGAGTTGCACTTACATTTGTTTGTGGTGAGTTCATGTGCATTCTGTTACGTTTATGTATTAAAAAAAGTGTCATGGTGTACTCTTTTTTAAATGTTCATTATAGCACCGCATTTGTGTAAACTATATATTAATCATACTTGCATATGTGTTCGTACTTTGTTTAACCACTTCCCGCCCAGGCCATTGTAAAATGACACATTGTTCTGGGTGGACGTCATGTGACGTTCCTCCCAAGAAGTGCCTTGTTTGGGCCCTCTGGGCAGCGCTCCAGCGTGCCTGTCACCCGCTGTGTCCACGGTGGATGACTGATCGGTGTACCGGCCAGCTACTGGTACCATGTGATGGCTGTGACCAATCACCACAGATCACATGACACTTGTAAACAGTGAATGGCTTCAGTTCATGCCATTCATTGTGTACAATTGCGTTGCTAGCTATAATTGGCCATAGTGATCACATGGTACAGACAGGGCCAATCACAGCCCATCTGTACCATGTGATTGGCTGTGGCCAATCACAGCTTATCACAACAATACACACTGAATGAATCTTTTTCATTCAGTAAAAATGCTTGCTTATAGCAGTGAAATTCACTGCTATAAGCAATCATAGTGTTAGTGTGTAAAAAAACCCCAAAAAAACCCTGATCACCTCCCCAGAATAGTACAGTGCTGATGGGGATTCTAATAGGGACCCTAACAGAAGGGGGAACTCTGATGGGGAACCTGATGTAAGGGGGGACTCAGATGGGGACCCTGACATAAGGGGGATGCTGATCGAGACTCTGATGGGGAACCTAATGTGGGAGGACTTGGATGGGGAACCTGATGTAAGGGGGCACTCTAATAGGAGCTCAGACGTAAAGAGGGACTCTAATGTATGGGGTAATCTGATGGGGACCTTGATGTGAGAGTGAATCTCATGGACAACCCAATGTAAGGGGGGACTCTGATGGGAACTCAGATGTCAGGGGGGACTCTAAAATAAGGTGCACTCTGATGGGGACCCCCAGGGCACACAATACAGTGGAGCACAGGGCATGCAACATTACACATTCTCCTTTCTTGTTTGCATGGGAACCAATAATGTGCCTGATGCTGGCTTATTTCTGTTAACCAAACGCGCAACTACCTTATAAATCCCCGGCTTTTATCTTATTTTGATTAACCTGTACTATTAAAGCCCAACTCCAGGAAATCGAAATGTCTTCCCTTCCAGTAACAACTACTCCTGTCATTTATTTTTCCGCCATCCCAGGCACAGTACATTAAAGTTGATCCAGGGAAAATCTGATCGCCTCTCGGGAGATCAGGAAAGAATGCTGTCGAAAATTGGATCATGCTTTGCTGGGGTTTTTCGCCTTCCTCTGGATCAACTGTGGGTAAAGGATTGTGTATATGGGATTATATATATATATATATATATATATATATATATATATATATAATTTTATTTTTTTTGAACTAGATGAACTTGTGTCTTTTTTCAACCTGGCTATGTAACTATATGTAAGTAGTCTCCAGTGATGGGCTTTATCATCTTCCCCTCGTGTGTTCTCTTGAGTCTGCTGTGAGATATAGCTTGCATAACTCCAAATTACAATCAGGTCATAGTAGCCTCTGGCAGTAATTGCTGTGCACAGAGGGGTATATAGTAATGGCTGTCAAGTCAAAGAAAACATTGAAAGTTACTGAGAACACTTTGTGATTTCTACTCTCTAATTGTGATGTATTTTTAGTCATTTTACTCTTGTATGTGCAACTGTACAACTTCAGATCCTAGGGGGATTAGAGTCTAATTTCAGACATTTTTTCCCCTAAATTTTGGGTAAAGCAGAGTAGAGTAACAATCTCTTTTTTTCATCCTTTGTTACATCTTTGGTACCACTGATCTCCTGAAGCCTCTTTGCAGCCCCTTCCTGTCTACATTCTGTAAAGCGATGGCTGCCTGGTATTTCTCAATGAGGGTTTCCTGATGGTGTCAATAGTGGACCATGTCTGCATAATGCATGTTAAAAAGGCCACTTATTGTCTCCATTGGAAACCTGTGTAAAAGAGTTTGTGAAGGTATTTGGTGCACACAGAGGTGATTTATATTTTGTGTCTGTAGCGCTACCCCCCGTAGGAGCTGCTGATAAGTTTGGGTCCTTTGCTCTCTCTAGCCATAGGCAAGGCCTCACTCTTGCTGACACCCCCAAAATACCTTTTTTTTGGAAGCTCCCATCAGATGTACAAGAATTGCACACACTGCCCTTTAAAAGATAAGCAGACTCTGTTGGCAGAATTAAGATGACAAATACAACAGCAAATTGGCACATTGACACAACAGTAATGCCCCGTACACACGGTCGGATTTTCTGATGGAAAATGTGTGATAGGACCCTGTTGTCGGAAATTCTGACCGTGTGTGGGCTCCATCACACATTTTCCATCGGATTTTCCGACACACAAAGTTTGAGAGCAGGATATAAAATTTTCCGACAACAAAATCAGTTGTCGGAAATTCTGATCGTGTGTACACAAATCCGACGGACAAAGTGCCACGCATGCTCAGAATAAATAAAGAGATGAAAGCTATTGGCCACTGCCCCGTTTATAGTCCCGGCGTACGTGTTTTACGTCACCGTGTTTAGAACGATCGGATTTTTCCGACAACTTTGTGTGACCGTGTGTATGCAAGACAAGTTTGAGCCAACATCCGTCGGAAAAAATCCTAGGATTTTGTTGTCGGAATGTCCGAACAAAGTCCGACCGTGTGTACGGGGCATTACAGATACAACAGACCCAACAGAGGTGTCTCTACACAGTAGACACGTGCATTGACAAAAAATGTGTTCGTTTTCGTTTCATTCATTTTTTTGTTTTTCTGCTTTTTTCGGAAATTCGAAAATTCGGAATTCGGAAATTTCGGTAATTTCCGAATTTCGAATGTTCAAATTTTCGAATTTCAAATTTTCGAATTTCAGATTTCTGAATTTCAGAATTTTCTAATTTCAGCAAAAAAAACTAAAAAATTTTGAATTAAAAAATTTGAATATCCGAAAAAAAGAAAGAAAATCAGTAAAATTTGAAATAATATCTAACTATTAAATTATAGGTATTGGAATTTCCTTTCAAATTTGTCTGTTAGTGAACGTAACGAGTACCAATAAGTTATGAATTATCTGAAATAACGAATGCTGCATCTAAACTAATGGAACGGAAGAAATTAATAATAAATAATTAATAATAATAAAAAGGTTTTATTATTATTGTTGTTTATTATTATTATTAGATTAGATTAGATGTTACGTTCCATTTGTTTAGATGCGGCATTCGTTATTTCAGATAATTCGTAACTTTGGATAAATTCGTACTCGTTACGTTCACTAACAGCCAAATTTGAAAGGAGATTCCAATAATTATAATGTAATATTTATTATTAGTTAGTAATTTCAGATTTTCGGGTTTTCAAATTTTCAGATTATCATTCTTTTGAATTTTCAGATTTTCATTCTTATTCTTGGATTTTCAAATTTCCAAATTTTAGAATTTTTAAATTTATGAAATTTCGAATATTCGAATTTCCGAAATGTTCCAATTTCCGAAATTTTCGAGTTTCTGAAATTTCGAATTTCCGAAATTCGAATTTCTGAAATTTCGAATTTTTGGAAATTGGGAAATTTTAAAATTGGGAAATTTTAAAATTCGGAAATTTGTAATTTCGGAAATTCGTAATTTCAGAAATTAAAAAATTTGGAAATTTCGGAATTAATGGATTTGTCAAAATTTGTTAAAAAACTAATTTGGAACTAAACAAATTGCACATGTCTACAGTACACAGTATATACTGCAATACTATGAGCGTAAATAATATCTCTCTGCATCAGAGATTACACCTCAAATGACCAAAAAGGATTATAAAGAGATGTAACAGGCTAAGTCACTTGAGGGCTTTCAAATGAAGGGGCCAGGTTTAGGTCTTCAAATTTTAAACTCAGTATCAGCAACCCAGTTCTGCCCTCAGGCATCAAGTGACACAGACAATTCTCTACGAGAAACTTCTGCCGGCTATGTTGGGCCTTTTAAAACAGTTGGTGTGCAGAACGGTGAATGTGACTCATAGGGTGACGATCAACAGCAGTCTAGTATGAAGTCAGGCTCATTAGGTGTGTAGACTCCTTATTGCAACAATGGATGCAGCAGCAAGTGTGATGGAACTCTTGTAGCAAAGTGTTAACGGAGAGAAATTGCTCTTTAGCCAGTATAAACTTGAGAAAGGGTTAACAGATGGTTTTAGCTGTAAAGCAGATTGGAGACCCTCTCACCAGAATCCTCTGTGGCAGTCCTCTGAAGGCAGCAAGAGATCTGTATAGCAGGGGCCCCCAATAAACAGCAATACAGCAGATGGCAACCAATGTGATAGTGACCCGTACAGAGATGTTGGATGTTAATGTCTCCGTTTTGATCAGCCTCCTGGTTCCTGCGTCCAGCACAGCTCTCTCTCTAGCACTGCACAGCTTGGCACAGCTCTCTCACTCCTACCCGGCTGGCAGCCCCCCCCACACTGTTCCTTCCCAGGCTTGTACTTTTATATGGTCCCTCCTGTTTCCAGGTGCTTATGGACCTTGTAGTTGCAGTCCACGAACTTCTCTAATTAGAATCCTTCTTCAAGACTACATTTCCCAGACTACTCCTGGCAATTTGTAACCCAGTCATAGTTAGGCAAGAATAACTGACAATGCCATTTTGTGAAATAAGGTTTTGCACTTCATTAACATTGCCCAGTGTTACATGACCATGGAGGAATATATTTAATTTAAATAATTTGTGTCTGAAGTTGAGCTTAAAGTGGAACTTCACACAAAAGGGGAAGTTTCACTTATTTACATCCTCCCCCTCCACTACTACATTTGGCACTCTTTGGGGGGGAGCAGGTACCTGGTTTTGACAGGTACCCGCTCCCACTCCCGGACGGATCACCACTGCAATCCGAGTGGAAGATCACCCCCCACCCCTCCATCCCCGCAGGCTTCTGTGGTACATCACAGGTACCGGAAGACTGCGAGACCAATTAAAAAAAAGAGGAGTGGGAAACCGGCTATGAAGCCACACTGCCGGCACCTGGACCCAAAGCCGATTGAAGAATCGGCTCAGGTGAGGACGACGTTGGATCCTTGGACAGGTAAGTGTCCTTATAATTAAAGTCAGCAGCTACAGTATTTGTAGCTGCTGACTTTTATTTTTTTGGGGGGAGACTGGAGCTCCTCTTCAACCATATTTTTAAATTTTTTTATGTTAAAATTACCTAAACTCAGTGTTAAAAAAATGTTTTGTTAGCAGAGGACCTGTAGATTAAAAAAATTCAAATGTAGCACAGTATTTGCACACTTGTCTATATTTTCAATAAATAAATCCACTAAAAAGAACTTTAGTTCACACAAACATTATTAATCCCAAAGTTTTTATTAAAAAAAAAAGATTTAGTATGAGCCAAATAAATTGATATGTCAAGCTTTAAAACCAAGCATCTCAAAATGCGATACCTTAAACCAAAATTGTACATAGACTGTGCTGTGAAAGCCTCTAAAGCTCACGCGCTTAAAAATGAACTATGAATAATGGCCATAGAATTATTCCTCTCACTCCAGCATGCATACCAATGCCTTGCAGAATTGTCATCTATGTAGCCGTTGAGCTTATAGGTTGGGTGATTTTAAAAATCATTGTGCTTAACCACTTGCCTACAGGACACTTTCACCCCCTTCCTGCCCAGGCCAATTTTCAGCTTTCAATGCTGTCGCACTTTGAATGATAATTGGACGGTCATGCAACACTGTACCCCAACTAAATTTTGATAATTTTTTTGAGACAGATAGAGCTTTCTTTTGGTGGTATTTAATCACCACTGAATTTTTTTTATTTTTTGTTAAACAAATAAAAAATACCAAACATTTTGGGGGGAAAAAAAGTTTTTCTAAGTTTTTGTAAGTAATTTTTCTCCTTCACTGATGTGCGTTGATGAGGCTGCACTGATGGGCACTGATGAGGCGGCACTGATGGGCACTAATGAGGTTGTTCTAATATTCAGAACTGATGGGCACTGATATACAGCACTGATAGGCAGCACTTATGGGCACTGATGAGCAGAACGGGTAGGTGGCATTGATGGTCACTGATAGGCAACACTGATGGGCAGCACTGATGGGCACTGATAGATGGCACTGATGGGCGGCATTGATAAGGAGGCACTGATGGACACTAACAGGCATCACTGATAGGCATTAATTGGCAGCACTAGTGGGCACTGATTGGCAGCACTGGTGGGCACTGATGGGGCTGCACTGATCATAAGGGCACTGATGATCAGTGCCCTGATTGTCAGTTCAGATGCCCCCACTGATTAATGCCGCTTCCCGGCTCTCCTCACGTGCTGTCAGCATTGTAACTGGCATTTTCTGTATACTCTGTGATCAGCTGTGATTTGACACAGCTGATCACATGGTAAAGAGCCTACATCAGTGATGGCGAACCTTGGCATCCCAGATGTTTTGGAACTGCATTTCCCATGATGCTCATGCACTCTGCAGTGTAGTGGAGCATCATAGGAAATGTAGTTCCAAAACATCTGGGGTGCCAAGGTTCACCATCACTGGCCTACGTCATAGGCTCTTTACCTTGATTGGTGATGAGCCGAGGTACACAACGCACCACTGATCGCCGGGCACCCAGAACGAGCGTGCTTCCACCTATCTGTCATTTCACTATATGGCGGCCAGGAAGCAGTGTATTTTTTAGTTCAATCTGATTTTATTGAAAATACAAAGAGAGGATAACGCATATAAAAATAGAAGCAAAATGTCTGCTTTGATATGAAAGATAGAAAGATTACAATTTCTTATATACAAATTCAAGATAATAAATTCAAATATCAAAGAAGTACAGGTGGTTGTAAAGAAATCGAGGGATACGGGGTAGCATTGCAGGTGAGAGGCACCAAAAATGGCATATAAACTTCATTGTGAAGGGAAGAGCAGTTAGTGTCTTTTTTTTATATTTTAATTTTCTACACATTTTTTACATTTTTTTCACTTAATTGTTTTTGCTAGAAGGCTGACAAGCATATATAGAGTGACGAGCGCTATTCATCCAGTCATCAGGGGTCAATCTGCTGTTTTCCCTGCAGCCACGTTTGTTTCTGCCCCATTACTGCTACATTATAAGACTTTCAGCGGCGGTAGTAAAAAAGGCTAATGAAAGCTATTGAAAGTTACATTTTGAAATTACATTTAGGTTTCATGCACATGGGCAGATAAAATGCTGCTTTTAGAGACATTCTTTTTTTTTCCTGGCTTTGAATGCAGCTCCATTTCAGCCAATGTATTCATGCCCACTGTGGCTTTATGTTTGTATACAAGAGAGCGAGAAAATCCCCCAAGAATGCACCCAGAGAGGAGCTTACAGATATAATTTATTTGCATAAATGTGTGTAATTAAATTCCAGTGGTCAGAATAAATACATATTCTACCCAATAGAATATTGGCTTCTAAATATGCTTCTAAAAGCCATACACTTATAAACACGTATAATTACACGCCAAAACTACCAGCTCCTGATAGAAAAATCTAATGTAGGTAGAAGTATTTTTAAAGCGGACCTTCAGTCATTTTTCATCTTTCCATCTATTAAATCTTCTGCCCTTGTTGTTATAACTTTGGATTTTTTTCTGCCAGTAAATACCTTATACAGCAAAACTTCCTGTTTCTTGTCTGGTAATAAGCCTAGGCTTATGAAATCATGCACAGCGCTCTCTTTCTCTCTCTTGAGTCATAAGAGGGCCAATGAAAGCTGCAGAGCTGGAGATGTGTGTCTGTGTAAATCCAGGAAGTGAACAGGCAGCAGCTTCAGCTGCCCACAGTTAAAATGGATGCAGCCAGACTCAGTGGAGGAAGATTTCTGCAGCATATTTGGCAAGTACAGAATCACAGTATATATAAAATATTATGCAAAGTGGTTGGAGGGAAGCTTCAGAATGGCAAAGATGTTTTTATTAAAAATTTTGTGAGTAGACTGCAGTTCATCTTTAAGATGCCTGTGTGCATGAAGCAAAAAAAAGACATGGAGAGGGACCATCACACATTACATGACTAGACAAAGACAAGAAAAAAGGTAGAATTGGGCTTTCAAGTTGAAGGCTGGGCTAGAGGGAAAGTTACCCTTGTAGTTGGTTCCCCACACCCGCACTGCAAAGGTTAATGGTTTGTTTTGTCTGGGGGGATGTGTCAGAAACCATGAATCAGACTGAGACAGAAGTACAGTTAAATCACACTTGTTTAATAATAATTAAAAAAAAGGTAAACAGAGTAAACGTAGTCAAAACTTAACCAGTTCAGGAACCGGAACATATAGTCAGACAAGCCAAAATGTCAGGGAGCCAGAGAGGAGCGTAGTAGAACAGCAAGCAGGATCTGGAGCCAGAAGGAATGTCAGCCAAGCAAGTCTTTAACAGGAACACAGGAGAGCGTCTCTAGAGGTGTGACCAAGGTGAAGGCAGAGTTCCTCTGGACTGGACGGCTTAAGTAGGCAGGACTGATGAGCAGGATATCATCAACAGGTGAGTCACTGTGGAGAGATAGAAGCTGGCAATTAGCTGACAGATGAGCAGCCAGCTTAGAGAAGGAAGGGCTGAGCCCAGTCCTAACAGAATGAGATACTTATCTCATTTCCTGCTACCATAGGCTTGCTCTACACTTCGGGACCTAAACCAATTTGTTTGGCGTTTCAACTCTCCAATTTCATCACTTACATAGGTGTGTATAACGACAGTGGCTGGTCGGCAAGTGGTTAAACATATCTTAGAGCAGCTGGCGGGAGAGGAGGGAAGTCGTCAGCACTTGGAGGGGAGGTGGGGCACGGTAGAAGTCGGGCAGCAGGGGGAAGGGAATCGGCACCATATGGGGTGTGCAGGGTGTGCCCAGTCACACCCTGCACACCCCGTAGGCTTGCCTATGATCACATACATTGCAGTACCATTCATCCTGAATTGTACGTGAGGACACAGAGGGCACGGCCATATGCTATTAAAATTTTGTCTGTAGTTATTCATTTTTAAGAACATTTTTTATATTTTCTAATCATTAATGGGGTCATACTGATATTTATTTTTGACAGGTGATGAGAAAAAATCTTTCAGTAATGAGAAAATTCGAAGGAGTGAGGCAGAATATTTTTTTTTGCATCTAATGAGTTTCACACAGTGAATGTGGTTTTGGTTTGCTGAAGTCCATTTGTTTTAAAATTGAATGTTAAAAGCAAATTAAATTTTGAAGCACTTTTGAACAACATTCATCAAGTTTTTGAATGTACTGAGAATTGTTCGTATAAATTTTCATTTACAAATGCTTTTAGTGAAATTTAGTGTCTGGCACCATTCACATAAAGATATTGGACAGTGAATAAAAGAATAACACCAAAAACAACACAAGCATACTGGGGTGAATAGTGTATAGAGGTATAAATCTCTGGAGCAAACCAATCTAAAGAAGGTTATTAGTAATAGGACCAGTAATCCCATTTCCTATGAAAGAATGGCATCCTATCATAAATGGTATGATGTGTCCTCTCCATAATTCAAATTTTCTCCATGCTGTCTAAGACTCGTGACCATTGTGTAGAGGTATAAATCTCTGGAACAAACCAATCTAAAGAAGGTTATTAGTAATAGGACCAGTAATCCCATTTCCTATGAAAGCATGGCATTATATCATAAATGGTATGATGTGTCCTCTCCATAATTCTAATTGACTTCATGCTGTCTAAGACCTTAGACCAGGGTGTATTGTTAGCTCACTAATGCAGGCTGATAATCCATTGGACAGCACTTTACAAGGCGTGCAATAATCTAGCACAGGGGACAGGTACATCAGGATTTCCACACAAATTTTCATACAAATGTACGTGAGACCAATCATTTGAAAATCAACTAGCATATGGCCAGTTTTAGGCAAGTAATTCATCTTTTTCACCACCCCATAGACAAAAAAAGATGTTAAAGAGGTAGTAAATCCAAAGACAAAAAATATAATATATTACAATTTACAGGCAGGGATACGGGATTATCTAATAAGGCAGCACAAGGAACAATTATGACCAGCAGCCAATTGAATTAACCTGTTTTCTCTCAATTTGGAACAATAAAACTGCTGGTGGGTTGCTAGGGGATTACTAAGCCTTGTCTATTCCTCTTTATCTTTATCTTTTAGAGATACTGTTGAACAAGGAGGATTTCGATTTTGTGGGAATTTCAGAGACCTGGTTCAACAGCTCTCATGATTGGCTGGCAACTATTCAAGGGTATTCCCTTTATCGATGACACTAATCTAAGCAGGGCAATAACTTCTCCGCAGGATGTGGAAACCTTGCAAGAAGATCTGAACAAATTAATGGGGTGGGCAACTACATGGCAAATGAGGTTTAATGTAGAAAAATGTAAAATAATGCATTTGGGTTGCAAAAATATGAATGCAAACTACTCACTTGGGGGTGAACCTCTGGGGGGGGGATCTAGAATAGAAAAGGACCTGGGGGTCCTAGTAGATGATAGGCTCAGCAATAGCATGCAATGCCAAGCTGCTGCTAACAAAGCAAACAGAATATTGGCATGCATTAAAAAGGGGATTAACTCCAGGGATAAAGCAATAATTCTCCCACTCTACAAGACTTTGGTCCGGCCTCACCTGGAGTATGCTGTCCAGTTCTGTGCACCAGTCCTCAGGAAGGATGTACTGGAAATGGAGCGAGTACAAAGAAGGGCAACAAAGCTAATAAAGGGACTGGAGGACATTAGTTATGAAGAAAGGTTGCGAGCACTTATTCTCTCTGGAGAAGAGGCGCTTGAGAGGGGATTAGATTTCAATTTACAAATACCGAACTGGTGACCGCACAATAGGGATAAAACTTTTTCGTGGAAGGGAGTTTGTGACAAAACGTCCCACACTCCGCTTGAGTGCTTTCGTCATATACCGCTTCCTCCCAGTCTGAATATAGATATCAGATATTCCAACCGCCGACAACCATAAACAAGACAATACTGGTTTGGTTGCTCAACATGAACTCATTTATTTGAGAGGACACACAAATATATACAGCAGGCTGACAATACAAACTGTAACCAGAAACCTAATTAACATGAGCTAGTTTACTAATCATTTACCCAGACTTGGTGACTCAGAGATATGACCTTTCAGGGCAGCCTTGCCGTTTCCTAACTCACAACTTACAATACACATAAGTAGAAACACCCCCCCCAATAGTTTGCTAGGAGACAAAGGTGTGTTAATGAGCATAATACACTATTGGGTGAAAGACCCGGGCTTTCCAGATCTCATTAGTCAGCATTCCTTTTGCATACATCTGTCCACTGAGTCCCAAGCTGGCAGAGACCATCATGGCCTCCTTAATAATATCCTTTTGCATTACATAACAGAATATCTTCCTAAATGCTTGTAGCTCCCTCAAATGCCAAGGCCCATAGTCGGTAGGCAAGAGACTAGCATTCAATCCCCTTCAAAATCCTCTGTCCCGGGTGAGTCTGTCACAGAGTTTAAGACATGTGACCACTAATTCAAATTAGAAGAAAAGAGGTTTAACCTTAAACTGCGTAGAGGGTTCTTTACTGCAAGAGCGGCAAGGATGTGGAATTCTCTTCCACAGGCGGTGGTTTCAGTGGGGAGCATCGATAGTTTTAAAAACTATTAGATAAGCACCTGAACGACTGCAACATACAGGGATATACAATGTAATACTGACATATAATCACACACATAGGTTGGACTTGATGGACTTGTGTCTTTTCTCAACCTCACCTACTATCTAACTATGTAACTATGTATGGAATGGAAGAGAGATTGGGACTTTAAATGAGGCATATTATTGGATAATGAATAACTGTTAAACATATATTTATTTGTTCTTTCTACAATAGTGATTTTACAAGTCTATGACAGTAAGTAAATGCATAATTAAAATTTTTTATTATGACATAAATGACATGACACATAGCATGTGGTGTGGAAGAATAATCTCCATGACAGAATTATTCTTCCACACCATGTTATGCTATGTGTCATGTCATTTATGTCATAACTAAAATTTGTAATTATATATTTACTTACTGTCATAGACTTGTAAAATCACAATTGTAGAAGGAAAAAATAAATATATGTTTAATAATTATTCCCTATCCAATAATATGCCTCATTTAAAGTCCCAATCTCTCTTCCATTTCACACCACTAGGGATGGAGGCACATATGTATGAGTGTACATATGAGTCTCATATAAAGTCCCAAACCTCTCTTCCATTTTTTATGTAATGCATATCTTAAAGTGTTACTAAGCCCACAACAGTAAAATCAACCTTTAAATGAAGTAAGACATGCTTGTTATACTCACTGTGGAACCTAAGGAGTTAATCCTGCGCATTGTGTAAAAAGGCTGTTTGATCCTGTCTTCTATGATACTCCCCTTCTTGCATTGTCCCCAAAACACCTCCAGATAAGATAGAATTAAGGCCCATACACACAATACGAAAAGCGTATGCCGAGATTTTCGGATCGTTAGTAGGTGCTTTCGACAGAGGATTTTGCTTTTTCGTCAGACAAAAGCTGGATGTGCAGACTATAAAATTTTTGTCGGATGTGAACTCAACGTTCGATTTTCGTTTCATTAGTATGGTTTTTGTATGAAAAATATCATAAGAGCAAGACTACGCATGCTCAAAAACGAAAGAATACACACAAAACTATTCAACACATTACATCACTTCTGATGTTGTATTCTGTCGTACGAAAATTTTCGTATTGTGAGTAGGGATGAGCCAAACACCCCCCGGTTCGGTTTGCGGCAGAACATGCAAACAGACCAAAAATTTGTGTGAACCCGCGAACCCCGTTAAAGTCTACGGGACTCGAACGTGAAAAATCAAAAGTGCTAATTTTAAAGGCTAATATGCAAGTTATTGTCAGAAAAAGTGTTTGGAGGCCCGAGTCCTGCCCCAGGGGACATGTATCAATGCAAAAAAAAGATTTAAAAACTGCTGTTTTTTCAGGAGCAGTGATTTTAATAATGCTTAAAGTGAAACAATAAAGATGTAATATTCCTGTAAATATCGTGCCTGGGGGGTGTCTATAGTATGCCTGTAAAGTGGCGCATTTTTCCTGTGTTTAGAATAGTCCCTGCACAAAATGACATTTCTAAAGGAAAAAAGTCATTTAAAGCTGCTTGTGGCTGTAATGTTTCCCCCCCAGCCCATTACCAGGCCCTTTGGGTCTGGTATGGATATTAACCACTTAAGGACCGCCTAACGCCGATTTACGTCGGCAAAGCGGCACGGGCAGGCAAAATCACGTACATGTTCCCCGGCGATCCGAGATGAGGGGGAGGCCATCCGTTCGTGGCCCCCCCCTCGCGATCGCCGCCGGCCAATGGGAACATTCCTTTGCTGCTGTATGCTAAACAGCAGCAAAGGAAATGATGTCATCTCCCCTCAGCTCGGTATTCCGTTCCAGCGCCGAGGGGAGAAGACATCAATGTAAGTGCACAACACACTACACACACAGTAGAACATGCCAGGCATACAAAACACCCCGATCCCCCCCCCGATTGCCCCCCGATCTCCCCCCAATCACCCCCCCCCTGTCACAAACTGACACCAAGCAGGTTTTTTTTTTTTTTTTTCTGATTACTGCATAGTGTCAGTTTGTGACAGTTACAGTGTTGGGACAGTTAGTATTACCCCCCTTTAGGTCTAGGGTACCCCCCTAACCCCCCCTAATAAAGTTTTAACCCCTTGATCACCCCCTGTCACCAGTGTTGCTAAGCGATCATTTTTCTGATCGCTGTATTAGTGTCGCTGGTGACGCTAGTTAGGGACGTAAACATTTAGGTTCGCCGTCAGCGTTTTATAGTGTCAGGGACCCCCATATACTATCTAATAAATGTTTTAACCCCTTGATTGCCCCCTAGTTAACCCTTTCACCACTGATCACCGTATAAACGTTACGGTTGACGCTGGTTAGTTCGTTTATTTTTTATAGTGTCAGGGCACCCGCCGTTTATTACCGAATAAAGGTTTAGCCCCCTGATCGCCCGGCGGTGATATGCGTCGCCCCAGGCAGCGTCAGATTAGCGCCAGTACCGCTAACACCCACGCACGCAGCATAAGCCTCCCTTAGTGGTATAGTATCTGATCGGATCAATATCTGATCCGATCAGATCTATACTAGCGTCCCCAGCAGTTTAGGGTTCCCAAAAACGCAGTGTTAGCGGGATCAGCCCAGATACCCGCTAGCACCTGCGTTTTGCCCCTCCGCCCGGCCCAGCCCGGCCCACCCAAGTGCAGTATCGATCGATCGCTGTCACTTACAAAACACTAAACGCATAACTGCAGCGTTCGCAGAGTCAGGCCTGATCCCTGCGATCGCTAACAGTTTTTTTGGTAGCATTTTGGTGAACTGGCAAGCAAGCACCAGGCAGCGTCAGGTTAGCGTCAGTAGCGCTAACACCCACGCACGCACCGTACACCTCCCTTAGTGGTATAGTATCTGATCGGATCAATATCTGATCCGATCAGATCTATACTAGCGTCCCCAGCAGTTTAGGGTTCCCAAAAACGCAGTGTTAGCGGGATCAGCCCAGATACCTGCTAGCACCTGCGTTTTGCCCCTCCGCCCGGCCCGGCCCACCCAAGTGCAGTATCGATCGATCACTGTCCCTTACAAAACACTAAACGCATAACTGCAGCGTTCGCAGAGTCAGGCCTGATCCCTGCGATCGCTAACAGTTTTTTTGGTAGCGTTTTGGTGAACTGGCAAGCACCAGCCCCAGGCAGCGTCAGGTTAGCGCCAGTACCGCTAACACCCACGCACGCAGCATACACCTCCCTTAGTGGTATAGTATCTGAACGGATCAATATCTGATCCGATCAGATCTATACTAGCGTCCCCAGCAGTTTAGGGTTCCCAAAAACGCAGTGTTAGCGGGATCAGCCCAGATACCTGCTAGCACCTGCGTTTTGCTCCTTGGCCCAGCCCTGCCCAGCCCACCCAAGTGCAGTATCGATCGATAACTGACACTTACAAAACACTAAGCACACATAACTGCAGCGTTCGCAGAGTCAGGCCTTGATCCCTGCGATCGCTAGCAGTTTTTTTGGTAGTGTTTTGGTGAACTGGCAAGCACCAGCGGCCTAGTACACCCCGGTCGTAGTCAAACCAGCACTGCAGTAACACTTGATGACGTGGCGAGTCCCATAAGTGCAGTTCAAGCTGGTGAGGTGGCAAGCACAAGTAGTGTCCCGCTGCCACCAAGAAGACAAACACAGGCCCGTCGTGCCCATAGTGCCCTTCCTGCTGCATTCGCCAATCCTAATTGGGAACCCACCGCTTCTGCAGCGCCCGTACTTCCCCCATTCACATCCCCAATCAAATGCAGTCGGCTGCATGAGAGGCATTTTTATGTCCTCCCGAGTACCCCTACCCAACGAACCCCCCCAAAAAAGATGTTGTGTCTGCAGGAAGCGCGGATATAGGCGTGACACCCGCTATTATTGTCCCTCCTGTCCTGACAATCCTGGTCTTTGCATTGGTGAATGTTTTGAACGCTACCATTCACTAGTTGAGTATTAGCGTAGGGTACAGCATTGCACAGACTAGGCACACTTTCACAGGGTCTCCCAAGATGCCATCGCATTTTGAGAGACCCGAACCTGGAACCGGTTACAGTTACAAAAGTTAGTTACAAAAAAAGTGTCAAAAAAAATATATATATAAAATAAAAAAAAATAGTTGTCGTTTTATTGTTCTCTCTCTCTATTCTCTCTCTATTGTTCTGCTCTTTTTTACTGTATTCTATTCTGCAATGTTTTATTGTTATTATGTTTTATCATGTTTGCTTTTTCAGGTATGCAATTTTTTATACTTTACCGTTTACTGTGCTTTATTGTTAACCATTTTTTTGTCTTCAGGTACGCCATTCACGACTTTGAGTGGTTATACCAGAATGATGCCTGCAGGTTTAGGTATCATCTTGGTATCATTCTTTTCAGCCAGCGGTCGGCTTTCATGTAAAAGCAATCCTAGCGGCTAATTAGCCTCTAGACTGCTTTTACAAGCCGTGGGAGGGAATGCCCCCCCCCCCCACCGTCTTCCGTGTTTTTCTCTGGCTCTCCTGTCTCAACAGGGAACCTGAGAATGCAGCCGGTGATTCAGCCAGCTGACCATAGAGCTGATCAGAGACCAGAGTGGCTCCAAACATCTCTATGGCCTAAGAAACCGGAAGCTACGAGCATTTTATGACTTAGATTTCGCCGGATGTAAATAGCGCCATTGGGAAATTGGGGAAGCATTTTATCACACCGATCTTGGTGTGGTCAGATGCTTTGAGGGCAGAGGAGAGATCTAGGGTCTAATAGACCCCAATTTTTTCAAAAAAGAGTACCTGTCACTACCTATTGCTATCATAGGGGATATTTACATTCCCCGAGATAACAATAAAAATGATTAAAAAAAAAAAAATATGAAAGGAACAGTTTAAAAATAAGATAAAAAAAGCAGAAAAATAATAAAGAAAAAAAAAAAAAAAAAAAAAAGCACCCCTGTCGCCCCCTGCTCTCGCGCTAAGGCGAACGCAATCGGCGGTCTGTCGTCAAACGTAAACAGCAATTGCACCATGCATGTGAGGTATCACCGCGAAGGTCAGATCGAGGGCAGTAATTTTTGCAGTAGACCTCCTCTGTAGATCTAAAGTGGTAACCTGTAAAGGCTTTTAAAGGCTTTTAAAAATGTATTTTTTTTGTTGCCACTGCACGTTTGTGCGCAATTTTAAAGCATGTCATGTTTGGTATCCATGTACTCGGCCTAAGATCATCTTTTTTATTTCATCAAACATTTGGGCAATATAGTGTGTTTTAGTGCATTAAAATTTAAAAAAGTGTGTTTTTTCCCCAAAAAATGCGTTTGAAAAATCGCTGCGCAAATACTGTGTGAAAAAAAAAAATTAAACACCCACCATTTTAATCTGTAGGGCATTTGCTTTAAAAAAATATATAATGTTTGGGGGTTCAAAGTAATTTTTTTGCAAAAAAAAAATAACTTTTTCATGTAAACAATAAGTGTCAGAAAGGGCTTTGTCTTCAAGTGGTTAGAAGAGTGGGTGATGTGTGACATAAGCTTCTAAATGTTGTGCATAAAATGCCAGGACAATTCAAAACCCCCCCAAATGACCCCATTTTGGAAAGTAGACACCCCAAGCTATTTGCTGAGAGGCATGTCGAGTCCATGGAATATTTTATATTGCGACACAAGTTGCGGGAAAGAGACACATTTTTTTTTTTTTTTTTTTTTTTTTGCACAAAGTTGTCACTAAATGTTATATTGCTCAAACATGCCATGGGAATATGTGAAATTACACCCCAAAATACATTCTGCTGCTTCTCCTGAGTACAGGGATACCACATGTGTGAGACTTTTTGGGAGCCTAGCCACGTACGGGACCCCGAAAACCAAGCACCGCCTTCAGGCTTTCTAAGGGCGTGAATTTTTGATTTCACTCTTCACTGCCTATCACAGTTTCGGAGGCCATGGAAAGCCCAGGTGGCACAAACCCCCCCCAAATGACCCCATTTTGGAAAGTAGACACCCCAAGCTATTTGCTGAGAGGTATAGTGAGTATTTTGCAGACCTCACTTTTTGTCACAAAGTTTTGAAAATTGAAAAAAGAAAAAAAAAAATGTTTTTTCTTGTCTTTCTTCATTTTCAGAAACAAATGAGAGCTGCAAAATACTCACCATGCCTCTCAGCAAATAGCTTGGGGTGTCTACTTTCCAAAATGGGGTCATTTGGGGGGGTTTTTGCCACCTGGGCATTCCATGGCCTCCGAAACTGTGATAGGCAGTGAAGAGTGAAATCAAAAATTTTCACCCTTAGAAATCCTGAAGGCGGTGATTGGTTTTCGGGGTCCCGTACGCGGCTAGGCTCCCAAAAAGTCCCACACATGTGGTATCCCCATACTCAGGAGAAGCAGCTAAATGTATTTTGGGGTGCAATTCCACATATGCCCATGGCCTGTGTGAGCAATATATCATTTAGTGACAACTTTATGCAAAAAAAAAAAAAAAAAAAAGTGTCACTTTCCCACAACTTGTGTCAAAATATAAAATATTCCATGGACTCAATATGCCTCTCAGCAAATAGCTTGGGGTGTCTACTTTCCAAAATGGGGTCATTTTGGGGGGTTTTGTGCCACCTGGGCATTCCATGGCCTCCGAAACTGTGATAGGTAGTGAGGAGTAAAATCAAAAATTTACACCCTTAGAAATCCTGAAGGTGGTGATTGGTTTTCGGGGCCCCGTACGCGGCTAGGCTCCCAAAAAGTCCCACACATGTGGTATCCCCATACTCAGGAGAAGCAGCTGAATGTATTTTGGGGTGCAATTCCACATAGGCCCATGGCCTGTGTGAGCAATATATCATTTAGTGACAACTTTTTGTAAATATTTTTTTTTTTTTGTCATTATTCAATCACTTGGGACAAAAAAAATAAATATTCAATGGGTTCAACATGCCTCTCAGCAATTTCCTTGGGGTGTCTACTTTCCAAAATGGGGTCACTTGGGGGGGTTTTGTACTGCCCTGCCATTTTAGCACCTCAAGAAATGACATAGGCAGTCATAAACTAAAAGCTGTGTAAATTACAGAAAATGTACCCTAGTTTGTAGACGCTATAACTTTTGCGTAAACCAATAAATATATGCTTATTGACATTTTTTTTACCAAAGACATGTGGCCGAATACATTTTGGCCTAAATGTATGACTAAAATTTAGTTTATTGGATTTTTTTTATAACAAAAAGTAGAAAATATCATTTTTTTTCAAAATTTTCGGTCTTTTTCCGTTTATAGCGCAAGAAAAAAAAAACCGCAGAGGTGATCAAATACCATCAAAAGAAAGCTCTATTTGTGGGAAGAAAAGGACGCAAATTTCGTTTGGGTACAGCATTGCATGACCGCGCAATTAGCAGTGCCAAATTGGAAAAAGACCTCTGGTCCTTAGGCAGCATAATGGTCCGGGGCTCAAGTGGTTAAGGTGAACCCCGCAACCAAATTTAAAAAAAAAAGGCGTAGGGCCCCCAGTCCCTATATACTCTGAAGAGCAGCAGTATACAGGAGGTCCCCGGGTTACAAACCAGATAGGGACTGTAGGTTTGTTCTTAAGTTGAATCTGTTTGTAATTTGGAACAGGTACATTTTGTAAGTGTAGCTCCAGACAAAAAATCTATTTTTAAGCTTTTTGGATAACATAGGAAAGGGTTATCATCACCCCCGTAACATTTGTTTTGCTGTCTGTGCCCCTGTTCAGAAGATTTCACCTCACTTTCTGTCCCAATGACAATTGGATTTTGAAAATTTTGGGTTATTAGGGAAACAAGGATTGGTGATAAAGCATCAGTGGGGAGACACATTTTTCCCATATTGACTCTGACAGGAGAGAATTTCTGTTCCGAGGGGTAGATTTCCTCTCACTTCCTGTTGTCTCCCTCCGTTTGTAAGTAGGAGTCGTTTGTAAGTCGGATGCTTGAAAATAGGGGACCGCCTGTATATACTATACGGCCTACCCTATACACTCTGCGGAAAATTGGGCCTTAGGTGTTGGTGGTACCAGAACACTGTAAGCCCTCACAGTTACTCTTGGTGGGCGCTGGAACGGGCCCTGCTGTGAAATATTATATCAACAATTGTAATTACATGTCCCTGTTAAACAGGGGCAGAAAAATTGGGCCTTAGGCGGTGGTGGTGGTGGAACAACACTGTAAAGCCTCACAGATACTTTTGTTGAGCGCAGGAACAGGCCCTGCTGTTAAATATTAGATCAAAAATTGTAATTACGTGCCCCTGTTAAACAGGGGCAGAAAAATTGGGCCTTAGGCAGTGGTGGTGGTGGTGGCACAACACTATAAAGCCTCACAGATACTTTTGTTGAGCGCAGGAACAAGCCCTGCTGTGAAATATTAGATCAAAAATTGTAATTACACGCCCATGTTAAACAGGGGCAGAAAAATTGGGCTTTAGGCAGTGGTGGTGGTGCCACAACACTGCAACCCCTCACAGATACTCTTGTTGAGCGCAGGAACGAGCCCTGCTGTTAAATATTTTATCAAAAATTGTAATTACGTGCCCCTGTTTAACAGGGGCAGAAAAAATGGGCCTTAGGCAGTGGTGGTGGTGCCACAACACTGCAACCCCTCACAGATACTCTTGTTGAGAGCAGGAACAAGCCCTGCTTTTAAATATTTGATCAAAAATTGTAATTACACACCCCTGTTAAACAAGGGCAGAAAAATTGGGCCTTAGGCAGTGGTGGTGGTGCCACAACACTGCAACCCCTCACAGATACTCTTGTTAAGTGCAGGAACAAACCCTGCTGTTAAATATTTGACAAAAAATTGTAATTACACGCCCCTGTTAAACAGGGGCAGAAAAATTGGGCCTTAGGTAGTGGTGGTGGTGCCCTGAACCGAAAATATTCTTAGAAGCTATCATCATGAAAATTGAGGAGGAATAGGATAGTCACTCAGCATAATAGGGTAGTCACACATTTGGTCATGAAAAATCATTTGGTTACATAAGCATCAGTTGCTTGGTAGCTGGTGATCCAAGACTGATTCATTTTTATGAATGTGAGCCAATCAACAAAGTCTGTGGACAGGCGCACTCTGTGATCGGTTACAAAGCCTTCAGTAGCACTGAATGTGCGTTCAGGAAGAACGCTGGATGCAGGACAGGCCAGTAGCTCAATTGCATATTGAGCCAGCTCTGGCCAGTGGTCCATCCTCAAGACCCAGTAACCCACTGAATGTTCTGGTGGAAAGGTCTCCAAGTCTGATCTTGCCCCTAGATATTCCTTCATCATGTAATTCAGACGCTGGCGATGGTTGCTGGAACCGATCAGACCTGGGCGCTGAGGATTGAAGAATTGCCTGAAGGCATCGGTCAGCTGGCCACCTTCTCCACCACTCTTCCTGTGACTGAACGAAGCCTCAGCAACACGTTGTCCAGCACCAGGAAATTGTAACCTCCCAGGCTCTGGAAACGTATTGCACAAACCTTTCTGCAAGGCCTCCCGAAGATGTCATCCTCTGCTCCCTCTGCAAAGGCTGGATAAGTTCTGCAACCTTACCCTTGTAACGTGGATTAAGAAGGTTTGCCAGCCAGTAATGATCGCTCTCCTTGATACCATGAATCCTAGGGTCCGTTTGCCAGCTTTGCAGGATCAGGGAGGCCATGCAGCATAGGTTTGCAGAGGCATTCGATACTGAGTCCTCTGGGTCACTAAGGATCACATGATCCTCAACCACCTCCTCCCAGCCATGTACAACTACATGGGTTTCTGGGGACTAAAAACTATCCCTTGAAGACTGCTGCTGATGCTGAGTGTTATCCTCCACCTCCATTCTGACACAATCCTCCTCCTCCTCTTCTTCTTCCTGTGTGATCGGCGGGCCTGCAGGAATATTAGTATCTGGATAAAGGGGGCCATGAGAGGTAAGGAAGTCCTCCTCATCCTCCCGCTGTTCTGCCTCAAGTGCCCTGTCCATTACTCCATGAAGTGTGTGCTCCAACAGGAAGGCAAGAGGGACAGTATCACTGATGCATGCACTGTCACTGCTCACCATCCTTGTGGCCTCCTCAAATGGTGATAGGACAGTGCATGCACCCTTGATCAGTAGCCACTGGTGTGGCGAAAAAAGCCAAGCTCCCCTGACCCTGTCCTGGTGCCATACTCACACAGGTACTCATTGATGGCCCTCTGCTATGTGTGCAGCCGCACCAGCATTGCCAAAGTTGAGTTCCACCTGGTGGGCATGTCATAAATGAGGCGGTTCTTGGGCAGGTTGCATTCTCTTTGCATGTCAGCCAGCCGAGCACTGGCATTATATGACTGGCGGAAATGACTACAGACTTTACTGGCCTGCCTCAGGAGATCCTGTAAGCCCGGGTACCTGCTCAAGAACCGCTGCACCACCAAATTCAGGACGTGAGCCAAACAGGGAACATGGGTCAAGTGTCCCTGTGGGAGGGCGGAGAGGAGGTTGGTGCCTTTGTCTCATACAACCATTCCTGACTGAAGCTGGCGCGGCGTCAAGCACCTCTGGGCCTGCCCCTGCAGAGCTGACAGAATCTCTGCCCCAGTGTGGCTCCTGTCCCCTAAGCAGACCAACTCAAGCACCGCATGGCATCTTTTTGAGGATGAGGACGGCTTTGTTATCCATTCCACCAACTCTTCTGCATGTTGTGGCTCAATAACAAGGCCAGCTGCAGGAAAAAAGGACAAGCGTGCCCTGAGGATGCACCATGTCCACGACCGGTACTGTCGACTGTAGACACAGAGCCTGCTTGCCCTCTTTTAGTGGCCAGTGAGCATCTGCCTCTCTTTGGTGGCCTTCCAGACATGCTGTAAATTTTGTTTAGCAAAAAAACACTACACTGTATTCTGTACTGTGTACACCACCAGGAAAGTAGTAGCAACTGCACTAGGGGTGCACGGTACTGTGTACACCAACAGAAGTGTAATAACAACTATCACCACTAGAAAAGTATGAGCAACTGAACTATGGGTAACGCCTGAAGTATATTAGAAACAGTACACCAGGAACGGCCTGCAGTCAGATATAGCTACACTGGATACAGTGTATATATATATATATATATAGGAGAATTGTATATATATGTATTAAATACACTGCAGCTAACTGAATCACCTGTCTGCCAGAAGTATATTAGAAACAGTACGCCAGGAACGGCCTGCGGTCAGATCTAGCTAAACTGGATACATTGGATATATATACATATATATATATATATATATATATATATATATATATATATATATATATACACGAGACTGTCTGTATATATATATTAAATACACTGCAGCTAACTGAATAATCTGCCTGCCTGCTCAATCTAAATGACACTCTCTCTCCGTCTACGCCAATGACACACTACACGAGGCCAACTTGCAGGTGGCCTTATATAGTGTGTGGCATGGACTTAGTCCCCCCTGAGCCATGATTGGCAAAAGGCACCCTGCCTTTGGCCAATTATGGCTCTCTTAGCTGAGGGCGCTGTGATTGGCCAAAGCATGCAGGTCATGGTGCATGCTCTGGCCAATCATCATACAGCAATGCACTGTGCTCCCACAGTGCATTATGGGCCATTACGCGCCGCTCGAATTTGGCGCGAATGGCCCATAATGTTCGGTTTTCGACAAGCGGGCGAACAGCCAATGTTCGAGTTGAACTCATGTTCGACACGAACAGAAAGCTCATCCCTAATTGTGAGTAACCTCTTCACTTTCGACATGAGACTAGCATGCAACAAAAAACGAACGGTTGTCCGAAAATCTGATTCCCTAATTCCCTATGAGAGCCATGTTAACTGGTTCAACTTGGGTCGATCCGACTACACTACTTTGGTCTAACTTCTGTCTGATTTAAGCCCATAGAATTTAATGGAAGTCACATCCAAGTGGGATCCTCATCTTAATTGATGTGATTTGTATCTAACATTACAGGACGATTACCCAGGCATTTCCTTCAAAGTTGCCTGGCAAAGTCGTGTGACTTTCATGTCAGAGCAGTGTGAACCCAGCCTTATCCCAAAAGGAAAAAAACGGTGGCTGAAGCTCCTTAGAAAATAGATGGAATTTGGCTTAAACTTGTTAGTCAAGTCTAAATCTGCTAGTCCACCATAACCCTTTACCCAAATTGACAATGCTGCTGTCTAAAGGCTACTTTACTACTTCATCCAAAGTGGAGACACCATAAGGCTCAGTTCACAATAGCCGACACCAAAGTGCAACTTTTCAGTGCAACTTTGGAGTCCGACTTTGATACGACTTTGAAGTGACTTTGATAAGACTTTTACACTCTCTTGTATTGAAGCCGTGTCAAAGTGGGATCAAAGTAATGCAGAAACCTTTTCTGAAGTCGCAGCGACATCAGTAGTGTCAATTGGAATGGCTCTCATAGAGATAGACGGCATTTCACATGTCCTGTGACTTTGGGACTCAAAATCAGATCCTAAATTGCAGGAGTGTGAACCGAGCCTAAGACCGTAAGTGTGTTACTGGTTCGATCACCAGGTAAAATAAAGAGGGGGGAAAAAGCCTGAAAAGAGAAAATGAATGCAGCCAACACATTTAAGGATTGGTAAGATGCAATATTTTCAATTTTTGTCTTTGCGTTTAATACTGTTTTAACCCTTGCAGAGCAGAGGCGGGCCCACTGGAAAGGTAACTTTTCTCCAGCCTGGTGTTCTGATATAAAGCTTATATGAGATTTTACTGATTTACATGTATTTTTATTTTGCATGTTTTTCTATAAAATCCTGTCTCCATCTACAGTGGCAGATCTATTGGAGATCCATGAAAACTGTCTAAGGTGACTGCACTGATTTGTAGACTTCAGGGTCACCAATGCACAAAAAGCTGTCACATATACCTAACTAAATGAAAGGCAACCTGATTTGTAATTGATGTGTCTTTAATTTTGCCCAATTAATTTGATTAATGCTCTGTAAAGCACATACAGTTTACTAAGCAGCTTGGTTTTTCAGTTGCAGCGCCTGCTTCCTTCCTCATATGTGATGCTCACTGCTTTACATAAAGCTGTCTCACAATCATGAAAGCTTGTTAAGCCATGGGGCAGCAGAGCGGCAGTCTGTGTCAAGACGTTCTCTCGTCTCGCTGTGTGAAGCCGTGTTTGCAAAATGCGTTATGTACTCCATGCTGTCAGCTCCTGCCAGCAATGTCAAGGCTGTCCATTTCAGAATACAGGATCTGCTTTGCATAGCAGCTAAAAACTGCGGACTTTGATTTGTGTTATATGTCCCTGAAAGAGATTATGGGAAGTTAGAGGGCATTAACTGTGGCAAGCAGGGACAGGTGAGAATGGGCCATGTAGAGCCAATAGGGTGAACCAATCTCTCCTGCTGCCTTAGACGAAAACTGAAATGGTGCCCGCCAAACCAAATGTCTACTAAACTTGTAGAAAGCCATACCTTAACGTGATTGTAAAGTCTCGTTTTTTTAAATAACAAACATGTTATACTTACCTCCTCTGAGCAGTTGGTTTTGCACAGAGCAGTCCGGATCCTCCTCTTCTCAGGTCCCTCTTTGCTGCTCCTGGCCCCTCCCTCCTATCTAATGCCCCCGCAGTCAGCAGCTTCCTATGGGGGAACTGGTGGCGAGTGACAGTTCTGTGTGTACATTTAGACACGCAGCCTTGACCTGGCCCCACCCTCTCTCTCTCCTGATTGGCTGAATGACTTTGATTGACAGCCACAGGAGCCAATGGCACCGCTGCTGTGTCTCAGCCAATTTCGGAGTGTCTCGGACGGCTTAGACATTCGCGGACATTGCTGGAGAGAGATGGGGCTCAGGTAAGTAATTAGGGGGTAAGGCTGCTACACACAAAAGGTTTTTTATCCTAATGCATAGAATGTATTAAGATAAAAAACCTTCTGCCTTCACAACACCTTTAAAGTATAACTGAAGGCAAAACCTTTTTTTTTTTAGTTCTGGATACAGTGAAGATGGATAAGAACAGGGGTCCCCAACCCCTGGGCTGCAGACCGGTGCCATTTTGTGGCCTCTCTGCAACCGGCCATGAAGGCTGCTCTGTCACAGGTGCGGCGGGCAGAGAAATGACATCATCTCTCAATGCCCACCCCGCATCACTGCAGTTCCGCACTCACAGCCGTGAAGGCTGCTCTGTTAGATGTGCAGCTGCAGGCAAGCAGAGAGATTACATCATCTCTCACCGCCCCCGCCCTCACTCTGGGACCTAGCCAATGCGCATGTGCCAGTTTCCCGCTCGGACGCTGTAACCCTGGGGAGAGACTGCCAGAAGCCTCTTTCTCTGCTGTCACTGTAAGTCTTTCACTGTTAAAAAAAATCCTTACAAATTGCCTTTACATTTAAAAAGTGACAAGCTGCATCTGGTATTTTTTGATGGCAGGGAACAGTGGGAAGCTTCAGCTGGTGGCAGGATAGTGACAATCTGCATCTAGTGGCAGGCTACATGGCAAGTGACAATCCACATCTGGAGGCAGGCAACGGTGGCAAGTAACAATCCACATCTGGTGGCAGGCAACATGGCAAATTACAATCCGTATCTGGTGGCAGGCAACAAGGCAAGTGGCAATCCGCATCTGGTGGCAGGATAGTGACAATCAGCATCTGGTGGCAGGATAGTAACAATCTGCATCTGGTGGCAGGTAGCGGTGGCAAGTGGTAATCCGCATCTGGTGGCAGGCGATGTGGTAAGTGACAATCCGCATTTGGTGGCAGGCGACGTGGCAAGTGACAAGCTGCATTTTAATAATGGAAATAATGCGCTTCAATCATCCTGACACCATATCAACCATGGTGCTGTGATGATTAAAACACTAACACCAGCCCTGACAATTTAAAACCGCATGCCTGTGAAAAACTGCATCCCCTAACCCCCCCGGGCCTTTGCAACATTTTCTTCCACATGCAATAAATGACACAAATTTCTGCTAAAATATAAAAGACGAGGTTGCACCGAGTGAAAAGATACCCAACATGCCAAACCTTACATTTTTATGCGCCCGTTAAATGGCGTCAAACTTAAGTACCCTTTAATTTCTATAGGCGACGCTTCAAAAGCCCCCTATAGGTATCAGTTTAGTGTTACAGAGGAGGTCTTGTGCTAGAATTATTGCTCTCACTCCGGCGTGCACGCCCATATGTAACATGTGTATGGCAATTGACGTTTTCACACGTAGGCGCCCCCGATGCATGTGTTTACATTCGTGCGTGTGTATTTGTGGGGGTGAGGGGGGCCTCAAAATGTTTTGGGGGGTTTATGTGCTTGGGTGCAACTTTATTTTTTGCAAAAAAAAAAAAATTTTTAATTTCTTAACTTTTTTTTTCACATAAGGGACAAAAAGTCCCATATGTGATTTTTTTTTTTGGTGACAGGTTCTCTTTACCCTGCATGTCTCCCCAGTGCTCCACTAAATGTTTTGCAATGCAGATCGCATTGCAAAACATTATTTCCCAGCTGAGCTAGCCAGGAACACGGAGAGCTTGACCCGGAGGTGACATAAGAGATGTTGTTTTCCGGATCATAAGTAAAAGGGGAGGAGAGCGGACGTGTGTCCGCTCTTCTCCTTCCCCTCTAGCCACTGGCACCTGCCATGGAGCTCCCGGGCATGATGGGCAAGCTGAGCCCGGTAAGCATGGCCGGGGTGGTACCAGTAACGGGGTGTGTGAGAGCAATCGAGCAGGCCTGCTGCTCCGGGAAGACGTTGTATGACGAAACGTGTAGGATGCAAGGATGCTGGCATCATCATGCCAGTCAAGATCGTACTCGCAGCTCGCGGAAACAGAGTAGCGGTCAGAGACGATTGGCAAAAACAAACAGCGTGCACTCCCTAGTGTCAGGTCTGACACTTATCAAATGTGAGTGTACTGGTTTATTCTTTTAATAAAGCCTGTTTTTTAAACGTTAATGCACTATGGGAGCTCTCCTTCTTCCGTCTTTCATGCTCATGGGACCTGTTTGATGGCTTGGAGAGGATAACCTGGAGTGGGGCATTGCTGTGGAGGTGTCCTAGGATAATATTTAAAGGCGCAAGTGATGGTTTATAACTTTACCAGCCATTAACTCTGGTGAGTTAATTTAGTATGATCAGTGGAGGATTACACTGGGTGGTAAGATTTGTTTGAAGCACAGAAGTATCTTTTCACAAAGGAGATCACTGAATTTCCACTGCATTGGACTGTTTTTTACTGTTTTTTATTGTTTTTTTAGGACCAGAGCTGCTATTTTCCTATAAAAAAATATTGGGTTATATATTGTGTTTTATGCATTAAAATAATTAATGTGTATTTTTTCCCCAAAAAGTGCATTTGAAAAACCACTGCACAAATACCACATGACATAAAAAATTGCAACAATCACCATTTTATTCTCTAGGGCCTCTGCAAAAAAATAAAAAAATATTTGGGGGTTATAAGTAGTTTTCTAGCAAAAAATACATCCCTCTTCCACCCCTGCACCCCTCTTCTACTACTCACCTTTGTTCCCCTCTATCACTACTCATCTCTGCACCCCTCTTCCATAGTTCACTTCTGCACCCCCCTTCCAGCCCACCCTGGGAGAACACCTTTTCTCAGTATCAGACAAAGTTGACCTCTAAGTACTGGGTGAGGACCCCCTAAAAAAGATAGGGGAAGGATAGAACCTAATGACCACGCATTAAAAAAAAAAAGCCAGAGGTAGAGACCAGGGGCCTGTAGCTTACGCATGTATTTGCAAATGTGTGCAGACTAAACCAGTTTTTAATGCATACTGTTAGACAGGTTAATTTGGTTAGTCGCAGGCTGGTTGGTAAGTAGAGCTTGGAATTTTCCTTGGATTTTTCCTTTTTTTTTTCTACATATGTTGCCCTCCAGTGCTCTTTGTTGCAAAGGCCATTTATAGGTGGGGGCAGTGGCTAACTTTTTAGACCACACATTAAAGCCCAACTGTTTTCCCATGCAGTTGGACTGTGTCCGCAATATATTGCAACATATTGCATAGCCAACATGTTTGCTAAGCACTATACAACACGTGACAACGAAAGAGGAAGGGGAAATAACTAAGCAGGATAAGGAATTACATCACTATGACTAAATCGCAGAACATCAAAGTCGTTGGGAAAGTCGCATCAAATCGCAACAGAAATCGCGTGGCAAAGTTGCACGACTTTGGGGTCGCAATAGTGGAAACCGAGCCTTAAAGGCTAAACCCTTTTCTGACATTCGTTGCTTACAAGTTAAAATCAATATTTCCTGATAAATTACTTAGAACCCGCAAACATTATATATATTTTTTTAGCAGAGACCCTAGAGAATTGTTGCGATATTTTATATAATGTAGTACAAATACATCTTTGCACACTGATTAGTGTTCCAATGTGTCTCTTCTCCCTCGGTTTCTCTCCCTCACTCAGCTAATGTGACCCCAGTGATAAAGAAGAGGGGAAGAGACAAACAAGAATGCTGTGCAGGTACTCTATGTCCTCCTTATCAACCGATGGCATTATTGGTTTTTAGGACACTGGCGGCTAGAAGGTTGTTGAGGTGTACAATGAAAACCTGGGGCTTTGTGTAACTAATAGGCAGGCTTGATTCACTCGCTGACTTGTATTCAATTTTCGAGCAATTTCTAGGTATTTTGCAAAGGCACCCCTGAAGAAACCTGAAGGCACCCCAGGGTGCCTGGGCACCATGGTTGAAAAAGGCTGCACTACACCTCCAACATGACCAACCACTGGACATGATCAGAATACAATTCTATAACACTCTATGCACAGAACATTACACCTCCAAAATGACTGACCACTAGACATAATTATAATAAACTTCTATCACACTCTATACATAGAACATTATACCTCCAACAGGACTGACCACTAGACATAATCATATTACAATTATATTACACTGTATACATAGAACACTACATCTCTCCAGTATGACTGACGACTAGACATGATCATAATACATTTCTATTACACTTTAGACATAGAACAACACATATCCAACATGTCCAGTGGTTAGTCATGTTGGAGGCACTATAAACAGAACACTACACCTCCAACATGACCAACAACTAGACATAATCATTATGCAATTCTATTACATACATACATAGAACACTACACCTCCAGTGCGACTGATCACCCGACATGATCATCATAATACAATTCTATTACACTCGATGCCAGTTTTGCCAACCTACCAGATTGAAATTCACTGACACCACCCAAAATTTACTGGCATGGCAAGGTCTTTACTGGCATTTCCAAAAGTTACACAATAATGCACTGTACACACGATAGGATTTTCTGATGGAAAATGTTCGATGGGAGCTTGTTGTCGGAAATTCCGACCGTGTGTAGGCTCCATCGGACATTTTCCATCGGAATTTCCGACACACAAAATTTGAGATCTGGATCTCAAATTTTCCGACAACAAAATCCGTTGTCGTAATTTCGATCGTGTGTATTCAATTCCAACGCACCATGTTCGACGCATGCCCCCGCAGGGCCCCCCTCCTCCAAGGCACCCACCCCCCCATGTTGAGGGCATGCGGCCTGGTACGGCTCAGGAGGGGGGGGGGTGCTCGCTCATCCCCACCCCCTTTCCTGGCCGGCCGGGCTGCGTGCTCGGATAAGGGTCTGGTATGGATTGGGGGGGGACCCCCACGCCAATTTTTCGGCGTAGGGGGTTCCCCTTACAATCAATGCCAGACCTAAGGGCCTGGTATGCCCCTGTGGGGGGGAACCCACGCCGGGTTTTTCATTTAAAATTTGGCGCGGTGTTCCCGCCTCAGGATTCATACCAGACAGCTGTCAGCACTGCCTGTCACTCATCGGGGAAGGAAAACAAAGTTTTCCTTTCCCGATGAGTGAGCCATCTCGGCGCTGGCTCCTGCGACGGGGCTCGCAGGTGTTAAATCTCGCCGAGAAATGCGGCGAGATTGACACAATATCGCGGTCACCTACTGTACATAGAACACTATACCTCCAGCATCACTGACCAGTGGACACGATCATAATACAATTCTATTACACTCTATACATAGAATACTACAAACCCAACCACTATGATATGATATGATCATCATACAATTATATTCTTCTCCAT
The DNA here is from genome assembly GCF_042186555.1 of Aquarana catesbeiana. Classification (NCBI taxonomy): domain Eukaryota; kingdom Metazoa; phylum Chordata; class Amphibia; order Anura; family Ranidae; genus Aquarana; species Aquarana catesbeiana. Next base: position 57,675,827 of record NC_133325.1, read on the forward strand.
ACATAGAACTCTACACCTCCAACATGACCAGCTACTGGACATGGACATGACCATAAGACAATTCTTTTACATTATATACATAGAAAACTATACCTCCTACATGACTATACTATACATAGAACACTACAACTGAATGAATGAATGAGTGACTTGTATAGCGCTACTTATGCGAACTGAATCGCCTTAGGGCGCTTTCCGTCGGTGTCCATCTGCGGTATAACACAGTCCTTTACACCATGGGGTCCCGATGCGCTTACAAACACATACACATACCAACATACACATATTTGGCCAATTTTTTCGACAGAATCTAATTAACCTACCAGCATGTCTTTGCAGTGTGGGAGGAAACCAGAGCACCCAGAGGAAACCCACACAGGCACAGGGAGAACATGCAAATTCCAGGCAGATGGTGTCATGGTCGGGATTTGAACCAGCGACCCTATTGCTGCTAGGTGAAAGTGCTAAACACTACACCACTGTGCTGTCTATCACTAGACATGATCATAATATAATTCTATTACACTTTATACATAGAAAACTATACCTCCTACATGACCAACCACTGGACATGACTATAATACAATTCTATTGCACTTTAGACATAGAACAACACACCTCCAACAAGTCCAGTGGTCAGCCATGTTGGAGGCACTATGTTGTTATCATTAAAGAGTGTGATCATGCCCTTCGGTAAAGTCCCTATAGGGGGTTGTTAATGTATAATTCTATGTTTACAGTCAATGTTTATTTTTGTAACGATCTAACTCTGCAGCTGATTCATTCACCACTTTGCCTCAGCTGGCACGTATATTAGGGGTCCTCAGGAAAACCACTTCACTTTGAAAGTTTAATCAATATTGTCTTTAGCAACAAAGCATAGCAGCAACAAATCCATAACCTCTGAAAGGTTTAATTGGGAAATCATCCCATACACAAATCACACTTGGCATGTGCAGTATAAACAATGTAAAGCAAGGACACTTGAAGGAAACCTGTGCTGAGAGAAATACAAAGGCAGCCAATGCCGATCACTATCAGCACGTGCTAAATGACTGACTATTATTTGGATCACATACCTAGAACAAGCATACAGCTAGTGGAGCAAAGTGTTTAAGCCTGTGGTTGCTTGTGCTGGCCCCAAAATTGCTACTGGACACAGTAGAGGTCAGTGAATTAAACCATTGGGTGTAGTGGTGACTAGGGATGAGCTTTGTGTTCGAGTCGAACCCATGTTCGACTCGAACATCGTCTGTTCGGCCGTTCGCAAAATTGCAAACGATGTGGGCCGTTCGCGCCAAATTCGTGTGGCGAGTCACGGCCCATAATTCACTGCGGCATCGCAGTGCATTGCTGGCTGATGATTGGCCAAGCATGCAGTATGACCCGCATACTTGGCCAATCACAGCGCCGTCAGTAGAGAGAGCTGTAATTGGCCAAAGCCAGGGTGGCTTTGGCCAATTATGGCTCAGGGGGTTTGGAACACGCCCCACACTATATAAGGCCGCCTTCACGGCGGCTCTGTGTAGTGTGTTCTGGCGTGCTTAGAGAGAGAGAGAGAGAGAGAGACAGTGTCATTTCATTTGAGTTGGCTAGATAAGGCAGGACAGTCAGTGAGTTAGCTGCACTTACAGTGTATTGTGTATATATATATATGCATCCCAGGTGTTGTATATATATATATATATATATATATATACACACTGTATTTAGTGTATTTACTAGATCCGTTCCTGTTATCTTCCTACTGACAGGCAGGCTTGTCTTGTTACAGTATTTACAGCTACCTGAAGAAAATCGCTGGTGTTCTTTTGATAGTACCACAGTCAGGCAGCTAGACTATTTACAGTTATTGTAGTGCATCCTCCTCACAGTGTTCAGTTAAAGCTACAAGTTAGTTTAGTGTGACCTCTGCACAGTGTTCAGCTAAAACTACAAGTTAGTGTAGTGCGTCCTCCTCACAGTGTTCAGCTAAAGCTACAAGTTAGTTTAGTGTGACCTCTGCACAGTGTTCAGCTAAAGCTACAAGTTAGGGTAGTGTGTCCTCCTCACAGTGTTCAGCTAAAGCTACAAGTGTGTTTAGTGTGACCTCTGCACAGTGTTCAGCTAAAGCTACAAGTTAGGGTAGTGCTTCCTCCTCACAGTGTTCAGCTAAAGCTACAAGTTAGTGTAGTGCATCCTCCTCACAGTGTTCAGCTAAAACTACAAGTTAGTTTAGTGTGACCTCTGTACAGTGTTCAGCTAAAGCTACAAGTTAGTGTAGTGCGTCCTCTGAACAGTGTTCAGCTAAAACTACAAGTTAGTGTAATGCGTCCTCCTCACAGTGTTCAGCTAAAACTACAAGTTCGTTTTTTGCGAGCTCTGCACAGTGTTCAGCTAAAGCTACCTGTAGAAGGTTGGTGGTGTTTTCCTGATCCTATCACTACCGCAGGCAGCTAAATAAGCTACAAGTTAGTTTTTTGCGAGTTCTGGACAGTGTTCACCTAAAGTTACCTGTCGAAGGTTGGTGGTGTTTTCCTGATCCTATCACTACCGCAGGCAGCTAAATAAGCTACAAGTTATTTTTTTGCGAGCTCTGCACACTGTTCACCTAAAGCTACCTGTAGAAGGTTGGTGGTGTTTTCCTGATCCTATCACTACCGCAGGCAGCTAAATAAGCTACAAGTTAGTTTTTTGAGAGCTCTGCACAGTGTTCAGCTAAAACTACAAGTTAGTGTAGTGCGAGCTCTGCACAGTGTTCAGCTAAAGCTACCTGTAGAAGGTTGGTGGTGTTTTCCTGATCCTATCACTACTGCAGGCAGCTAAATAAGCTACGAGTTAGTTTTTTGCGAGCTCTGCACAGTGTTCAGCTAAAGCTACCTGTAGAAGGTTGGTGGTGTTCTCATACTACAGGCAGGCAGTTGATTTTGCTAGCTGCAGTATCAGTATATATATATATATATATATATATATATATATATATATATATATATATATATATATATATATATCCCAGCTTAGTGCAGCTACAGGCCATTAGTATGTCTGGAAGGCCAACATGGAGAGGCAGACAGTCACAAGCCAATAAAAGAGGGAAAGCAGGCTCTGTGTCTAGAGGCAACAGTGCTGGTTGTGGAGACGGTGCATCCTCATCAGCACATGGCCGTGGGACACGCTTGGCTTTTTTTTCGACAGCTGGCCATGTTGAGCCGCAACATGCGGAAGACTTGGTCGAGTGGATGACCAAGCCGTCCTCATCCTCCTCATCCTCTCTCACCCTTGCTCAGGTTACTTTGTCTGGCAAAGCAGCTGCCAACACGGCCTCTTCCCTCGGCTCAATGGCATCATTGACTCCTTCCCTAGCCCCACCATGTTCTCCTGAGGAGTCCCTCGAACTGTTTGACCACAGTGTTGGGTACATGCTCCAGGAGGATGCCCAGCGTTTAGAAGGCTCCGATGATGATACTGAGCTAGATGAAGGCAGTAACGTGAGCACGGACAGAGGGGGTGCCCAAGAAGGACAGCAATCTGGCAGTCATGCTCCCCCTGCTGCAGCATACCTCCAGGTTTGCTCCAGTGATGAGGAGGGAGGGGATGATGAGGTCACTGACTCAACGTGGGTGCCTGATAGGAGAGAGGAGGAGGAGGAGGAGGCACATCACCAACGAGGCAGGATGCCCTCCAGGGGCCAGCCTAAGGGCAGCACACTGACTGCATCACACCCCAAAGCTCCGCATGTGCAGGGCGCTGCTGTCTCTGCGTGTTATTCCAAAAGTTCTTTGGTGTGGGCCTTTTTTGAGACGAGTGCATCAGATCGCACCACTGCTATTTGCAACATATGTCTCAAGCGTATCTCGCGTGGCCAAAACATCTCCCGCTTGGGCACCACATGCTTGACCAGACATATCTTGACCTGCCATGCAGTTCGTTGGCAAGCGTATCTAAAAGACCCACACCAAAGAACAAAGAGGACCTCTCCTTGCTCCTCATCAGCTGAGATCTCCAACCCCACTATACCTTCAGTCCTCTCTGAGACCTGCACTGAGAGGAATGAAGGTGTAGAATTAGGTGTGTCACAGCCAAGTACTTGTGGGCAATCTGCTTTCGGTACACCGACGTCAGATTGTAGCAGGCAAATTTCCCTGCCCCAGCTGCTGCACCGCCGAAAGAAGTTCGCTCCCAGCCATCCACATGTCCAGCGGTTGAATGCTAGCTTGGCAAAATTGCTAGCACTTCAACTGCTGCTTTTTCAGTTGGTAGACTCTGCCCCCTTCCGTGAGTTTTTGGAATGTGCGGTTCCTCAGTGGCAGGTACCCAAACGTCACTTTTTCTCACGGAAGGCGATTCCGGCTCTCTACCGGCATGTGGAAGGCAATGTCCATGCCACGCTGGATAGGGTGGTCAGCGGTGCATATTACCGCTGACTCATGGTCCAGCAGGCATGGACAGAGACGTTACCTAGGTTTCACAACACATTGGGTGACTCTGCTGGCAGCTGGGAAGGATGCAGGACAAGGTGCAGTAGTGTTGGAGGTTGTTCCACCACCACTGCCCCAGTGTGGCTCCTGTCTCCCAAGCACACCAGCTCAAGCACCGCATGGAATCTTTTGGCCTGCATACTTGCGTAGCCCCTTGAATGGCTATGGAGCACCGCTGGTTCTGAGGACAAAGCACAGGAAGAGGCCATGGAGAAAGAAGAAGAGGAGGGGGTGCCACAATCATTAATAGTGGCATTTTGGAGGCGTGGTGGTGGAACAACCTCCAACACTACTGCACCTTGTCCTGCATCCTTCCCAGCTGCACCATGTAAAACAGACGCTGGCGATGGTTGTTGGAACCGATCATACCTTGGGGCTGCGGACTAAAAAATTGTCTGAACGCATCGGTCAGACAGCCACCTTCTCCACCTCTCCTTCTTTGGATGACCGAAGCCTCAGCAACACGTTGTCCAGAAACAGGAGTTTGTAACCTCCCAGTCTCTGGGAGCGCGTTGCACAGACCTTTCTGCAAGGCCTCCCGAAGATGTTTCATCCTCTGCTCCCTCTGCGATGGCAAGATAAGGTCTGCAACCTTACCCTTGTAATGTGGATCAAGGAGGGTTGCCAGCCAGTATTGGTCCTTCTCCTTGATACCACGAATACGAGGATCCTTACACAGGCTTTGCAGGATCAGGGAGGCCATGCAGCGTAGGTTTGCTGAGGCATTCGGTCCGGAGTCCTCTGGGTCACTAAGGACGACATGGTCCGCAGCCACCTCCTCCTAGCCACGTACAAGTCCATGTGTTTCTTGGGACTGATCCCTTAAAGACTGCTGCTGATGCTGAGTGCCAGGCTCCACCTCCATTCTGACACAATCCTCCTCCTCGTCCTCTTCCTGTGTGATCGGCAGGCACGCAGGAACACTGTCTGGATAAAGGGGGCCTTGAGAGCTAAGGAAGTCCTCCTCTTCCTGCCTCTGTTCTGCCTCGAGTGCCCTGTCCATTATTCCACACCAGCGTCTGTTTTACATGGTGCAGGAATACCTAGGGGCAAGATCTGACTTGGACATCTTTCCCACCGAAAATCCTCTGGGTTACTGGGTCTTGAGGATGGATCACTGGCCAGAGCTTGCACAGTATGCAATTGAACTACTGGCCTGTCCTGCATCCAGCGTTCTTTCGGAACGCACATTCAGTGCTGCTGGAGGCTTTGTAACCGATCACAGGGTGCGTCTGTCCACTGACTCGGTCGATCGACAGACCTTCAAAAAAATGAGTGGATCACCACTGATCACCACCAGCTACCAAGCACCTGATGCTGATGTAACTGAATAATTTTTTTTGAAATCTCAGACCCCTTCAAAGACTGCCTATGCTGATGCTGAGTGACTATCCTGAGTAATTATCCTCTTCCTCCTCAATGATCACGCTGATAGCTTGTAAGAACATTTTTGGTTCTGGGCGCCGCCACCAGTGCCTAAGGCCCAATTTTTCAGCCCCTGTTTAACAGGGGCGTGTAATTACAATTTTTGATGCAATACTTTGCAGCAGGGCTCGTTCCTGCGTTCCAACTAGAGTATCTGTGAGGGGTTGCAGTGTTGTGGCATCAGCACCAGTGCCTAAGGCCCAATTTTTCAGCCCCTGTTTAACAGGGGCGTGCATTTACAATTTTTGATGCAATACTTTGCAGCAGGGCTCGTTCCTGCGTTCCAACTAGAGTATCTGTGAAGGGTTGCAGTGTTGTGGCACCAGCACCAGTGCCTAGGGCCCAATTTTTCAGCCCCTGTCTAATAGGGGCATGTAATTACAATTTTTGATCTAATATTTCACAGCAGGGCCTGTTTCTGCGCCCACCAAGAGCGAGTAAGGACTTACAGTGTTGTGGCACCAGCACCACCACCAGTGTTCCTGCGTGCCCGCCGATCACACAGGAAGAGGACGAGGAGGAGGATTGTGTCAGAATGGAGGTGGAGCCTGGCACTCAGCATCAGCAGCAGTCTTTAAGGGATCAGTCCCAAGAAACACATGGACTTGTACGTGGCTAGGAGGAGGTGGCTGCGGACCATGTCGTCCTTAGTGACCCAGAGGATGAAACATCTTCGGGAGGCCTTGCAGAAAGGTCTGTGCAACGCGCTCCCAGAGACTGGGAGGTTACAAACTCCTGTTTCTGGACAACGTGTTGCTGAGGCTTCGGTCACCAAAGGCCCAATTTTTCTGCCCCTGTTCAACAGGGGCATGTAATTACAATTCTTGATCTAATATTTCACAGCAGGGCCCTGTGAGGGCTTACAGTGTTGTGGCCACAACAACACCTAAGGCCCAAATTTCTGCTGAGTATATAGAGAAGGCCCCTACTTTCAAATATCCAACTTACAAACGACTCCTACTGGCAAACGGAAGGAGACAACAGGAAGTGAGATGAAATCTACCCCTAGGAAGGGAAATTCTCTCCTGTAATATGGGAAAAACATTTCTCCTTTCCACTGATGCTTTATCACCAATTCTTGTTTCACAAAAAAACCCCAAATTTTCAAAAAACATTTGTCATTGGGACAAAAAGTGAGGTGAAATCTTCTGAAGAGGAGCACAGACAGCAAAACAAATGTCACAGGGGTGATAACCCGTCCCTATGTTTTCCAAAAAGCTTAAAATAGATTTTTTGGCTGGAGCTAAACACGTTAAAAATGTACCAGTTCAAAATTACAAACAGATTCTATTTAACAACAAACCTACAGTCCCTGTCTTGTTTGCACCGTCTGTATAATGCTGTTCAGAGTACAGAGCCTGTATACTGCTGTTTCCTTTTTTAATTTGGGTGCGAGGTTCCCCTTAATATCCATACAAGACTCAAAGGGCCTGGTAATGGACTGGGGGGTACCCATGCCGTTTGTCTCACTAATTTTCATCCATGTTGTCAGGACCCGACATTACATTAAAGCCGCAAGCAGTTTTAAATGACTTTTTTTCCTTTAAAATTGACATTTTGTGCAGGGACTGTTCTAAGCACGGGAAACACGTGCCACTTTACAGGCATACTATAGGCACCCCCCAGGTACGATATTTAAAGGAATATTTCACTTTTTTTTTTGCTTTAAGCATCATTAAAATCACTGCTCCCGAAAAAACGGCCGTTTTTAAAAGTTTTTTTTGCATTGATACATGTCCCCTGGGGCAGGACCCGGGTCCCCAAACCCTTTTTAGGACAATACCATGCAAATTAGCCTTTAAAATGAGCACTTTTGATTTTGAACGTTTGAGTCCCATAGATGTCAATGGGGTTCTAACGTTTGTGCGAATTTTCGGTCCGTTCGCAGGTTCTGGTGCGAACCGAACTGGGGGGTGTTCGGCTCATCCCTAGTGGGGACTAGACATCTAACCATATTAGAAATGTCAGAATCTCAACATTCTTCAGGTGGTAACTTTCCTTCATTACAGCAGAGATTGGCATGATAGGCATGATAGGCAAAAGGGGAAGCAAGTGTTAAAGGAGAAGTCCAGCCTGGTATGGTATAAAATAACAGTCCACACAATTAAAAACCCGTTGGCTGGGCTTCTCCTAAGGGTCACAGGAGTGCAATTCGTTTTGCACTCCTGTGACCCGTTTTTAGCAGAGAGCGGACTGAAGTCTGCTCTCTGCTGACGTCACCAAGATCAGTCCAGGCACTGAAGTCCGCTCTCTGCTGACGTCACCAAGATCAGTCCAGGCACTGCGTTATCCCGACTTCGTAAGGTGCCTGGACTGATGGCCGTCTCAGCCTCTCAGCGAGCCGCTGATACGGCTGATCACCACCCCTCCACAGCTCAGCGCTCCAGTGAGCATGGAGGAGCAGAGCAGGGGAGCTGCTGATTGACAGTCAGCGGCTGAGAGAACAAAGCCATCAGTGGCTCGGTTCTCAGTGCAAGGATGCCAGGGGACAGATGCAGTATCGGACTGATGCTGCATCCACCTAGGTAAATATGATTATGGGAAAAAATGGATTCCCATACTTCTACTTCAACTATATTTTTTTCCAGGTTTTCTATTATTTTTTTTTGAGTTTTTTTAATTGTGTGGACTGTTATTTTATACCATACCATTTCATACCTTTAAAGCCAACCTACTGTGCTACTTATACTTACCTTCCGCACACTTTCCCACCAGCCCTTTCTCCTGTCTTAAAAAGTATGACAGCCATTTGGTTATTGAGAAAAATAAAGGATTTACACAATCACATTGTACAATTTTCATTTCAAGATACGCAGTTGAAGAAAAAGTAAAAAGTACAAATTTACAGTATATGGGAAAGGACTTGAAAGAGATGAGTCAATCTCAGAGTTGGAGAGCAGGTTTGACAAGTTTACAGAACTGAAACCCTTCACAGATCATCAAAGGCAGCTTTTTCCAACTAGGATTCCTCCAATGTTTGCTAGGGGTTCCTTGAGCAAGGAGGCACTTCTTCCTCTAGGATATGTAACCACTGACACCAATGATCTTTTTAAAAATCTGTAGGGGGGTCATTCTTCCCACTGACCATCAATGTAATAAGCATTCTTGCCACTAACCACCACACTAATGAACCGCGAGCTGTTGATATAGTAAATATTGCCAGGGGTTCGCTAAGACCCAAAAGTTATTTTAAGGGATCCTTTGTGTTAGAAAGGTTGGGAAACTCTAGAGTCTAGAGCAATGTTTCTCAACCAGGGTGCCATTTACACTCTTCCAGGATGTCGCAAGCATGGGACACAGTTTGCCCAGGATTAGCATCCTGGGCAAACTGTTGCCATGGTGCATGTAGGCCATCCAGCCTCCAGCACCTTAACAACCAATGACCACGACCCATCGCTTCATTTTTTGCTATGGTGTTGGTGGTCAGCCTGCCCACACCATGGCAACACATGATGCTGATCCAGGGCAGGCAGCATGCAGTCCTGCCCCCAGCACTCAGGATATGGGACAGAACTTTACCGCCCCACCCTCTGCTGCGCTACTGGAACCAAAAGGTGGGGCTTTGTGATGGAGGAATGTGTGCTTGGTGGACTCTTTGATTGGGGGCTGTGTGATTGGGGGGCTTCTGATGTGATGAGAGGACTCTAGAAGAGGTGAACTTTGTCATGTAGGGACTCTTATGTGATGGGGGGCTCTCATGTATAAGGGCTCCTCTGATGTAAAGGGAGGACTATGATGTGATGGGCAGTTGTAATAGAGGGACTCTGATGTGAGGGAGGGGCTTCTGGTGTTAATTTTATCAAGACAGTTGTGTGCATTGTTCCAAGACCAGGTTTCCCAATAAAGCGGAGTTCCACCCTGAAAAAAATGTTTTACATAATTACACACCTAATAAAGAAACATTTGGAGTTCTGTCTCTACACCATTGTATCATTTTTGTATAGCAGTTTACTCTCTGCAGTAGCTGGTTCATTATACTGCAAGTGGTCAGAAGAGGATGTACAAACTTGTGAATACAAAAAAAATATTTTATCAACATCCACTATTAAACATATGTAATGGTTTTTAATGTAATAATGCATTATGCTCAGATCAATTAAAAAAAAAAAAAAAATGTGGTCGAAACTCCGCTTTAATAAGCAACATTTACACTCCCAAATTGACAAAAGATTACGTAACACCGATCTAAGGTAATCAACTGAGTTCTGTCTCTACACCATTGTATCATTTTTGTATAGCAGTTTACTCTCTGCAGTAGCTGGTTCATTATACTGCAAGTGGTGAGCACAGGAATCTCCATATAATGTACACAGTGCAGAGATCTCCCTCATTTTATTTCCCCTGCTGGTCAAATGTTTTTAGCCTGTAGTGTTAAGCTATTTTCTTTTTTGGTCAAATGTTCTTCAACTCTTCTAGTCAAACGTTCTTAAGGCTTCTTTCTCTTAGTATCGGTGTTAAGGAATGTTACATTCATCCTGCAGTTATTATCAGGGGACCTTTTATTGTGGAAACAAATGTGATCAGGATGTTTCCTTGTTATTGGGAGCTGGAAATTGTGCAGAATGTGTCAGATTTGAACAATTTAAATTGTGTCAAGGCCCTCATATATTTTATAATAACAGCATGTATGTTGACAGCTGTTAGCACTTGAAGGCAGTGAGCTATTACTGTTGCACGCGGTATTCCTAAACTTGGCCATTTATGGTTCACTTTTTTTTCATTCAGCCAGCCAGCTGAATGAAAAAACTGAATCGATTCCTCCATCCACACACTCAAGGTGGTTGTAAGAACCCCCCCCCACTGTGTAATTGTATTCTGACAGCGGGACTCCCTATCCGGCAGAATACACTGATCAGCACTGCAGTGATTGGCTATGTGCGCTGAATGAAGCAAAATTTTTCAGCAATCTGCTTCATGAGAAGCCAATTATTAATTCAACTTCTTGAGAACAGGAACGGCCATACATGGATTGCAATTCATCAGTCCATTTTCAATCCATGTATGGCCAGCTTAATATTGGAGTTACAATTGGAGAATGCCGACGTTTATGATCATTGGATATTGTACATTTTAAAGTACCACTATATACATATGTATACACCGAAGAAGACAACATGGTTGTTTGCAATATGCACAGGACTCGTAGTTATAAGCATACAATATATGTATGATATCTCAGAATAGTTCAATATCCCATTGAATTTTCTCATGAGTATAGCCAGAGCTATTACGTTTTCTGCATAATTAGTTTTCACAATGACCTAAACTATTACCAGATACTTGTTTATCTTATTTATTACTCCATTATGGGTTGCTTAGGCCACATAAGCATTATTAATATTACTCACAGAAATTACGTACTTCTAATTCTATCCAGGGATTACTGTACATGATGGGATTCTACGTACTGTACGTGTTTTGTGCTGTTTTCACAAGGATTGTTTGTTGTTATGCAGAACCTGCATCAATTTTTTTGCTGTATTATGCAAGGTATGACTATGCACTCACTGGCCACTTTATTAGGTACACCTGTTCAATTGCTTGGCAACACAAAATTGCTACTCAGCCAATCACATGGCAGCAACTCAATGCATTTAGGCACCTAGAAGTGGTGAGAACAACTTGCTGACAGTCAAACCGAGCATCAGAATGGGGAAGAAAGGGGATTTAATGACTTTGAATATGGCATTGTTGTTGGTGCCAGACAGGCTGGTCTGAATATTTCAAAAACGGCTGATCTACTGGGATTTTCACACACAACCATCTCTAGGTCTTACAGAGAATGGTCCGAAAAAGAGAAAATATCCAGTGAGCGGCAGTTGTGTGAATGAAAATGCCTTGTTGATGTCAGAGGAGAATGGGCAGACTGGTTCAAGTTGATAGAAAGGCAACACTAACTCAAATAACCACTCATTATAAGCAAGGTATGCAGAATACCATCTCTGAACACACAACACATAGAACTTTGAGGCTGATAGGCTACAGCAGCAGAAGACCACACCGGGTGCCACTCCTGTCAGCTAAGAACAGGAAACTGAGGCTACAATCTGCACAGGCTCACCAAAATTGGACAATAGATGATTGGAAAAATCTGGTCTGATGAGTCTCTATTTCAGCTGCGACATTTAAATGGTAGGGTCAGAATTTGGCGTAAACAACATGAATGCATGGATCCATCCTGCTTTGTATCAACAGTTCAGGCTGGTGGTGGTGTAATGGTGTGGGGGATATTTTCTTGGCACACTTTGGGCCCCTTAGTACCAACTAAGCATCATTTAAACACCACGGCCTACCTGAGTATTGTTGCTGACCATGTCCATCCCTTTATGACTACAGTGTACCCATCTTCTGATGGCTCCTTCCAGCAGGATAATGCACCATGTCACAAAGCTCAAATCATCTCAGAACAGGTTTATTGAACAGGACAATGAGGTCACTGTACTCCAATAGTCTCCACAGTCACCAGAGCTTAAGTCAATATGGACCAAAATCTTGGAGGAATGTTTCCAACACCTTGTTGAATCTATGCTACGAAGAATGAAGGGAGTTTTGAAGACAAAAGGGGGTCCAACCCGGTACCAGCAAGGTGCACCTAATAAAGTGGCCGGTAAGTGTATATACATATTATACATGCTGTATTATACATTCATAATAGTGTGAATGGCGCATCAAAGGCAAAGGGGGGTGTGAGTTAGTAGAGTTTAAGGCCCAGGTTGGTGTCTGTGTGGTTTTCAGGGTTTATGGAAATAGATGGTAGTAACATGGGACAGGGAGCGGGGCTGAGAGTGAACAGAGGGGATGGGGGCTGGAAGTGAATTATCAGATGAGAGGAATCGAGGGGCGGCATGTTGGTTGGTAGTACATGGGGAACCATGGTGCCAACATTTTAGAATAATTTACACCAAGTATTAGCCTGATGGTAAAGTTTTTAGGTGTGAGTTAGAACCCTTGTGGACTGGGCTGAAGCACTGGGACCCAAGAATAACACAAGAATGTTAACGTATTTTCCCCTGCCAGTGACACCTGTCCTGTCACTGACTACAAAGTAATTTTGTGGGAAATTATTCACTTAACCAGCAATTCTGTTTACTGAAAAAAATTACTTCTCTCTGTACAGTGGATTCCAGAAATCATATGGCACTGCAGCTGATATATTAACTAACAGCATTGCTCTTTAACGTGTGTTTTATCACAGGCACGTGATAGTTTACATTTTTGGGGTTGTATTCGAGATGTGCAAAGAGAGATCACAAAAACACTTGTAGTTATAACATTTAATTAACCACTTCAGCCCCGGAAGGTTTTACCCCCTTCCTGACCAGAGCACTTTTTACAATTCGGCACTGCGTCGCTTTAACTGCTAATTGCGCGGTCATGCAATGCTGTACCCAAACGAAATTTGCGTCCTTTTCTTCCCACAAATAGAGCTTTCTTTTGATAGTATTTGATCACCTCTGCCGTTTTTATTTTTTGCGCTATACACGGAAAAAGACCGAAAATTTTGAAAAAAAATGATATTTTCTACTTTTTGTTCTAGAAAAAATCCAATAAACTCAATTTTAGTCATACATTTAGGCCAAAATGTATTCGGCCACATGTCTTTGGTAAAAAAAATGTCAATAAGTGTATATTTATTGGTTTGCGCAAAAGTTATAGCGTCTACAAACTAGGGTACATTTTCTGGAATTTACACAGCCTTTAATTTATGACTGCCTATGTCGTTTCTTGAGGTGCTAAAATGGCAGGGCAGTACAAAACCCCCACAAATGACCCCATTTTGGAAAGTAGACACCCCAAGGAATTTGCTGAGAGGCATGTTGAGCCCATTGAATATTCATTTTTTTTGTCCCAAGTGATTGAATAATGACAAAAAAAAAAAAAAAAAAAAAAATTACAAAAAGTTGTCACTAAATGATATATTGCTCACACAGGCCATGGGCATATGTGGAATTGCACCCCAAAATACATTCTGCTGCTTCTCCTGAGTATGGGGATACCACATGTGTGGGACTTTTTGGGAGCCTAGTCGCGTACGGGGCCCCGAAAACCAATCACTGCCTTCAGGATTTCTAAGGGCGTACATTTTTGATTTTACTCCTCACTACCTATCACAGTTTTGAAGGCCATAAAATGCCCAGATGACATAAAACCCCCCCAAATGACCCCATTTTGGAAAGTAGACACCCCAAGCTATTTGCTTTGAGGCATGTTGAGTCCATGGAATGTTTTATATTTTGACACAAGTTGCGGGAAAGTGACAAATTTTTTTTTTTTTTTTTTTTTTTTGCACAAAGTTGTCACTAAATGATATATTGCTCACACAGGCCATGGGCATATGTGGAATTGCACCCCAAAATACATTTAGCTGCTTCTCCTGAGTATGGGGATACCACATGTGTGGGACTTTTTGGGAGCCTAGCCGCGTACGGGACCCCGAAAACCAATCACCACCTTCAGGATTTCTAAGGGCGTACATTTTTGATTTTACTCCTCACTGCCTATCACAGTTTCGGAGGCCATGGAATGCCCAGGTGGCACAAACCCCCCCCAAATGACCCCATTTTGGAAAGTAGACACCCCAAGCTATTTGCTGAGAGGCATGGTGAGTATTTTGCAGCTCTCATTTGTTTTTGAAAATAAAGAAAGACGAGAAAAAAAAATTTTTTTTTTCTTTTTTCAATTTTCAAAACTTTGTGACAAAAAGTGAGGTCTGCAAAATACTCACTATACCTCTCATCAAATAGCTTGGGGTGTCTACTTTCCAAAATGGGGTCATTTGGGGGGGTTTTTTGCAACCTGGGCATTCCATGGCCTCCGAAACTGTGATAGGCAGTGAAGAGTGAAATCAAAAATTTACGGCCTTAGAAAGCCTGAAGGCGGTGCTTGGTTTTCAGGGTCCCGTACGCAGCTAGGCTCCCAAAAAGTCTCACACATGTGGTATCCCCGTACTCAGGAGAAGCAGCAGAATGTATTTTGGGGTGTAATTTCACATATTCCCATGGCATGTTTGAGCAATATATCATTTAGTGACAACTTTGCGCAAAAAAAAATAAAAAAAATAAAAAATTGTCTCTTTCCCGCAACTTGTGTCACAATATAAATTATTCCATGGACTCAACATGACTCTCAGCAAATAGCTTGGGGTGTCTACTTTCCAAAATGGGGTCATTTGGGGGGGTTTTGAACTGTCCTGGCATTTTATGCACAACATCTAGAAGCTTATGTCACACATCACCCACTCTTCTAACCACTTGAAGACAAAGCCCTTTCTGACACTTATTGTTTACATAAAAAAATAATTTTTTTTTGCAAGAAAATTACTTTGAACCCCCAAACATTATATATTTTTTTTAAAGCAAATGCCCTACAGATTAAAATGGTGGGTGTTTCATTTTTTTTTTTCACACAGTATTTGCGCAGCGATTTTTCAAACGCATTTTTTGGGGAAAAAACACACTTTTTTACATTTTAATGCACTAAAACACACTATATTGCCCAAATGTTTGATGAAATAAAAAAGATGATCTTAGGCCGAGTACATGGATACCAAACATGACATGCTTTAAAATTGCGCACAAACGTGCAGTGGCGACAAACTAAATACATTTTTAAAAGCCTTTAAAAGCCTTTACAGGTTACCACTTTAGATTTACAGAGGAGGTCTACTGCTAAACTTACTGCCCTCGATCTGACCTTCGCGGCGATACCTCACATGCATGGTGCAATTGCTGTTTACATTTGACGCCAGACCGACGCTTGCGTTCGCCTAAGCGCGAGAGCAGGGGGGACAGGGGTGCTTTTTTTTTTTTTTTTTTTTTTTTCTTTATTATTATTATTTTTTTATCTTATTTTTAAACTGTTCCTTTCATTTTTTTTTTTTTTTAATCATTTTTATTGTTATCTCAGGGAATGTAAATATCCCCTATCATAGCAATAGGTAGTGACAGGTACTCTTTTTTGCAAAAATTGGGGTCTATTAGACCCTAGATTTCTCCTCTGCCCTCAAAGCATCTGACCACACCAAGATCGGTGTGATAAAATGCTTTCCCAATTTCCCAATGGCGCTGTTTACATCCGGCGAAATCTAAGTCATAAAATGCTCGTAGCTTCTGGGTTCTTAGGCCATAGAGATGTTTGGAGCCACTCTGGTCTCTGATCAGCTCTATGGTCAGCTGGCTGAATCACCGGCTGCATTTTCAGGTTCCCTGTTGAGACAGGAGAGCCAGAGAAAAACACGGAAGACGTTGGGGGGGGAGGGGCATTCCCTCCCACTGCTTGTAAAAGCAGTCTAGAGGCTAATTAGCCGCTAGGATTGCTTTTACATGAAAGCCGACCGCTGGCTGAAAAGAATGATACCAAGATGATACCTAAACCTGCAGGCATCATTCTGGTATAACCACTCAAAGTCGTGAATGGCGTACCTGAAGACAAAAAAATGGTTAACAATAAAGCACAGTAAACGGTAAGGTATAAAAAATTGCATACCTGAAAAGCAAACATGATAAAACATAATAACAATAAAACATTGCAGAATAGAATACAGTAAAAAAGAACAGAACAATAGAGAGAGAGAATAGAGAGAGAAAGAACAATAAAACGACAACTATTTTTTTTTTATTTTATATTTTTGTATGTTTTTTTTTTTTTTTTTTTTTACACTTTTTTTTGTAACTAACTTTTATAACTGTAACCGGTTCCAGGTTCGGGTCTCTCAAAATGCGATGGCATCTTGGGAGACCCTGTGAAAGTGTGCCCTAGTCTGTGCAATGCTGTACCCTACGCTAATACTCAACTAGTGTATGGTAGCGTTCAAAACATTCACCAATGCAAAGACCAGGATTGTCAGGACAGGAGGGACAATAATAGCGGGTGTCACGCCTATATCCGCGCTTGCTGCAGACACAACATCTTTTTTGGGGGGGTTCGTTGGGTAGGGGTACTCGGGAGGACATAAAGAAAATGCCTCTCATGCAGCCGACTGCATTTGGTTGGGGATGTGAATGGGGGAAGTACGGGCGCTGCAGAAGCGGTGGGTTCCCAATTAGGATTGGCGAATGCAGCAGGAAGGGCACTATGGGCACGACGGGCCTGTGTTTGTCTTCTTGGTGGCAGCGGGACACTACTTGTGCTTGCCACCTCACCAGCTTGAACTGCACTTATGGGACTCGCCACGTCACCAAGTGTTACTGCAGTGCTGGTTTGACTACGACCGGGGTGTACTAGGCCGCTGGTGCTTGCCAGTTCACCAAAACGCTACCAAAAAAACTGTTAGCGATCGCAGGGATCAGGCCTGACTCTGCGAACGCTGCAGTTATGCGTTTAGTGTTTTGTAAGTGTCAGTGATCGATCGATACTGCACTTGGGTGGGCTGGGCTGGGCCGGGCGGAGGGGCAAAACGCAGGTGCTAGCAGGTATCTGGGCTGATCCCGCTAACACTGCGTTTGTGGGAACCCTAAACTGCTGGGGACGCTAGTATAGATCTGATCGGATCAGATATTGATCAGTTCAGATACTATACCACTAAGGGAGGCGTATGCTGCGTGCGTGGGTGTTAGCGGTACTGGCGCTAATCTGACGCTGCTTGGGGCTGGTGCTTGCCAGTTCACCAAAACGCTACCAAAAAAACTGTTAGCGATCGCAGGAATCAGGCCTGACTCTGCGAACGCTGCAGTTATGCGTTTAGTGTTTTGTAAGTGTCAGTGATCGATCGATACTGCACTTGGGTGGGCTGGGCTGGGCCGGGCGGAGGGGCAAAACGCAGGTGCTAGCAGGTATCTGGGCTGATCCCGCTAACACTGCGTTTGTGGGAACCCTAAACTGCTGGGGACGCTAGTATAGATCTGATCGGATCAGATATTGATCCGATCAGATACTATAGCACTAAGGGAGGCGTATGCTGCGTGCGTGGGTGTTAGCGCTACTGGCACTAACCTGACGCTGCCTGGGGCTGGTGCTTGCCAGTTCACCAAAACGCTACCAAAAAAACTGTTAGCGATCGCAGGGATCAGGCCTGACTATGCGAACGCTGCAGTTATGCGTTTAGTGTTTTGTAAGTGACAGTGATCGATCGATACTGCACTTGGGTGGGCCGGGCGGAGGGGCAAAACGCAGGTGCTAGCAGGTATCTGGGCTGATCCCGCTAACACTGCGTTTTCGGGAACCCTAAACTGCTGGGGACGCTAGTATAGATCTGATTGGATCAGATATTGATCCGTACAGATACTATACCACTAAGGGAGGCGTATGCTGCGTGCGTGGGTGTTAGCGGTACTGGCGCTAATCTGACGCTGCCTGGGGCGACGCATATCACCACCGGGCGATCAGGGGGCTAAACCTTTATTCGGTAATAAACGGCAGGTGCCCTGACACTATAAAAAATAAACGAACTAACCAGCGTCACTCGTAACAGTTATACGGTGATCAGTGGTGAAAGGGTTAACTAGGGGGCAATCAAGGGGTTAAAACCTTTATTAGATAGTATATGGGGGTCCCTGACGCTATAAAACGCTGACGGCGAACCTAAATATTTACGTTCCTAACTAGCGTCACCAGCGACACTAATACAGCGATCAGAAAAATGATCGCTTAGTGACACTGGTGACAGGGGGTGATCAAGGGGTTAAAACTTTATTAGGGGGGGTTAGGGGGGTATCCTAGACCTAAAGGGGGGTAATATTCACTGCCCTAACACTGTAACTGTCACAAACTGACACTATGCAGTAATCAGAAAAAAAAAAAAAAAAATACTGCTAATGTCAGTTTGTGACAGGGGGGGGGGTGATCGGGGGGGGGATCGGGGGGCGATCGGGGGGGGATCGGGGGTGTAAGGTATGCCTGGCATGTTCTACTGTGTGTGTGTGTGTTGTGTGCACTCACATGTCTTCTCTCCTCGGCGCTGGGACGGAAACTGCCAGACCGAGGAGAGATGACATCACATCCTCTGCCTGTGTGAAACTACACACAGGCAGGGGAGGATTCCTATTGGCTGGGAGCGATCGCGAGGGGGGGGCCACGATCGGATGGTCTCCCCCTCGCCTCCCGACGCTCCTAGTCAGATGCCGACCGCCGGTGGCACCGGGGGGGGGTCCGATCGGACCCCCCGCCCGCGGGAGGCAGATCACGTACAGGTACGTGATTCTGCCTGCCCGTGCCATTCTGCCGACGTATATATACGTTAGGCGGTCGGCAAGTGGTTAAGAAATGACAGATACAGATAACAAGGACTTGTATATAGGGAAATGGCAAACCCCCTTGCAAGCAACATGACCTTTAAAGGACCTGGTCAGTTTATAATAACAATCCTTTGGTATGAAGTCAGCTAAGGTAACCAGGCTTGGAAGGCTTTATTAGATATTGTGAGACAACTTTAACCACTTGCCTACTGGCGCTTTTACCCCCTTCCTGCCCAGGCCAATTTTCAGCTTTTCAGCGCTGTCGCACTTTGAATGACATTTGCGCGGTCACGCAATACTATACCTAAACAAAATTTGTATCATTTTTTTTCACACAAATAGAGCTTCCTTTTGGTAGTATTTAATCACCACTGGGTTTTTTTATTTTTTGCTAAATAAACAAATAAAGACCAAAAAAAAAAACTTTTGCATAGTTTGTTATAAAATTTTGGAAACAGGTAATTTTTCTCCTTCACTGATGTGCACTGATGAGGGTGCACTGATGGGCACTGAAAGGCTGCACTGATAAGCACTGTTGAGGTGGTACTAATGAGGCGGCACTGATGGGCATTGATGGGCACTGATAAGGCAGCACTGGTGAGCACTGATGAGGAGGCACTGATGGACACTGATAGGTGACATTGACCGGCAGCACTGATGGCCAGAAATTAAGAAATAAGCAGAGGGCACACTGGCCTAGTGCATTATCCTCAATATATTGCTTTATTAAATAAAGAAATGATACTCACAAACATACACTTGAATACAGCATATCAAATATTAGGCAGCCTAATGTCTATAGTGTTACATTGTAGATGAAGATGTCCCACAGAAAGACTGGCTGACATGGTTTGAGGTATCACCTCTTCCTCAGAGCCAACTCTGGCTCTGAGGAAGAGGTGATACCTTGAAATGCAGTCTTACTGTGGGAGGTTTTCATCTACAATGTGACACTATGGATGGTAAGCTGCAAAATATTTTATATGCTGTATTCAAGTGTATGTTTGTGAGTATCATTTCTTTATTTAATAAAGCAATATATTGAGAATAATGTACTAGGCCGGTGTGCCCTCTATTTATTTCTTAATTTCAGTGCATTTAGACACCCCCAGTCTTAAGAGGGCAGCAAGGTGGCATCTATCCGGATCTGCCAGGACAAGAGCTTAGAGCAACACCATTGTGGGGCCCACCTTCGAGCATAGGAGATATGTGTTGTATATGTCAAGGCACTGATAGGCGGCACTGATAGGCAGCACTGATTGGCACTGGTAAGCAGCCTTGATAGGTGACTGATGAGGAGGCACTGATGGGCACTAATTGGCAGCACTGGTTAGCACTGATGGGCACACATTGGCAGCACTGGTGGGCACTGTTGGGACTGCACTGATAATCAGGGCACTGATTATCGGTGTTTTGATTATCAGTGTACATGTCCCTTTTAGAGAAGCTGGGTATTGGCTCTCTTCTCTATTTCCCATGCTGTCAGATCACCGGCTTCTATTTACATTCCTGATCACCTGTGATTGGACACAGCTGATCACATGGTAAAGAGCCTCTGATTGCATCAACATGCAACAGAGTCTTTGGGGCTATGCTGTGGTGTCTCCTACTTTTAACTTGTATTACTTCTGGTGGTTCACTCACTAATAGTCCTGCTCAGGGTCCCGCCAAGGGGTGACTCACTTCAGTGTACCACTACATCTCTCCATGTATGGTCCCTTTTCATCCCATGACACATCTCAGGAAAAGGGCATAGAAATAGCCCTGGGGTCCCACTCTCTTCTATTTAAATACCCCACTACAGGAACCCTAACAGGTCATATTGTATGGCATATACACCACAACAGTTAACCCCAATGATACCAGTAATATATTATACACTCAGTACATCACAAAAACAATTGACACCTGCCAATAGATGAATAGAGGGGAGGAAATGAGGCAGGTACAGGAGGAGAAAGGGGGGAAAATTTAAAATTTAAAAAAAAAGATTGATTGTGTTTTTAAAGTTTGTATATATTTTATTATTTTGTCAATAAAGTTTTGTCCAAAAGTTTTTGTCAACAAGATTTCTTTCCGTTAATGTGATTTTGGGGTATATGAGAAAAATTGTACTTTGTTCAGTCATATCCTTCTTTACATAAAAGAAGCTATATGGTCACTTTAATGTACCAAAAGGGACGCAGTGATGGAATACAGGTACTGAGAAGTGCAAGGTGATTGTTTTTGATGTGGCATCAGAGCAAAACTAATAAAATGCATACCTGCACCTCTAATCTCCACCTCAAAGGCAATTCCTCTAGCGATAGAGAATACAAATTGTGTTCATGGCATCTGTTACAGATGTTTCCAAACTTTTAAACTTTCAGTTGAAATCTGCAAGATACATTCAAAGTGCTTCAAAGGTTTGTAAAGTCTTTGTAAGATTCTCATTTTTATGGTAATAATATTGATACTTCAATAATTCATATTGATGATGAAAGTTCCAAAATATTACAAGAACAATATCAAAGTATAGAATGTCATTAATAATGTATTATATTCTTAAGATGAAGATTGAATCAGATATGTGTGTGTATGTAGATGTGGCAGCAATGTCTCCTGATGTGTAAGCGTAGCTGTCTTCGTGGAGTGAGAGTCTGCAAAAACTCTGTTACTAGCTTTTTACTCCTAAATTCAGCGACCACCTTCCCCAAAAATCTGATCCCTCCTTCCTAAAAAGGCTTGGTTAAAAGTTCTTAATTCACTTGTAGTCCTATAGAAAATCACTGGCTTTCCTGATACATATTTTTCCTCCCACCTCTCTCGCAAGGGGGGGCTTATATAGTCACTAAACTTTGACATTCCTGAAGAGTGACCAAAAACAGTGTGTAAACCTATTTTAACATATACAACATAAGTTTCCAAACTTTCTCAATCTAATACTACATATATCAGTATGTATATCACATACATTTAAAACGCAATGTTCTTATTAATATCCTAATCAGGAAATATTGTAATATAAAGGACTTATATTTTTAACTAACATTAAAACTTTAGCATCTTAAGTAGTGTGAAACCTTCCTTCTCATCTGATGGGGGAAGATGAGAGCACATCTCAAGACTCCTAATTACAAACACATGTTTAGATCTCCGTAGGAATATTTATGAAGATTATAACCATGTATATTTTCACAAGTATAAAAGTCTATATAAATTCACCTTTTCCATACTAAAAGCTATAAATATATATATTCAACTCAATTATTCTGAAAAGATCTCATCCATTCATTCTTTTGTTAATATTTGTTAATAATGAATATTAGATAATTAGATCAAAGAAAGCCTTCTAACAGTCTTATGCCGCGTACACACGGTCGGAATGTCCAACAACAAATGTTCGATGTGAGCTTGTTGTCGCAAAGTCCAACCGTGTGTATGCTCCATAGAACATTTGTTCTCAGAATTTCCGCCAACAAAAGGTTCTCACATTTCCCAACAACAAAACTTGATGTCGGAAATTCCGATCCTGTGTACATAAGTCCGACGCACAAAAGTCCACACATGCTCGGAATCAAGCAGAAGAGCCGCACTGGCTATTGAACTTCATTTTTCTCGGCTCGTCATACGTGTTGTATGTCACCGCGTTCTTGACATTCGGAATTTCCGTCAGCATTTGTGTGACTGTGTGTATGCAAGAAAGTTTGAGCCAACATCCTTCGAGAAAAAATCCACGTTTTGTTGTCGGAAAATCCTATCGTGGGTACAGTGCATTACAGTTTATCTTCTATAGAACAGTGGTCTCCAAACTGTGGCCCAGGGGCCAGATGCGGCCCTTTGCTTGCTTTTATCTGGCCCTTGGGGCATTATTCCTCCCCACTGTATAGTTCCTGACACTGACACCGACAATGGGGCACCATTCCTCCCACTGACAGCAATAATGGTACACTATTCCTCCCATTGATACCAATGATGGGGCACTATTTCTCCCATTGATACCAACAATAGGACACTATTCCTCTCACTGACACCAATAATGGGGCACTATTCCTCTTACTGATACCAACGATGGGGTTCTATTTCTCCCATCGATGCCAAAAATTAGTCACTATTCCTCCCACTGACACCAATGATGGGGCACAATTCCTCCCATTGATACTAACGATGGGGCACTATTACTCCCCCTAATACCAATCATGGGGCATTATTTAATCCCACTGATGCCAAGACATTTTCTCCTCCCACAGGCCACAGTCCAGACCCCCTAAAGATTGAAGGACAGTAAACTGGCCCTTTGTTTAGAAAGTTTGGAGACCGCTGCTTTGGAAAGTCATAGCCAACATTCCCCAATCAGCAGGAAGCATGAGCATTGTTGATTGCAGAGCTATAGGTCCAACCCCACATAGGGCATAATTTAAAGTGGAACTAAAGTTGAAAAGATAAAATAAAAAGAGACAGGCGCTTTATTGCAGATGAGACATGTAATGTCTCATAATGCCTGTTCGCCATCCTCTGTAGAATTGTACATTGAGCTACGCATACGCAGTTCAGTTTACATTTTGGTACAGTGCCTGTGTGCTGAGATGACTGCACTTCTGCTTATGACCCTGTGCTGGCCAATCAAGACACTTGAAGACCAGTACCTGGAAGAAGTCAGGAAGAAGATGCCAAGGAGGAACCTCATAGGCGTCAAACCACTGGAGTAGAGGGAAGTATTTTTATTTTAGTTCTGCTTTAAACTGAAAGCGCAGTTGGGCTAGGTTGGGTTTAGTTGACTAGTAGATAATTTACAGATCAGCTACAGGGCTGCTGTTAGAAACCATGGGGCCTCATACAGACATCCTGACACGAGGGCTCCATACAGACAACCTGGCACGGGGGCCCCACACAGACAACCTGACATGGGGCCCCATACAGCTATACGGCTGGTAAATATGACATATTTACCTAATCCTTCCTCCATTCTCAATCTTGAATGATCCTATTCTATGCTTGCAGAAAGAAGAGGAGGGAAGCCAGCAGTTCTGTGGTGGTAGGGGGCACACAGGGGGGCCTGGGCAGCAGGGGGAACGTATGGTGCACAGGGAGGGTGATCGTTGTGTTGTGGGCGGGGTGGCAATTACTGGAACCGATGCTTTATATGGCTCTCTCTGCAGCAGCTAAAAGCCAATGAGAGGGAGAATAGAAGAAGCCAACGTTCTGCTGCCGCAGAGAAAGCCATACAGAGGATTGGTTCCAGTAATTGCCCCCCATGCCGCATTGATCACCCTCCCTGCCCACATTTGATTCACCCTGCTTTCTGGCCCCCCTGCTGACCCAGACCCTTTACAGGAGGACTGGTGGTACCCCCTTATCTATGGCCCTGATCAGCCATATTGTGTAGGGTCCTGCATATACACTAATGCCGCGTATACACGATCGAAAATGCCACCAGCAAAACTCCAATGAGAGCTTTTGGTCGGAAAATGCGACCGTGTGTATGCTGCATCAGACTTTTGCTGGCAGAATTCCAGCCAGCAAAAGATTGGGAGCATGTTCTCTATTTTTCGGTCAGAAAAAGTTCCTATCCGAAAATGTGATCATCTGTATGCAATTCGGACTCTCAAAAAACCACGCATGCTCGGAAAACATTTGACGCATGCTCGAAAGCATTGAACTTTATTTTCTAGGCTCGTCGTAGTGTTGTACGTCACCGCGTTCTTGATGGTCGAAAGTTCAGAGAACTTTTCTGTGACCGTGTGTATGCAAGCCAAGCTTGAGCGGAATTCTGTTGGAAAAACCATCCAAGATTTTTCAGACGGAAATTCCGCTCGTGTGTACGGGGCATTAGGCCTGGTTTACAATTGCAGTTGGGGGGGGCAATAATTATAGGCTGTTGAGCCATGTTTTTATTCTCAGAATCCTTGTCAGGACTTCCAGAAACCCTGTGAGGACTTCCAATGGCACTGACAAAATCCATGCCAGGGCTTCCATGGTTTACAATTATGGGTGTGTCTTCTGACCAGAAGGGAATTTAAAGTTGTTCTAAATGCAATTTTTTTAAAACAAATAACAAACATGTTACACTTACCTGCTCTGTGCAATGGTTTTGAGCAGCCTCAATCCACCTCTTCTTGGGTTCTCTGATCTGATGAAACAAAGACTGAACTCTTTGGCCTTAATGACAAGCCTCATGTCTGGTGGAAACCAGGCACCGCTCAGCACCTGGCCAATAACATCTCTACAGTGAAGCATGGTGGTGGCAGCATCATGCTATGGGGATGTTATAAAAGTTGCAGAAACTGGCAGAATAGACAGGATTGAGGGAAAGATAAATGCAGCAATGTACAGAGCCATCCTTGGTGAAAACCTACTCCAGAGCACTCTAGACCTCAGACTTGGGAGAAGGTTCATCTTCCAACATGACAACGACTCTAAGCACACAGCCAAGATAACAAAGGAGTGGCTACGGGACAACTCTGTGAATTTCCTTGAGTGGCCCAGCCAGAGCCCAGATTTGAACCCGATTGAACATCTCTAGAGAGATCTGAAAATGACTGTGCACCGATGCTTCCCATCCAACCTGATGAAGCTTGAGAGGTCCTGCAAAGAAGAATGGGAGAAACTGCCCAAAAATAGGTGTGCCAAGCTTGTAGCATCATACTCAAAAAGACTTGAGGCTGTAATTGGTGCCAAAGGTGCTTCAACAAAGTACTGGGCAAAGGCTGTGAATACTTATGTGCATTTATTTTTTATTTATTTATTTATTTATAATTATTTATTTTTTTTATTTATTTTTTTAAATACATTTGCAAAGATTTCAAACAAACTTCCTTCACGCTGTCATTGTCATGGGGTATTCTTTGTAGAAATTTGAGGAATAAGGCTGTAACATAACAAAATGTGGAAAAAATGAAGCGCTGTGAGTACTTTCCAGATGCACTGTAAATCAACCCCTATGATACAGACCAAAAATCGGAGGTCATCACTGGAACTTTTTTTTTAACCATTCATCTACAGTTCTGAACGTTCTGAATAATGTGGTTTCTCACAACATCTAAAAACACATTCTGCAGCAATTATAACCTTTTTTTTTTTTTTTTTAATGCAGAACACAGTTTTACTAAAGCTTTACAGGGACTGACTTTACAGCCAAGTGTCAAAAAACAGCTAGCAAGGATTAGGTGTCTTTTCTACTCTTGCCCTGTGTGATTGTTGAACTATTTGTCACTTTTTATTAGTACTTTACTTACCCGATTCTATCTAGAATATGTATGGCTACAATAACATGATGGGACTGCTCACATTCATTTTTACGTGTCCTAATTTCTGTGCTTTGCATTCAGCTGTAGCTGAGGCTGGATTATTGCCCTGAGCTTTGACTTGTAATATTGGGCTTCATTCACAAAGCTGTATCTTACCACACCCGAGTATGCGGTAAGGCCCCATTCACACTAGCGCGTTTTTTGATGCATTTTGCATTTTGCAGAAATGCACGGGAATTTTTTAACATGGGTTCCTATGGAACATGTTCACATCAATGCTTTTTTGTATCTCTGCGTTTTTAGAAAGGGTCGGGGACTTTTTTTCATGCAAAAAGCAGCGTTTTGCATGTAATGGTTTTCAATGGACAAGCATCAAAAACGCAAGTGCACCGTTTTTGCAGCGTTTTTGATGCGTTTTTGGTGCGTTTTTGGTGCGTTTTTGCCGTTTTTTTTTTGTTTTTGTTTTTTTATTTTTTTTTTTTTGTAATTTTTTTTTAAGACTGTAAAAAAAAATGAAAAAAAAAAAAAACGCAAAACGCAAATCGCGGCACAAACGCGGCAAAAACGCGGCTCAAAAACGTGGCAAGCATGAAAAAAAAACCTCCAAAAACGCTCAAAAGCAACATGCATAGGTGTGAATCGAGCCTAAGACCGCACGGCATTTTTTTAAAAAACTTTTTCCAAAAGTTTTTTAGCATTCGATAAAAAAAAACGCTGCTAAAATACTGCATGAGTTATTTTATGTTTATATGAAGTTATGCGGTATTTTTGTAGTGAAAGCCTGTGGTTTTTACCACTGGCGGTAGCAGGCATCCTTACCACAGGCTGTTACTAGCTGGTTGTTAAGGAGCAGGCAGCCACCTGTGTCCTTAACAACCAGTAACTGTCATGGTTGTTAAGGAGCTGGCGGCCACCTGTGTCCTTAACAACCAGTAACTGTCATGGTTGTTAAGGAGCTGGCGGCCACCTGTGTCCTTAACAACCAGTAACTGTCATGGTTGTTAAGGAGCTGGCGGCCACCTGTGTCCTTAACAACCAGTAACTATCATGGTTGTTAAGGAGCGGGCGGCCGTGTCCTTAACAACCGATGAATCATCAGCTGTCAGTGGGGCAATAAAAATTGAGAAACAAAACGGCGTGAGCCCACCTTCCCCCCAACAAAAAAACCTGGCCCTTCAGGTCCTGTGTGACTCTAAACAGGTAACCTGTAGAAATTTTTAAAGCGCCGCCTATGGAGATTTGGAAGTACCGTAGTTTGGCGCCATTCCACGAGCGCATGCAATTTTAAAGCTGTTAGGTATCAATTTACTCAACGTACAAAATATTTTACAGCTCACACATTCAAGAATGACATTTCCTAATTTGGGGTACTTTGTCGCAGTAAGTGGGCTTAGCACTATATGACCATATAGTGTGACCAAACCCCTGTATATTTTGAATATGTTCAGGTGTTTTTAACTAGCCCTGCAGGAAATGTCATTCTTGTATGTGTGCGCTGTAAAATATTTTGTACTGTTTGTAGGTCTTAAAGCAGCACCATCTTGAATTTAAACGTATTGTAGGGTGTGCCCCCCAAATATGTTTTTGTATATTGTAATAGACCTTGACCAGGTTTTTTTGGGCTGGAGCACCCCTCCCCCTCCTCATTACCTCTTATTTAGTGGCCACCAATGCATAGAATGTATCCCCTTCAGTTCTCCCACATAGAGGAGTCCAGCTCCCATGGTTGAGACAAAGGATCTTCCATTTTTGTATATTTACTCAGCGTAACATCACCTTTCATATTATACAAAACATTGGGGTATATATTATGTTTTTTTTTAATTTATTTATTTATTAAAATGTATTTTTACCCAAAAAATTGCATTTGAAAAACCACTGCGCAAAAACCACGTGACATGAAAATTTGCAATGACAGACATTTTATTCTCTATGGTCTCTGATTTAAAAAAAAAGATATAATGTTTGGGGTTCTAAGTAATTTTCTAGCAAAAAAATACAGATTTTTACTTATAAACAACAAAAAAAATCATTTTACTGTAAGTTGCTTTCTGCTCATATTTTTTGAGAGTAGGGCAGAATTATTTATATTGCTTTATCTATTTATCTTGCCAGTACATTCCTGCTGGGAAGTGATATATATACTTCGGTGTAAGTCCTGCTGTTCAAGTGCACATAACTTGGCATAAAGGAACTCTGTAAGTTAAATCCTGAAAGACTCTACAATAGACAACTCTGGTCTAATTAAGAAACCAATCATGGTTGTGAAATGAGGAGCTGGTAAGATCGCTAAATGACGGCAGCGAATACATCTACCTTCCTTAATATATGCAAATTACCATCTGCCTGAAATCTGCCGCTATCATGAGTTCATGTCCACCCAATTTACTAAATCAGGCTGCTAGGCTGCCAAGTGTGAACAGAGCATCAAAACACATCAGTGCATTATGGGTTTAGCCCATACCATGCTGAGAAGCAGTTGTCACCGATTAAAATAGCCACATGTACCTGGCACTTGGAGACATCATGGGGTTTTTTTTTAATCGCAGAAAAGATTGTTTTTTAACCGTTGTAACTGGATTATGTTGTTATTTCAGATACACAACCAGGATTGTGGAAACTCCATTTAAAACTTTATAAAGAAGAAAAAAAAAACTCTTGGGAGAAATATAACGTCTCTTGGATACACAGATTCAGGACAATGAAACTGACGCTGCTACCCAACTTCCTTTATTTTGCCCTGGTTCTACCATCCCCACCTATCAACTGCCCTACAGAGACAAATACTTCAGGTCATTAAAGCGATTGTATATCCGCTGAAATGTTTTTTTTTTTTTTTTACCTCTGTAAAGCAAAAGGCATAATGAGCTAGTATGCACCACATACTAGCTCATTATGAAATACTTACCTTAGAACGAGGGGTCAGTATCTTACCTGGTCCACGCCGAGGGAGCTGTCATGTTGCCTCGGCGTGTCTTCGGGGTATCGCGGTTCCAGCGCTGTGAGTGGCTGGAGCTGCGATGTCATCACTCCCATGCATGCGCGCGGGAGATTTCTTACCCGGCAAGGTCCGGCAGTTGCCAGGCCTTCAGCCGAGAATCCCCTGTGCGCATGCGCCGCTGCAGTCAGCGGCTCATAGCAAGGGGAATATCTCCTAAACCGTACAGGTTTAGGAGATATTTTTTTTTACCTACAGGTAAGCCTTATTATAGGCTTACCTGTAGGTAAAAGTTACAAAAAAGACTATACAACCACTTTAAGAAGGGGGCGTTGCATCAGGTGCAAAAACAAGGCCTCTATAGGATTAAAACCCAAAGTGGGCTGGGCTTACCGATATTTCGTAAATTGTTACTCTGTAGTACAAATCACCCAAATATCACTGTGGCAACCCTCACACAATACGCCATTCTGGGTCTCTGTGGAAATATACAGTATCTCACAAAAGTGAGTACACCCCTCACATTTTTGTAAATATTTTATTCTATCTTTTCATGTGACAACACTGAAGAAATGACACTTTGCTACAATGTAAAGTAGTGAGTGTACAGCTTGTATAACTGTGTAAATTTGCTGTCCCCTCAAAATAACTCAACACACAGCCATTAATGTCTAAACAACTGGCAACAAAAGTGAGTACACCCCTAAGTGAAAATGTCCAAATTGGGCCCAATTGGCCATTTTCCCTCTCAGATGTCATGTGACTCGTTAGTGTTACAAGGTCTCAGGTGTGAATGGGGAGCAGGTGTGTTAAATTTGGTGTTATCGCTCGCACTCTATCATACTGGTCACTGGAAGTTCAACATGGCACCTCATGGCAAAGAACTCTCTGAGAATCTGAAAAAAAGAATTGTTGCTCTACATAAAGATGGCCTAGGGTATAGGAAGATTGCCAAGACCCTGAAACTGAGCTGCAGCACGGTGGCCAAGACCATACAGCGGTTCCACTCAGAACAGGCCTCGCCATGGACCACAGACTTACAAGACAATAGATCACATACATACAAAATTGTAAGACCAGTTCTAGGGGCAGTCATAGCACATCCACATCCCTAAACAATATGTATAGAAAAAAGATTGAGAGATCACCACTCTCCCATATGGTGTGCGACTGTCGCTGGGGTAAGCACACAACAATGTAATAATAAAATGTTATTTTATTACAAATTCATAAATAGCATAAAAATTATACATCAAACTATGTGTGGCAAAGGCCAAACACAATACTTAAACATGCTTAAAGATGCTGGTGCATGGAGTTTTCTGTCATGTTTTGCAGAGCCATAACTGCTTCTTCTGGGCAATGCTACATGCATCTAGATTTAAAAAAACATCATTATAGTAACATTTACATCATTTTTAATAACCTTAAAAAAAAAGTGTGGTGATTAATTTAGTTAATATGTAAAGTTTAAAAAACAGGCAATTTATTCTTAAATATCTCTATGCAGTGGTAAATACAAATAACCAACTATATGGTTAGGGAGCAAAATCTCTAATCCACTCTGAGCATAACAGACAGAAGAGATATACTGTATATACTATTAGAGGAGATATACTGTATATACTATTAGAGGAGATATACTGTATATACTATTAGAGGAGATATACTGTATATACTATTAGAAGAGATACAGTGGGGACGGAAATGATTCAGACCCCCTTAAATTTTTCACTCTTTGTTATATTGCAGCCATTTGCTATAATCATTTAAGTTAATTTTTTTCCTCATTAATGTACACACAGCACCCCATATTGACAGAAAAACACAGAATTGTTCACACTTTTGCAGATTTATTAAAAAAAGAAAAACTGAAATATCACATGGTCCTAAGTATTCAGACCCTTTGCTGTGACACTCATATATTTAACTCTGCTGTCCATTTCTTCTGATCATTCTTGAGATGGTTCTACACCTTCATTTGAGTCCAGCTGTGTTTGGTTATACTGATTGGACTTGATTAGAAAAGCCACACACCTGTCTATATAAGACCTTACAGCTCACAGTGCATGTCAGAGCAAATGAGAATCATGAGGTCAAAGAAACTGCCTGAAGAGCTCAGAGACAGAATTGTGGCAAGGCACAGATCTGGCCAAGGTTACAAAAAGATTTCTGCTGCACTTAAGGTTCCTAAGAGCATAGTGGCCTCCATAATCCTTAAATGGAAGACGTTTGGGATGACCAGAACCCTTCCTAGAGCTGGCCATCCGGCCAAACTGAGCTATCGAGAGAGAAGAGTCTTGGTGAGAGAGGTAAAGAAGAACCCAAAGATCACTGTGGCTGAGCTCCAGAGATGCAGTCGGGAGATGGGAGAAAGTTGTAGAAAGTCAACCATCACTGCAGCCCTCCATCAGTCGGGGCTTTATGGCAGAGTGGCCCGATGGAAGCCTCTCCTCAGTGCAAGACACATGAAAGCCTGCATAGAGTTTGCTAAAAAACACCTGAAGGACTCCAAGATGGTGAGAAATAAGATTCTCTGGTCTGATGAGACCAAGATAGAACTTTTTGGCCTTAATTCTAAGCGGTATGTGTGGAGAAAAACAGGCACTGCTCATCACCTGTCTAATACAGTCCCAACAGTGAAGCATGGTGGTGGCAGCATCATGCTGTGGGGGTGTTTTTCAGCTGCAGGGACAGGATGACTGGTTGCAATCGAGGAAAAGATGAATGCGCCCAAGTACAGGGATATCCTGGATAAAAACCTTCTCCAGAGTGCTCAGGACCTCAGACTGGGCCGAAGGTTTGCCTTCCAACAAGACAATGACCCTAAGCACACAGCTAAAATAACAAAGGAGTGGCTTCACAACAACTCAGTGACTGTTCTTGAATGGCCCAGCCAGAGCCCTGACTTAAACCCAATTGAGTATCTCTGGAGAGACCTAAAAATGGCTGTCCACCAACGTTTACCATCCAACCTGACAGAACTGGAGAGGACCTGCAAGGAGGAATGGCAAAGGATCCCCAGATCCAGGTGTGAAAAACTTGTTCCATGTTTCCCAAAAAGACTCATGGCTGTATTAGATCAAAAGGGTGCTTCTGCTAAATACTGAGCATAGGGTTTGAATACTTAGGACCATGTGATATTTCGGTTTTTCTTTTTTAATAAATCTGCAAAAATGTCAACAATTCTGTGTTTTTCTGTCAATATGGGCTGCTGTGTGTACATTAATGGCTGCAATATAACAAAGAGTGAAAAATTTGAGGGGGTCTGAATACTTTTCGTCCCCACTGTATACTGTATATACTATTAGAGGAGATATATTGTATATACTATTAGAGGAGATATACTGTTACCAGGTTGAATCTGGTAAATATCATCAGCCTCAGAGATCAATTTTTTTATGTAAAGAAAAAAAAAATTAAAGACTGTTTTGCAGATTTTCATACAGACCTGTAATATAATATTATGTATGACAGACTCCTTTGTCATAGGCAGGTGGCTTGATAAAAGCTCCCTGCGCCTGCTCTCACTTATGCTGGCCATACAAAAACAATGTCTTCCTTCAAAATAATTTTCATTTTAAGAATGTTGGTTCGTATTTCTAATTGTTAATGGTGTCAAATCGACGTTCGTTTTCGACCACAGTGACTGCAAAATTCAAAGGAGCAGAATAGAAAACTTCTTAGTCAAAAGGAATTTTCAGACAGCGTATGCGCTTTTCGTTCAGAATTGACATTCATTTTAAAACTGAATGTTAAAAGTGAAATTTTCAAATGACATTCATTCTTTCAGCGAATGTACAAAGATTGTACGTATGAATATCGCCCGAAAATCAATATGTGTATGGCCAGCATAGGGCTCCGTTCATACCTATGCACTTTGCGTTTGCTCCGTTTCTGCAGTGCTTTTTGCTGTGCGTTTTTGCACATGTGATTTTGCTGCGATTTGCATTTTTTATGCTTTTTTTTGGCCAATTTGTTGTTGTCCAGTCTATCAGCCTCCACCTTCTCTGGGTATGCAGCCTCATAAGGCAGTCAGAGGAGAATTAAAACTCCTCCTACAAGCTTTAACTAGACACTGATAGAAGTCACAAGACTGTTATATACTGCTGATGAAAAAAAGGTATTTGGCAGATTATATTTACTAAAATAATTGCATTTCCATGTTCTGTGTACTGTGGGAGACCAGATATAGTGAATGCAGAGTCCCGGGTTTAGTAACACTTTAAGGTAAAAGGTTTTGCCTTTGGAACCTCTTTTAGCCAGTAATAAGAAAAGATCAGCTGCAGGGAAAACACTGGTGACTCATCCTTTGTCCTTTGCCTGCCTTATTTTAAGCAGTTTTCAGAGTTCAGTTCCTTTTAAACTCTTTTCCTAAGGCCCCTTTCACACTTATGTGACTTCAAAGCCGCGCGATTTTACCGCGATTTTACCGCGATTTGGGAGCAGTACTACTTTGCCACATTTTTGGCATTAACAAATGAAAACATACAGTAGTTGGTATGAATCATAAGGGGGAACTCCACGCCAAGTTTTAAATAAAAAAACTGGCGTGGGTTCCCCCCTAGGGGCATACCAGGCCCTTAGGTCTGGTATGGATTGTAAGGGGAACCCCCTACGCCGAAAAATCGGCGTGGGGGTCCCCCCAAAATCCATACCAGACCCTTATCCGAGCACGCAGCCCGGCCGGTCAGGAATGGGAGTGGGGACAAGCGAGCGCCCCCCCTCCTGGACCGTATCAGGCCGCATGCCCTCAACATGGGGGGTGGGTGCTTTGGGGGAAGGGGGGGCGCCCGGGTGATGACCACGCCCCCTTATGATGGCACAGTCCCAGCATGCCCCAGGACAGTGACCTCATAAGGGGGCGGGGTCACTGCCTATATAAGTCCATTGCGGAGCGTTCAGAGACCATTCCAGCTGGAGAGAGCGTTGTGTCAACATCTCTGGAAGAAAAGAAGAAGGCAGAAGTCCGGGCCACCGCTAGCAATTGAGCTGTAGAAGATAGCGGAGGAGCCGGCAGAAGATCAGGACACCGGGAGGAGACGCCGGAGAGACCCCCGAAGTCGAAAGAAGACCCCTGAAGTCGGAAGAAGACCCCGGAGCTGCCTAATAAATTACTTTAAAAACCTGTGTACTGTGTTTTTTATTGACACTTTTTTGCCTAGGTGAATGGGTAGGGGTACCATGTACCCCATACTCATTCACATAGGGTGGGGGGCCAGGATCTGGGGGCTCCCTTATTAAAGGGGGCTCCCGGATTTCGATAAGCCCCCCCGCCCGCAGACCCCGAAACCAACGGCCAGGGTTGTCGGGAAGAGGCCCTTGTCCTCATCAACATGGGGACAAGGTGCTTTGGGGTGGGGGGGCCCGCAGGGTGCCCCCCATGCCCCAAAGCACCCACCCCCCATGTTGAGGGCATGTGGCCTGGTACGGTCCAGGAGGGGGGGGCGTTCGATCGTCCCCACCCCCATTCCTGACCGGCCGGGCTGCGTGCTCGGATAAGGGTCTGGTATGGATTTTGGGGGGGACCCCACGCAATTTTTTGGCGTAGGGGGTTCCCCTTAGATCCATACCAGACCCCAGGGCCTGGTATGCCCCTGGGGGGGAACCCACGCCGTTTTTTTTCATTTAAAATTTGG
Organism: Aquarana catesbeiana; assembly: GCF_042186555.1. NCBI lineage: Eukaryota > Metazoa > Chordata > Amphibia > Anura > Ranidae > Aquarana > Aquarana catesbeiana. The sequence continues at coordinate 57,710,684 of NC_133325.1, forward strand.
CGCGGCGTTCCCCCTCAGGATTCATACCAGACAGCTGTCAGCACTGCCTGTCACTCATCGCAAAAGGAAAAAAAGTTTTCCTTTCCCAATCAGCGAGCCAGGCTTGTGCTTACAAAGTCGTACTGAAGTCGTGTCTATATTATTCAGGCACGATTTGCATGCTACTTCAGGGTTTAACATTGAGGTCTATGGAGTACAACTCGCATAGAAGTTGGACCAAAGTAGTGCAGGGACTACTTTCAAGTCAGCACGACTTAAAGTCGTGCCAATATGAATGGTAGTCATTGAAAATCATGGAGAATGACTTGTCATACGATTTTGCAGTACAAAATCGTGGGACAAGTCGTATAAGTGTGAAAGGGGCCTTATTCAGGTTTTATTCAATCTGGAATTACAGAGAATGCATGGTTAAAATTAATAGGGTGACCTGTATAGGATTTTATTATAATTTTTACAGCTCCGTCTGGTATATACTGTATATAGAAGGAAAGAGATGGCCGGCACTCAGGATGACATCCAAAATGGTATTTCTTTATTAAATACATGTACAAAGCTGTAAAACAGCCTATGCGTTTCGGACGTTAGTCCTTAGTCATGGCTGCTCCAGCCATGACTATGAAACTAACGTCCGAAAAAGGTTGCAGCGCCTATACACTTGTTTTCCTTGGATATGGTGTGTATATGTTGTATAGAAAAAATATATACACAATATATATATATATATATATTTTTTTTTTTTTTTTTTTTTTTATGACCTGTTTGCTTATACATATTCCCCAATTAGTTTCATTCCTCTTACACAGCTAATTGTGTTGTTTTTTAACCTACATGTTGCTCCTTAGCTACTGGTATAATTGTTTAATCATCCACTGGACCCTGTGCCTGCAAAATCCTTAGACATTTTTGAGAATTTTAGAGCATTTTATTCACCTCTGCAACTTATTTCAATTATTTCTAGCTAATCTTATTAATCTAAACAATCCTGAAGTCTGTAGACTTACTTTGTGAAGATCCCACCACATTTACTGCCTTGAACTATGTGATAAGTAGAACCGATTTGTTTATTTCCTGTTTATGCTAAGTCCTCATGCACACGGACGTTTTTACAGCTGCTTTTTTGAGCTTTTTTTGCAGCTTAAAAAGGCCTGTCTATGTTAGTCTATGGCTTCATGCCCACCTAGGCGTTTTTGAGCTGCAAGTGGCATAGGCGTTTTTAAGCTGTAAAAAAAACCCAGGACCAGTGGGTTCTGAGAGACGTTTTTCAGCTGTAAAAACGCTCTAACGCTGAAAAACGCTCAAAAACGCTCAAAAACGTCATTCACCAACGTTTTTTAACGTTTTTGATCCATTGAAAAAAAAAAAAAAATTTTGAAAAAAAAAAAACGCTAAAAAACGCTAACGCGGAAAAACGCTCAATAACGCTCAAAAACGCTCAAAAACGTTATTGCAAAAACGCTGAAAAAAGCTGAAAAAAGCTTTAAAAAATCACTGCAAAGATACTGGCGTTTTCATAATGTTATTTTAACAGCCTGTGTGCATGAGGGCTTAATGTGATTGGTTATTGCTTGGACCTTGATGAAGAGGGTATACCCATGAAACTTGTCCTGAAAATATGGATGCTAGTGCAAATAAAAAGTATTCAATTGCTCCTCTTTCCTGTTAATGCACTTTGTAAGAAAAAAAAAGTTTTATATATATATAATGTGATCCTATAGTTCTATCGCATCCATTTGTCAGTTTTCCCCTGCTTCTTTGTATAAAAATTCCCTACATCCATGCCCACACAGCAGACTACATTCCACATGTACATTGCCATCTTGTGGCCAAAATGTTCATAGCACTGCCGTTGTTACATATACCAGTGTTTATCAACCTTTATTCAGTCAAGGCACCCTTTAACCGCTTCAGCCCCAGAAGGATTTACCCCCTTACTGACCAGAGCACTTTTTGCGATACGGCACTGCGTTGCTTTGACTGACAATTGCGCGGTCGTGCGACGTTGTACCCAAACAAAATTGACGTCCTTTTTTTTTTCCCACAAATAGAATTTTCTTTTGGTGGTATTTGGTCACCTCTGCAGTTTTTATTTTTTGCGCTATAAACAAAAAAAGAGTGACAATTTTGAAAAAAAAAAAAAGCAATATTTTTTACTTTTTGCTATAATAAATATCCCCCAAAAATATATAAAAAATACACATTTTTTCCTCAGTTTAGGCCGATATATATTTTTGTTAAAAAAAAAGCACAATAAGCGTATATTGATTGGTTTGGGCAAAAGTTATAGCGTCTACAAATTAGGGGATAGTTTTATGGCATTTTTGTTTTTCATTTTTTTTTTTTTTTTACTAGTAATGGCGGCGGGCTGTGATTTTAATCGTGACTGCGACATTATGGTGGACACATTGGACACTTTTGACACATTTTTGGGACCATTGTCATTTATACAGTGATTAGTGCTATAAAAATGCACTGATTACTGTGTAAATGATACTGGCAGGGAAGGGGTTATAGAGGAGGTCCGGCCCGTTTTTTTTTTTTTTTTTAAGTCAGCAGCTACAAACACTGTAGCTGCTGACTTTTAATAAGGATATTTATCTGTCCAGCGAGCCCGCGATGTCAGTCCCCCCGAGGCCGATCCGTTCATCGGATCGGCTGCCAGCGCCACCATCCTAACTAAGGGAAACAGGCAGTGGAGCCTTGCGGCTTTACTGCCAGTTTCCTGCTGCGCACGCATGAGCGGCGCGGAGCTCTGTGAATGGCCCCGTGGTTTTCTGGGAACACACACAGTTCCCAGAAGGCAACGGGGCCGCTCAACGAGGAGCAGGACACGCCGCAGAATAGGAAGAGGCAGATTAGGAAGACTGCCTAGCAACAAGGGTTTCAGGTAAGTTTAAATTTTTTTTTTTTTTCAAATTTAAAAAAAAATTTTTTTACGATTTTTGATGCTATTTTTTATTTTAGGGTGGCCCTCCACCTTAAACACTACGGGGCGATGAAGGGGTTAAGTGTGTCCTAGGGAGTGATTCTAACTGTGGGGGGGGATGGGCTTCAACTCACATGACAGCGATCGCTGCTTCCGATGACAGGGAGCAGTGATATCTGTCATGTCACTAGGCAGAACAGGGAAATGCCTTGTTTACATACGCACTTCCCTGTTCTGCGGCTCCGTGACACGAGCGACGGGAGTCCCGCGGGCACGGTCACGCTGTATGTGGCTAGCCCCGCCAATTAAAGGGGACATACAGGTACGCCCATTTGCCCACCGCTGCCAATGTGCCAACGTATATCGGCGTGCGACGGTCGGCGTGCGGCAAGTGGTTAAAATTATGTGCAATCCTAAGGCACCCCAGCAGTATCCACGCACATAGGACACTGAACATTACAGATGGTTTATTTTTAAAAAGCAATATGCCTTGCACAATGGTACTGACTAGTATTCCAGTGTTTCTCTTCTCCCTCAGTTTCTCTACTTAACTCAACTAATATAACCCCAATGTTGGGGAGCATTTCACTGATGACCAGATTAAGAAGTAATTTCCCCACTGATCTCCAATCTCCAAGGTCGCATTTGTCCTCTGAATACCAATGTGAGGGAACCCTACAATTTTACTACCTGCTTTCTGGCTAGTTTTTATTATTTGCTTTCATTCATTATCATTACTGAAAATAATGTTGTCAAATAGAACAGCTCTGGGTGTGAAATATGTTCAGAACACCACAATCCTTATTCTTTTATTCTTATATCTCAACTTATTGTTCACGCTTATGTACCATGAACTGAAAATGTAGTCATTTTTGGTAGGGGTTCCCTGGGACTTAAAGTGGACCTTCAGTCATTTTTTCATCTTTCCATCTTTCCATCTATTAAATCTTCTGCCCTTCAATTTGGATAGTAAAACATTTTTTTTCTGCCAGTAAATACCTTATACAGCCCACTTCTTGTTTCTTGTCTGGTCATTAGCCTAGGCTTATGACATCATGTACAGCTCTCTATCACTCTTGTGAGAGTTTGCCAGGAAGGGAGGGGGGGATGAGTCATAAGAGGGCCAGTGAAAGCTGCAGAGATGGAGGTGTGCCTCTGTGTGTCTGTGTAAATCCAGGAAGTGAACAGGCAGTAGCTTCAGCTGCCCACAGTTAACATGGATGCAGCCAGACTCAGTGGAGGGAGATTTCTGCAGCATATTTGCAAAGTACAGAATCACAGTATATAGAAAATAATATGCAAAGTGGTTGGAGGGAAGCTTCAGAATGGCAAAGATGTTTTTATTACAAATTATGTGAGTAGACTGCAGTTCCTCTTTAATACCTTTTTTTTTTATCCGGACATACCTTTTAAGGAATGTGGGACAGGACATGAGGGTAAATTGTTTGTCAGTGGTCTGTGGCCCTTGGTTGTCAGAGACCCTTGTCACCAATTGCTGGTCAGTGATCAGTGCCACTTATTGCTGCACAGTGCTCATTAAAACTACTCAGTGCTCATCATTGTTGCTCTGTGTGCCTGTCCAAAAAACTCCCAGAGATGTTGTCCCCCACCCCGTCTTCTTGAAAAGACACCCCTAGCTGATTCAAACACCCTTGCATGTGATCTCTCTCTCCCTTGTTGCAGTAGCCCTGAGTTCAATGATGCTGCAATAGAGGAGATAATGGACCACACAGGTGCAGGGGTTTGGGAGCTCACTCTTGTGATGGTCGGAGTGATCAGTAACAGTTGGGAGTGTCTTGGTAACATCCCAGCAACAAGGAGGGACAAGATGATGCCATCTCTGGGAGTTTTTGACCAGGTTTTAGAAAGTTTGTAAATGGCCTACACCTATAGCAAGGGCATTATCCAACTTTAGCCAATGCTGCAGTTTGTTTTTATTTACAGGGGCCTCTTACCAGCATAAGCAGTTTTTTTTTTGGTAAAGGTGAACCATGCCTTTATAGTGAAATGATGGATGGGCATGAGCACTCTCATTCTGGGAGAATGATGTCCTCTCATTCTCACCACGCATGTGCGCCCAGGGGGTTAGCAGTACGGCGATCAGTGTTACTCCATGTCCCTGGGACACAGCGCATCACCGATCATGGCAAAGAGTCTATGACGTAGGCTCTTACCATGTGATCAGCTGTGTCCAATCAAAGCTGATCACAGTGAAAACAGGAAATGTTGCTGACAGCATGACGAGAAGAGCCGGTAAGCGACATTCCTCAGTGGGGACATCTACACTGACAATCAGGGCACTGATCATCAGTTTCTTGATTATCAGTGCAGCCCCAACAGTGCCCACCAGTGCTGTCAATCAGTGCCCATCAGTGATGCCCTTCAGTGCTCATCAGTGATGCCTGTCAATGCCCATCAGTGCCTCCTCATCAGTGCCGTCTATCAGTGTCACCCATCAGTGCCACCTATCAGTGCCCATTAGTGCTGCCTATCAGTGTCTATTATTTCCGCCTATCCGTACCGCCTATCAGTGTCCATCAGGGCTGCCTATCAGTGCCCATCTGTGCTGCATATTAGTGTCTCCTCATCAGTACCCATCAGTGCTGCCTCATCAGTGCCCAGCAGTATAACCTCATCAGTGCCCATCAGTGCAGCCTATCAGTGCCCATCAGTGAAGACTCATCAGTGCACATCAGTGCAGCCTATCAGTGCCCATCAGTGAAGCCTCATCAGCGCACATCAATGAAGGAGAAAAACATCTTATTTACAAAATGTTATGACAGAAACTAAGAAACTTTTTTCCCCAAAATTTTGGGGGTTTTTCCATTTGTTTAGTGAGAAATAAAAACCCCAGTAGTGATTAAACACCACCAAAAGAAACCTCTATCTGTCTCAAAAAAATGATAAAAATGTTGTTTGGGTACAGCGTTGCATGGCCACGCAATTGTCATTCAAAGTGTGACAGCACTGAAAGCTAAAAATTGGCCTGGGGGTGAAAGTGCCCTTTAGGCAAGTGGTTTATTTACCTGAGGAACATTGAAGAGGTCCCACAGCAGTTTCTTTTGACTCCAGGGGTCTGTAAACTTTTACTTTGGGCTGTGTATACCTCCACCCGGTGCTGCCTGCATACAATACAACAAGTCACTTTGACACCCACAAAGTCTTTCGGGCAAAAGTGTTCCAGCAAAGATGGTTATGTATATTTTCCAATTAAAACACAAGGGGCAGAAAGGGTGATAGCATATATGGTACAAGAAAACCAAAGAGACGGCAAGGGTAGTTCTATACATTATGCACAATTTACAAGGCTAATACACCCAGATAAGGACCTTTATTTTCCAAAAAATACATTATTTCTATCTGAGTCTAAGGAAATGTGAAAATGAGTGTTCATTTTGTGAATTAAGCCTCTTGTTCAATAAAAGCTAGGAATGCAGAAGGGGTGGTTTTTTTTTGCATTGGGGTGGATTTACTAAAGGCAAATAAGGTGTTCACTTTGCAAGGGAAGTTGCACTTTACAACAGATTTAAGTTCAGACTTTAGGCCTGCTTCATGCATCTTTTTTATTTAGTGCCAAAAGCATAAATGCATGTATTGTCAAAACTTGTTTCAAAAACCCCTATCAGAATCAGCAAATTTTTTACCTGATGTTACGGAAACTCCCCTAGAGCTTCTGATGGTGGAGATGGATTTTGCTGTGTGCTGGTACCAGGTCATGGCCATCAGGATTGCAATACCAAAGGGTGAGCAGGTGCAAGGAACTACGATGTGGAGGCAGGAGACTGGCCAATAGTCAGGATCAAGCAAAGAGTCTCTTCGGCAAGTGCAGAGTAGACCAACCTTTCTCACCAATTTTACCCCTGAGGAACTCTTGAAATTTTTTTCAGGTTCTACCTGCAGCTTAGAGTACATTAGCATGATCAATCATTTGAAGAAAATTTTAAATAAAATAATTTATTGGCATACCTAGCGTATTTGACACCCAGGGAAGATGATTTTTTATCTTTTTTAATTATTTTCAGAAATATTCTTGAAATAAATAACTGCAGAACAGAAATACAAACAATAAAAACTATGGTGTCCTCAAACATTATTGGTCAATGTGGAACTGAGCTCTTACATTGGTAGCTAGAAGAAAATTACTTCCATTGGTGGTCAGTGTAGTTGAGAGATCAACCCACCTTTGCTGATTGCATAAAGAACACCTGACAACCTCAGGAGGAACCCTAAGGTTCCATGAAACCCTGGTTTAGAAACACTGGAGTAGAAAGACAGTTCGGATCTGCAGGGAAGAAGGCAAAAGACAAGACAGGAGACTAAAGAAGGGTCAGTAACAACAGTAAACATGTTTCAGTACTATAGCTCTTGCTCACAGGTATGAGGGGGTGCTGATAAGTACAGAGCTTTACCCAGAAAAAATTGAGCGAGGAAGCTGTAAATTGCAGGGCGTACTGGCCAATTTGTCTATATTCAATGGTGCAAAAATCAACTGTAAACAATATATAAAGAGGTCGGCGCTAACTCAGAGCAAATGTGAAAATACACACTGTAAACAATCATTCAGTGCATAAAAATAAACACAATATTCAATAACAATTTGAGTAAAAAATATTTAGAAAAGTCCTTAGAAAGAAATCCAAACATCAAAAGAGCAGAGCAGTGACAGGTGACCTTAGTTATCAGTGCTCCACCATCACTCGTGTAGGAGAAATGCAAACTCGCCAGATAACTAAATATAAAAAAACTTTGTAGTATTCAGATCCTTTGGAGAGTATTAGGCATCAAGGAGGGATAATCCTTCACTTGGGTGACAGTGGCCCTTCATATGCAACAGTTGAGTTGCCAATTTTAAAACTGGTCATTTCAGTGTTTGAAGTGAGAAACCTAGTGGAAGGCCTGTTTCTGTCTCTATGCCTGCAAATGTGAAAGCCATCCATGACACGATCATGGAGGACCGCCAAATATCAGTCAAAAGTATTGCTATATATTTGGGAATATCACGTGAGAGAGTTGGTGCCATTATCCACAATGACTTGGAAATTAAAAAGCTTGCAGCAAAGTTGTTCCCAAAACGTTTGATTTTTGTAGGCACAGAGACAGAAAGAGGTCTTTCACCGGGCTTTTCACTTTGAACACCGAAATGGGCAGTTTTAAAATTGACGACCCAATGTTGCATATGAAGGGCCACTGTCACCCAAAGTTTGTGACATTTCATTATGGATCTGCTTCGCACCTTTCCCTTGGAGAAAGAGGAACTTGATTATGGTCCTATGTTCTTTCACATTGAACTTTTCTGGAGGTGCTGCCATGTTGATTTTGGACCTGAAAAAGAAAGACAAGTTAAAATCATAGGTAGTTGATTCTTGCACCATTGAAATATAGACAAATTGGTCAGTACACCCTGCAATTTACAGCTTCTTCGCTCAATTTCTGGGTAAGGCTCAGTACTTATCAGCCTGTCAAAGGCTGGTGCCCAAATACCCTCAGGATACTCCCAGCATCATTAATGTTTGTTGCGCACATTGGATATCCAGGACTGCAATGTACGAAGACTCACATGGAAATCCTGGGCTGTGCCAGGACAGAATGAGCATGAACAAGGCTGGAAATAAACAATCCTGAGTGGAGCTGGACAAAGCTGTAATGACCAATACCCGAACAAAGCTGGACAGAGCAACTGACCATGCATATCAAGCTATAAGTGGTTTGATTAGGTAGGCCCTCATATTGCCTAGTTTTGGTAAATGTAGAGGAGATTGTAAAATCAGCCTATAATACAAACAAAACACAAACAAACCTCAAACACAAGGCCCGTGGGCCAAATCTGGCCCACCATACCATTTCATGTGGACCTTGCATCTCTGCTGCAGCACCCCCCTTGTCTCAGCCCCCACCCTATCACAGCAGTCAGCAGCAGAGTGGAGGACAGAAATCTTCCACCAGATCCTTCTCAGATGTTTCTCCATGCAACCACAACACCCTCACCTCCCCTGATTTCAGTATTTAGCAGACTACAGCAGCTGACTTCAGCTCTTTTCTGGCCCTCCTCCAGACCCTGCACTTTCTGCTTCCCAGCTCTGCCACCAGCTTCTTCCCAGCAGCATGGGGTTGCACTGTGATTTAAGGGAGGCTGGGGGACTCCTGACTTCTGATGGTGGGGAGGGTCTTGACATCTTATATAAGGGGAAGTGGGGTGCTCTGGACATCTAGTCTTACAGATACAACTGGACCTTTAAGGGCAACCATAATGCTGATGCGGTCCGCAATGAAATTGAGCTTGACATATCTGGCCTACAACATGCACAGTCAGCTTTAGTAGCTGTGATTCCCAACTCCCGCTGTAGGTAGGTGCCTACAAAGAGCATTTTGTTTTAAGCAAGTTTAGTTGGCCTGCCCAGGCTGGGAAGAGGTTAATTTGGTCTGGACTTCCTTCCTCTGCTTTTTGGGCCCTGCTTTCCTTCCCAGTGCATATTTGAATAGGGGGTAAAGCCGAGTCCAGGGAGAGAGCCTGCACATGTGATGCAGAGAGAGGGATGCTATGCCATGTAGTCCCTTGGAATATCAAAACTTCGGAAGACTCTGCCAGCTTTGGAGGACATTGGCTTTGGACTACAAATACTAAGTTATGCCTGGGCAGTCTCAGCTTACTCAGTTAGGGATTGAGCTGTATTACACTTGTATGGACATTTTAACAAAAGAGTAAAGCTTTGAAACGTTGTAAGCCTGGTTTGAAGTAGTTCAAAGGGTGTATGATGTATCAGAAAAATAGGGCCTTAATAGCACACTACAAAGCAAAGCCATTACAAAGGTTAATTCGGCAGGAGAGTTGGAGTTGGAGAGAAGTTGCCACAGGTAACCAAGAAATGTTAGGAAGTGTAAAAAAGTCAGTCATGAAGTGTGGTACCTGGTGAAGGTGGCAGGTCCTCCGGTAGAGAGGGGTCAATGTTCTGGCTCCCTCCTTAGCGGTCATTCCCCAAAAGTAAACAGGACTGAAACTACGTACCATGTACCTAGCCAAATCATATGGGAGAGAGAAAGAGTTAAGTGAGAGCATACATAAAGTCTACGCTAGGTATTTGGCAGGAACCCCTTGTGTCACTGGGAGTGAGGTGGCAGAGTTATTCTGGACTGGTGGAATGGGCATTGGCTCAGTAGTGTCCCTCCTAAATGCAACATACATCAATTAAAGATGTGTAGCACACTTCACAGAGGAACTTTGTACATTCAACCACTACACACAGTGTTCAGCTCATCTCCAAGTCAAAGTACCGCCATAATGTTTGATTTTCACATGAATGCGTCCCAACCTGGTCCCAGGCATTGATGAGCGAATGCACGGAGAAAGGGTACCCCCTCATGCAGGGCGAATGGGCCCCACCCACGCACCAATAGAGATGTTATGCTCCATCTATGAATTGTGTTTCTTGTAGGGAGTTTCTGTTTTGGGTTTCCTATAGCAAGTTCCTGTTTCCTTCTATAATCAAAGGCTATATTAATATGTTTCATATCTTCTGCCCATGTTGGTCATATGCAGCATTTATATTATAATGTTACAGTGACTAATTCCAGTAGTTCTATAGACTTTTCTAAATGTGCTATGACTAAAGACACAAATACACCAATTTATTGCCATTCTGTAAGATTGTTTAGTCACCCATGACCCCACAGTCCCCACAGTGGTATTTTTAAGACTTTAGGCTAATGACATTTGATTGTGGCTTTGAAGTTTTCCATCCTGCTGGTACTTCTGTCAGATTGGACCCTAAGAGAGGCTCCAGGAAAAATCTCCTACAGAGTATTTTGCACTTAAAGAAAAATTCATGTTTGTATTCTGTTTAATACTTTATACTGTTTAATATTTTTCCCGTGGCTAATCTTTAAAGTATCTGATTATATATTCATCTGTTTGCTTTTCCTTGATTATGTTCCAGTGAAGACGTTTGAAGTAGTTGGGTTTAACTAGAAGGATGATATAGAATCATGAATAAATAATGGCTGAAACTATAATATTGCTGTAGTATACATCATTTGGATAGTTCTGTTGGCTATGTTGTAGTTTTTGTGAACCAAGTGTGTCCCTATGCCTTTAAGGAGGAGTAGGCTCCCTCCAGGTATACCTACCCCAAATCTATCCATTTCTTATATCTGTTCCTACTATGGAGACTCTGGAAATTTAGAGTTAGGACCATAGTATATACAGCGGTCCCTTGGCCAGGGATCTGTGGCTTACGCACATATTTGCAAATGTGTGCAAACAAAACCCTCCGTTTTAACGTAAACTGTTAGGTAATTTTGTAGGCACCTTTTCAAACACTGAGGTGGCTTGCGGTCTCATTCCTGACAAGCTTGTGGCTGTTGGGATTCACTTCTGCTCTCCTCTTGTCACATACAGAAAAGATTGCTTAACCTACTTTCTGATACTTCATTGGGACTTTTGGCTTATCACTTTTATGCACTTGCAGTGGCTTGAAAAAGTATTCGTACCCCTTGAAATTTTCCACATTTTGTCATTTTACAACCTAACATGTAAATGTATTTTATTGGGATTTTATGTGATAGACCAACACAAAGTGGCACATAATTGTGAAGTGGAAGGAAAACGATAAATGATTTTCAAAATATTTTACAAATAAATATCTGAAAAGTATGGCGTGCATTTGTATTCAGCCCCCCTGAGTCCATAATTTGTAGAATCACCTTTCGCTGCAATTACAGCTGCAAATCTTTTTGATTTGCACATCTAGAGAGTGACGTTTTTGCCCATTCTCCTTTGCAAATTAGCTCAAGCTCTGTCAGATTGGATGGAGAGCGTCTGTGAACAGCAATTTTCAAGTCTTGCCATCTTGAAGTCTTGAATCTCCACCCCAGTTAAGTCTTTTGCAGACTCTAACAGGTTTTCTTCTAAGATTGCCCTGTACAGGCAGTCCCCGGGTTACAAACAAGATAGGGTCTGTAGGTTTGTTCTTAAGTCTAATTTGTTTGTAAGTTGAAACAGGTAACTTTTTTAAGTGTAGCTCCAGCCAAAAAAAGAATTTTTAGTTTTTTTGGATAGCATAGGGAAGGGTCAACACCCCTGTAACATTTGTTTTGCTGTCTGTGCCCCTGTTTAGAAGATGACTCCTCTCTTTCTGTCCCTATGACAATTGGATTTTGAAAATGTGTTGTTGTGGAAACAAGGATTGGTGATAAAGCTTCAGTGGAGAGACCTTTTTCCCATGATAATGCTTACAAGAGTGAATTTCCCTTCCTAGGGGTATATTTCCTCTTACTTCCTGTTGTCTTCCTCCATTTGTAAGTAGGAGTCATTTGTAAGTCAGATGTTTGTAACCCGGGGACCCCCTGTATTTGGCTTCATCCATCTTCCCATCAACTCTGACCAGCTTCCCTGTCCCTGCTGAAGAAAAGCATCCCCATAACATGAAGTTGCCACCACCATGTTTCATGGTGGGGATGGTGTGTTCAGGGTGATGTGCAGTGTTAGTTTTCTGCTTTTGCTTCTAGGACAAAAAAGTTCAATTTTGGTCTCATCTGACCAGTCTACCTTCTTCCACATGTTTGCTGTGTCCTCCACATGGCTTCTCGCAAACTGCAAATGGGACTTGTTATGGCTTTCTTTCAACAATGGCTTTCTTCTTGACACTCTTCCATAAAGGCCAGATTTGTGAAGTGCAAGACTAATGCCCCGTACACACGGTCGGATTTTCCGATGGAAAATGTCCGATCGGAGCGTGTTGTCGGAAATTCCGACCATGTGTGGGCGCCATCGGACATTTTCCATCGGATTTTCCGACACACAAAGTTGGAGAGCAGGAGATAAAATTTTCCGACAACAAAATCCGATCGCGTCAATTCCGACCGTGTGTGGCCTGTTCCGATGCACAAAGTGCCACGCATGCTCAGAAGAAATTCCGAGACGGGACAGCTCGTTCTGGTAAACTTAGCGTTCGCAATGGATACAGCACTTTCCGTCACGCTGCAATGTTAAAAATGGTTTAATACAGCGCACTCTTTTCTTCTTTATAATGTGACAAGAATTAAGTAGTTTTGCTGCTCATATTCACACACACTTCTCACAAAGTTTGATTTGTGTTTTTTTAGTGGGATTCCCTGAATATATTGTTATTAGTTGTCACATCTGACAGTTTTATAATTTTTTTTTTTGTTTTTTTGGATTTTAAGCCTTTTTTTTTATTTAATGTTTGGATTTTTTCCAAGGCTGATCTTTGTTCAATGTTATTTTTATTTTTACTCCAGAATATTTTTGGGTGTGTTTTGTGTGTCAAGTTACCCCAACACCATTGATATCTTTTATTATTTAATCTCAAGGAGATTGTTTGGTGTTGGTGTCCCTTGTTCATTTCACATTGTATATTTGAAATGTACCTGAATCCTCACAAACCAACTGTCCTTTTTGAAGTAAAACACATAGGAGAGTATAATTCCAAACAAAAATCCTTTATTAAGGGCTCAGAACCAAACAAAGAGGGAGGCAACACTGGATCAACATGAGAAATTAGCGAAGCCTGGGACCCCCACGGCAGACATCAATTCTTGAACATCAAAATTGGTGGCCTGAGGAGTCCATATGTAAGGGAGGGCAGTCTGGTCCAGAATTCGCAGAGATTCAGGTAGCAGCAGATGACATCTGTGTCCCCAGGCTGTGGTACCACAAGAGGCTGCATCTTTTGGCCGACCAGACTGAACCCAGGACAATCACTGTCTGGTCTTCCTTCCACGCTTCATTCCGGGCTGTGGCTGTGCAGTTGGAGATGTGGCAGGAGGAGGAGTAGGACCTGGAGGAAGAGGAGGAGGACCTGCAGGAGGAGGAGGAGGACCTGCAGGAGGAGGAGGACTGGGAGGACCTGGAGGAGGACTGGGGGGACCTGGAGGAGAGGGAGGAGGAGGACCTGCAGGAGGAGGAGGAGGACCATCGCAAAGGTGTGTCTGAGGTGTAATTTGGCCCCTCATACCTTTCTCCAGAGCCTCTGATATGAGGGCCTCACACATGACTTTTTGGCCCTTCTGCAATGAAAGCAGCAATGTTCTCCTCCATGGTGTGGGGTGCTCCCAGGACCTCTGTAGCCCTCCAAAAGAATCCTATAGCAGCCTCCTCTAGGGCACGCCTCCTACTGCCACTTTCTCTTTTCAGGGGGGATGGAGGGACCTGCAGATCAGCCAGCCGGCTCGGCCCGGCCACCTTCTGGCTGAGACTTCCCTGTGTATGAAAAAAGGACATGGTTTTAGTTGTTGCTTCATCAATCCCAATCCTAAATTAGTACTCCAAACTAACATCTAGTTAACATCATTGATTGGACAAGCAGAAATATTTAGAGGAATGCTATACCTGGCTCAATCTGGGCTCCTCCACATGTTGCTGCCTGGAAGGCCCAGGTTGGGCGTCAGAAGCCTCAGCCGGGGGGGAAGGAAGAGTGGAAGGAAGACTTGAGAGGGATGGCCTGGGTTCAGTTTGGCCTGCCAGAAAGTGCAGCCTGTCGTAGTACAACATCCTGGGGACATAGATGTCATCTGCTGCTCCGGATCTCTGTGAATCCAGGACTTTCTTGCGCTCCCTTAGATATGTGCTCCTCAGGCAACCAATTAATATCTTTAAATAGGTGATGTCTGCCGTGGGGATCACCTGCTTCACAATTTCACACAATTGCACCAGTGTTGCCTTCCTCTTTGCTTGGTTCTTGAAATGGGGGTGGTTAATCTCCCACAGACAGGGCAGCTCCCTTAAGATATCTATGAATACTGACATGAAGTCATTGTCTTTCACTAAGATATCCATGTTCACTGCAAGACACAACACAAGACAAAGCCTAATGTCAGACAAAACTCTCCTAATCTTGTTACAATATAGGCCTCAATCTAGAACCAGTATAGGCACAAGTTTGTCTCTTACCTTCGTTCTTACAATCAGCGCGTCCAATGCTCCTTCCTCCGCTCACGGATCGTACGTAATATGCACGCGTGTTACGCTTTATACACACTGCGCATGCGTGTAACTCCGGCCGCCCCTGACGTTCTTTCTAGTCTATTCCCCGCCCCTTTTCATTTGGCGCAGTGGGTGAAGAGCACATGGCGGAGTTACAGCAGGTGCATGCTAATTATAGCAACGAGGAGGAGGAGGAGGAAAGCCCGGATCCAGGCACGTCCCGATCCAGAAGGAGACGTTTTAAGGCCACAAATATGTCCTTTGGGGAGATGTTGGAGATGGTCGACATCATGAGGAAGTCCGACTATGACGGAAAATATGGGCCTTACCCCAACCCCAACATCCGAAAGGCCAAAATCATTGCTAAAGTGATCAAAAGCCTTCACAGGAATTTCGGGGTACGAAGATCGAAAGATCAGCTCAGGAAGCGGTGGTCGGACCTGAAGTTGAGAGAGCCAGAGCAGTACCGAAAGATCCGGAGAGTGCTGCAAAAAAGTAAGTAGTTGTGCTGTGTTCCTATTCTTTCTGTCTTTATTCCGTTCGTTCTGCTCCATATGCTTTTTTTATTAATTGTAACGTTTAAAAGGGCAACTTTAATGTTCATGGGCCCATTATTCGTTCGTATCCAACATTTTTCTTTCAGCCTCTAGAACACCATTGTTTAGGCCATATGCATTTTCACACATTTTTTTTGGGCCTACTTGGATGCCAAATATTTGTTTGTGTAGATGGGTTTGTTACTAGAATGAAATGCCAACTAGATTGTGTGTAAGGAGAGGACACTGAGCAGCTGTTTTCACATCTGGACACTGGAGCACTAGTGTGGGACACAAGAACACCATTTTTATTAGGGGGGCCACACAGGTGCTCCAGTGTATACTATAGGGGGGTCTCCATCTGTGAAGCTTGTACTAAACAGGTAAAGTATTGCAGCTTGACAAAGGCCAATAAAAAATATACATCTTGGAACTCTGCCAAAATAGACAATTGTACCCCACTTCCAAGCAATGTTTCCTATTTCTAGTTCTGCCATCAAATATCTGTGTGCTAATTATACCATTTTTGTTTTACATAGGGGAGAAAAGACTCGGAGGACACCCCTCATCCGAGGAGACCACAGACCCCCCACCTATGGAAGAAGGTGAAATACCCCCAAATGAAGAAGAGCAGGAGGAAGAAGAAGATGTGGTGGAGATTGGCACCACAACAGGTGAGTGTCTGCGACCACAGGCTCAGGTAAACGAGTTGGATGGTGGCAGATTTTTGAAACCTATTTTATTTTTTTTTATCTCTTTTTAGGTGATCGTGAGGTTGTGGATCCCCAACGCTTTACTTCAGAAAGTGCCCAGATCCTGATCGGGGAGATCATGGGGTGTAATGCCGAACTGCAAAACATCCAGCAAAAAATCAATGATGTTATTAAAAAAAATAATAACATCATTGATGTTTTGGGGCGAATTTAAACCCCACAAAATCACTTTTTGTATTGTGGTTCAATATTTTAAAATTTTTTGCAATGTTTAGAAAAGCCAAATTTGGAGGATGCACACAGTGTGCCAACATGTGCTATCTGCCATCACGGGAGATCAATGGACGCGTTTTGGGGGTGCAACCCCTTCCTCAATTATAAAGTCGCGTTGAGGAAGGGCTTGCTCCCCCAAAACACGTCCCTTGAGCCCCCCTGATGGCAGATAGCACATGTTGACATTCGTAAATTGGTGTGCATCTTCCAAATTTGGCTTTTCCAGGGGTGATTTCCCCCCATCTGAACGCTATATCAAACCCAGTTCCTAAATACTGATGTCTGATATAGCCTTCAGGTTTTACCTAATGTGAACTTTGTAAATTCAAGTTTTTTGGCTTTCTTGTTGGTTTTACACAGGCCTGTTTTATCTGAAATTGATATTTCGATTTTTGATAATGCTACTGCAAAAATTGTTATACAACAAACATGTTGGTTTGTTTTAAAAACCTTTGGTAAATGCACATGTGACTGTGCAGGTATAAAAAAGTGGCTTACTCAAGAATGTGTGGATTATTGTCTCAACACTACAACACTTTTGGGGTGATGTAATAGCTGTTTTATGCAAAAATGGGGGTTATTTCCTAAGGGCAAATCCACTTTGCACTACAAGTGCAGGTTCAGTGCAGTTGCAAGTGCACTTGTAGTGAAATGTGTTTTTGCATTTAGTAAATAACAGCCAACAGTGCTTTGTATAAGGTTACACAATCACGACATTTTCTGCACTCAAAACATTTCTGTCAGGGTCAGCTAAAACAAACACAAGCAGTAAATGTCCACCAAGAATTTCTTTTGTTTTTTTATTATAAAAAGGCTTCACATATTGTCTGGCATATTGATAGCCCCCCTACCCGCAAAGAACTCCAGGTATCGTAACCGGACATCACGGGCACTCAGGGAGGGCAAACCAGGACGGCCGCTTTCAAGCGCCGTCAGTGTTGTTGGATGTAGGTTTCCGGCCTCAGGCCCGACTGAGCCAGCATAGTTGGCAGAATGTTTTCTTAAAAAATTATGGAGAACACAGCACGCCAGTATTATATGGTTCAGTTTATACTCCGCCATATGGATGGGTGTCAGAAATAGTCGGAACCGGCTGGCCATGATTCCAAATGTGTTCTCCACCACTCTTCGGGCTCTGGCCAGCCGGTAATTAAAAACCCTCTGTTCCGGGGTGAGGGTCCTCATTGGGAATGGCCGCATCAGGTGGTCCCCCAGCACAAACGCTTCATCAGCAACGAACACAAATGGGAGACCTTCCACATTGTCCTCTGGAGCTGGCAAGTCCAAGCTGTCATTCTGGAGACGTCTGTAGAACTCCGTCTGGGCGATGACTCCACCATCGGACATCCGGCCATTCTTCCCCACGTCCACATACAGAAAGTCGTAATTAGCCGACACCACCGCCAACATCACTATACTATTAAACCCCTTGTAATTATAATAGTACGACCCTGAGTTGGGTGGTGGGACGATGTGGACGTGTTTCCCATCAATTGCCCCTCCGCAGTTAGGAAAGTCCCACCTCTGGGCAAAGTGGGAGGCCACAGTCTGCCATTCCTGTGGCGTGGAAGGAAACTGTTGAGGAAAAAACAATAAACATTACTATTTTTTCACAGAAACATGGCAAGCAGATTAGACACAAACATTATGGGGCAACCTCCAGATAGCATTTATTAAGGGGAATTTAACAAGGCCAAAGTATAAGGTACACTTATCATATTCCCCCTCCCCCCCCTCTCATGGGCCATTTCTAACATTATAGGGGGGGGAACTCTTGGACAGGTAACCCTCCTCACTTCATTGAGAGATGAATGCCTAAATACAGGGTATTACTTGGAACAGCCCCTCCTTAGTTACACTATTGGCAGACCACTGGACAGGTAAGAAGTGTCATAATACAAAGATATAAATACACACAGTACACATTTCAGGACATTTGGACATTCTGCTATTACCTATCAAGATAATAATAGGATACAAAAACTTTAAACAGTACCATTGGAAAGTATACAGGCAGGCCCTTGCACTACATGCTTTGGGGAATTCATCCATAAATCTGAGCACAAAATAGATGGGTATAGTGTGTATGGGTTTGGCAAAGTCAGCAGATAGATGATTGATGATAGAGAATTGGGATCAGCTGACTTAGCAGTTGGGGGAGGGAGGGTTACTAAAAATTATTTGGGGACACCACAAAAAAAAGCCTCTGGCACTCTGCCTGAATTTAAATAAAAAATAACATTTCCAAACATTTTAGGGGGTGTTTGGGGTAAAGCACTACTATGGAGCTGATAAAATACATTGTTAAGTGACTACATGAGGTGAATATAGGGGCAGGAGACACCATGCTATGGAGGTTATTGAAGGGCAAATATGTATGAAGGACCTAAAATAATAATTACATAAAAATCCAGCATGCATGAGGACAAAGGGGACATTCACAGCATATTACAATCATGGTAATTAGGGAATGAGGAAAGAAATACAATATATTAGCAAACATTCAATACAATAAAATGTGATATAAAAGGATAAAAATCTTACCTTCATATACTCCTTCTGCAGGACCTGGATGATGGCAGAACAGGTCTCTGGGATAATGATCCCCAGAGCCTGGGGGGAGATGCCTGTTGAGAACTTCAAGTCCTGCGGGCTTCTCCCTGTGGCCAAATACCGCAAGGTAGCGACCAACCTCTGCTCCGGAGTGATGGCTTGCCTCATGCAGGTATCCTGCCTGCTGATATAGGGGGTCAGCGAAGCCAACAAACGGTGAAACACGGGGTCCGTCATCCTGAGAAAGTTCCTGAAATCATCAGGATTATTCTCACGGATCTCACGGAGCAAAGGCATATGAGAGAACTGGTCACGCTGAAGCAACCAATTCTTGGTCCATGAACTCCTCCCCACCCTGTTCATGGACTGGACTTGTGTCAAGGTCAGGACCCCAATACCAAGCCCCCGCACAGCACGAACTCTACGAGGAGTACGCATACGAAACATGGCTAGAAAACGGTCGGCTGCTCAGAACGAAGTAATAGAACGCACTGAAGAACAGCAAGGCCTGTGAAGAGCGACCTGAAAAACAGCAACGAGCAGGCAAGATCACACAGAAAACTCTGATACGAACTGGCTGCACGCACTGAAGAGCAGATACAAACCCACAAGCACAAACTGAACGGCAGAAAATGATCTGAAAGCCACGAGTCTGAAAAAGCGCAAATCGTCTCTCACCAAACTTTTACTAACATGAGATTAGCAAAAGGAGCCCAAAGGGTGCCACGCTTGGTTCTGAACCGGCCTTTTCTAGTCTCGTCGTACGTGGTGTACGTCACCGCGTTCTTGGCGATCGGAAATTCCGACAACTTTGTGCGACCGTGTGTAGGCAAAACAAGTTTGAGCCAACATCCATCGGAAAAAATCCTAGGATTTTGTTGTCGGAAAGTCCGAACAAACCGTGTGTACGCCCTATAATAGTTGTCCTGTGGACAGATTCTCTCTTCTGTGCTGTGGATCTCTGCAGCTCATCCAGTGTTACCATGGGGCTCTTGGCTGCTTCTCTGATTAATGCTCTCTTTGCCTGGCCTGTCAGTTTAGGTGGACGGCCATACTCTTTCCATTTTAGGATGATGGATTGAACAGTGCTCCGTGAGATGTTCAAAGCTTGGGATATTTTTCTATAACCTAATTCTGCTTTAAACTTCTCCACAACTTGATCTCTGACCTGTCTGGTCTGTTCCTTGGCCTTTATGATGCTGTTTGTTCACTAAGGTTCTCTCACAAAAATCTGAGGGCTTCACGGAACAGCTGTAATTATACTGAGATTAAATTACACACAGTTGGACTCTATTTACTAATTAGGTGACTTCTGAAGGCAATTGGTTCCACTAGATTTTAGTTAGGGGTATCAGAGTAAAGGGGGCTAAATACAGATGCATGTCACACGTTTCAGATATTTATTTGTAAAAAAAAAAATGAAGACCATTTATCATTTTCCTTCCACTTCACAATTATGTGCTACTTTGTGTTGGTTTTGTCACATAAAATACCCAATAAAATGCATTTACGTTTTTGTTTGTAACATTACAAAATGTGGAGAATTTCAAGAGGTATGAATACTTTTTTAAGGCACTGTATTGTATATGCTTTAAAAAAAAAAAAAATATATATATATATATATATTTTTTTTTTTCCTAATAATTTCATTATGTACATTTTTATTACTTGAATAAAGCACTAATGCAATTTTATTACATATTTTGGAGTCCAAGCAAGGTTTTCTTTTACAAGGTGATACAATTGTAAACAGTGCATTCTCTAATTGGAAATTGCCTAGATAGTCATTGACTGGGTACAGAGGCTGTCTGGTACCTAAGACAAGACAACATAAAGGAATTAAGTGATGGTTTAAAATGCCAGCAGCTTTCCTGTTATTGTAAGTTTGATATTTATTATTTAAATTACAGGCAATTAAATTATAGGCATGCAAGAACAGTTATATAAAGTGGTTAAATCCAGCATTTTAAAGCAAGACAAATTACATGAAATCATATTACAATGAAATATGAAAGGTGGTAATTCAAGGAACACAAAGGCAGCCTATAGGTTTATTGGAGGCCCGGAAAGATAACAATAAAAAAATGGTTAGCTGCATTTTCTGCAGCAGAACAGGCAAAAATTATATATTTTAGAACAGTGCATTGTACATTACATTGCCGACATTTAAAAATAAAATTCTTTGAATAAAGTTTTCCCTGAAATAAAGTTAAAAGTAACTGGATTCTTCACTTTAAGTGGAGTGGGACAGAATGAAATTTACCAGTAGTATTTTTCTGCTGTCCTAGCAGGAAAATTCTCCTTTCCTTTGAAAGTAGCATAACTGAGAGATTAGCTTTTCATCAAAGCCACTTGTCTCACTAGCCTACAATTTCTCCAAATATTCACCTACAGAATCCATTTGACGAAGGATTTGCTCTACAGTTACGGACTCTATTGCCAGCGTATATACTGTTACTTTATGTATTGTGGCAGGACAAGCCCTTGCCACTGTTTAATGTGGCGGTCTGGGACAACTTTTGTAGGAAGCAGGCACACTAATGATGCAGGTGTGTGCTGCCTTCATCTGAGAGCCAGGGCCTTAGAGCTCAGAGCCTCACCCTCCCGAGGGGGTGATTGATTGCAAGGGAGCCATGAGAGGTGCACGTTGCACCATATTGTCCAGGACAGGACAGATTGAGGCACAAGCCTGAGAGAGAGAGACAGTCTGGGACAGATGGAGCATCTGGGATGCTGCAGAAAATATATAGAGCTGAGGAACAGAATGCGTGTCCGAGCATTAGATGTGTTTGATGGTCAGCAAGACCGAAACTACTAAGTTGAGCATTAGAGCTGCACAATGAGCCTCGAGGCTGAATGCTGCTTTTCATTATCGTATTGATGGTGAGAACCCCCTGCGTGGCAAGACATCCATGTGAACTTTTGTGTTACTTCTAAATAAAAGCAGGCAGAAAAAGTCTTAAAACGTACTTCTGGTGTGGAGTAGACTCACTGTTTGGCACTACCAATCAGCTACAAAATCTCCAAATTGTCACAATATGTATATGTTTTCTTTTCTAACCCCTTGTTGCCAGCCATATGCATATATACAGTATATCCATAGTTAGCCAGATGGAAAAAAGACACGGGTGTCCAACGAGTTTATCCGAAAGATAAATAGATTTAAAATTGCATCCTCAGAGCCCTAAACCTGCAGCTGACTCCATTTACTCTAACAGGGAAATTAAATCCTTCCTGATCCCCAAAAGTAACATCATGCTCCTTGGGTCAGTGTTATTTCTTATAAATATGAATAGCCAATTTTATTGCGGGCATTTAGAAATACATCCTGCCTTTTACACATAGTAAAAAAAAAAAAACTTAAATTGAACCAAAACATTTTTTAATTTCCCTTTCAAATATTTTCTTCTAAAAACAGATTTTATCTAACCTTTTTATAAATACTAATAGTCTCAGCCCTTCCCTCTCCATATTGTATCTTTTTTTTTTTTTTTTTTTTTTATAATTGACAATTTTTATTACATTTTGATCCTTTCAATACAAAAATATAAGGCACAAGTACAGGAACGGGTAACAAAATAAAATAAATAAAGAGGGGGAGAAATGAAAAATAAAAAGGAATTACAGACTTCTGTAGGTGGCGTGGATGCATCCTGCAAATATCAAACATGAAGCATTGCCAATTAATAAAAGGAGGCTGAAATGCGGCTCTACAAAAGTGTGAACATAACATTGTAGTAATACCTATAAGCCTAAAGACGGACCTCGATCAACAGTTAAACGTACCATTAGGACGAAATATATCCTATAATTGCGTGGTCTGCATTTCCAAAGATAAAAAAAATGGGAGGGAAAGGAAAGTAGGGGGAAGGGGGAGAGAAGGAGGAGGAAAAAGTGTATAGGAGAGTAATTCCAACCAGCTAGACTCGTCACTCGAGGATCCCACGTAGACTCGGCCCACATGGTGGGGGGTGCCACGAGCAATCAAGGGGGTTCCATCCTGAGGTACCAGCCCTCCAAAATTGCCGTATGTCGAGCCATACGATCTTCTAAGCAGACTGACATAGACTCCATGAGCTCTACATCTTTAATTCTGACATAGAGGTCTGAAAGTGTTGGGTGGTGTAGATTTTTCCAGTGTAGCACCACTAAGCACCTTGCCGCTGTGACTATATGTGTGGCCAGTTTATCTTGTTAATCCAGGAAGTTTAGGAGGGAGAAGGCCAAGTAGAAACAGCTTAGGGGAGAGGTGGATATCTACCTCAAACAGCTGATGGAGAAGCCCCTGTACCGAGCGCCAATAGGGCTGGAGAGCTGGACAGTTCCAATAAATATGGTGTAACGTGCCCCGGTCTTGAAGACGTCTCCAGCGTTCTGAAGCAGATGGGTAAATGGCGTGTATGTGAGATGGTGTTAGGTAACAGCAAAAGAGCACCTTATAAGTGTTCTCTTTATAAAGTGTACTTATAGAGCTTTTAGCAGCACAAGACCATACAGTTCTCCATTGTTCATGAGACAGTTCCTCCCCAAGATTTTCTTTCCATTTACGCATGTAGCTATGTTTCCCCAAAGAGAGTCTGTCAGAAAGAATTTAGAATTTTATATATATATCCGAGGTCAGTCCTCTCTGTGAGGGACCAGATAGGACTACTCTTTCAAATGGGGAAGGTATGGAGAACTGAAGAGTCGGGACGATAGTAAAAGCGTAGTGCCGTATCTGAAGGTACCCGAAGAAAGCAGTATGGGGGAGGTCCCGTTAAGCTCTAAGTTCGTTAAGGAGTAGTAGTACCCTAGTTACTGAGTTCACTAGGTATCCATAGTGGAAGAGATTCTTCTGTAACCAAGGTGAGATCATTTGGTAGGTTAGACTATTGGGTAACTTAGGGTTGTTGAGAAAGGCTGTGACTAAGGTGGCCTCAGATTGAAGAGGGTTGCTACAATTCAATTGTTTCCATATGAAACGCAGCAGGTTCATAGTATGTAATAGGGAAGTGGAAGGGACAGCAGCATTTGTGTTCCACAATAAGTTGTTCGGGTGGATGGGGGCTACCCTTAATTTGTCTATTTGGGTCCAGCGGTTGAAGCCAGGATGCGATTGCTCTCAACTGGGCAGCATAATAGTAACGGAGGAGGTTTGGGAAAGCCAAATCCCCCTCGTTCCGGGAGGCATAGAGTATTGAGCAAGCTACGTAGTGCTGCTTGTAGTTCCATGTAAAGTTTAAAAGATCTGTCTGAAGCTTTCTAAGTTGTACCAATGGGATGGGCACTGGGAGGGTCATAAAGCAATACCGTACTTTAGGCAGTATGGTCATTTTGACCCAAGCAATACATCCAAACTAAGATATTGGATAGTGTCTCCATTTAGACAGGAGAGACCTAATTAGTGGTCTGAAGTTTGCGTCGTATAAAGATTCATATCGAGGAGTGAGGTATACTCCCAGATACTTAATGGCGTGGGTCTTCCATGCATAGGGAAAATTTTCAGAGAGATGGTGCACTTCCAGTGGTGGGATATTAATTGGCAGGGCTTTCCGATTTGGTGGAGTTTATTTTATATCCCAACAGGGACCCAAATCCCTCCAGGAGCCTATGAAGATTAGGGAGGGTCATCCGTGGTCATGTCAGGGTCAGGAGTATGTCATCTGCAAATAATGAAACTTTAAACTCCCATTCCCTAATCATAATTCCATTAATGTTGGGGTCCTGCCTGATCTGGGCTGCCAGGGGTTCGATGCACATGGCAAAAGCAATGGCATCCCTGTCTAGTCCCGTTCGAGATGGGAAAAGAAGAAGACGCCGCAAAAGGTGTTTTCATAGAGGCGGATGGGGTTGCATAGAGATGTCAAATCGCCCAGAGGAACGGCCCCCGGAAGCCCAGATATTCAAGGGTTGAGAACAAGAATGGCCAGCTGAGCCTATCAAAGGCTTTCTCAGCGTCTAAACTTAACAGGATCGCTTCAGTATTTTGACTCTCCTAGTGTTGTCCCGCGCCTGACATCCTGGGACAAAGCCCACCTGATCTTTGTGGATAAAGGAGGGAAGGACTAAGTTTAAACGAAGGGAGAGCAATTTTGTAAAAAAATTTAAGCCTGAATTCAACAGAGCTATGGGTCTATAGTTCTCACACAGTGTGTGGTCCTCATCAGGTTTGGGTATTAACATCAAATGGGAAGCCTGCGTGTCCCTTGGGATGCACAGCATCTTATATTGCTATTGTGATGGCGGCAGGCTTGTCCGCACAATGGCAACTCATGACTCTGATCCAAAATAGGCAGCATTCAGGAGAAGATGGAAATTCACCTCCTCCAGACCTCCTGCACTCTGCCACGCTGCTGGAGCCAAGAGTTAGGGCTCTGATGTAAAGAGGGGACTATGTGATTGGGTGCTCTGTGATTGGGAGACTGTTTGAATTGGGGGGGAGCTCTTAGAGGAGAGACTTATGTATAGGGGTCCTCTGATGTGATAGGGGCCCCTGACGTGACAGGGTTAATCTGACATAAAGTGGGGAATCTGATGTGATAGGTGGACCACTGACATGCTAGTGGGCCTATGACTTGATGGAGGTCCTCTGATGTAAAAGGAGGCCCCTGATGTGAAGGGGGGACCTTTGATGTGATGGGGGAACCTCTGTAAAGGGGGAGAGTTCTGATGAAAAAGGTAATTTTACCAAGGTGGTTGTGTGCATCATCTCAGGCTCTGGTTTCCCATTGATAAGTAGCATTTAAGTTTTGGACATTTTAGACTGGGGTGCCTCCAGATTTTACTTTTAAAGGCTGTCATGACGGGTAAAAAAAATTAAGAAGCGCTGATAGAGGGTCATGGAGAGATAAAAAGAGAGATAGAGATATGGAGAGTGATAGAAAGAGAGATGAAGACATAATCATGGCTGGTTTCCTATAATGTTCTATCTAATAATTCTCAGTAGAATCCCTATTTTTATAAAGCCGTGAAGGTGTTTTTTACCAAACATTCACTCGGTTGTGAATCAATCAGTCATTTAAAGAAAGATTCACTTACAGTGCATGTTTTGTGAATGTCAGATTAACTACTTTTAAAAAAATGCATTTAGATATATATATATTTGTTTGTTTTTTTCACATCGGCTTCTTTGGTTCATTCAACATTCACAACATTTTCCCATTAGCTAAATGCTCCCTGTACTCAGGCAGTACAAAGGTACATGAAAGAACCTCTTCAAATATTTAAAAAACAAGATAATGATCTCCAGCCAATCAGGTGGGAAGTCCTGGATGGCTTAGACACTTGTGGACATCACTGGAGAGAGATAGGGCTCAGGTAAGTAATTAGGGAGTGCTGGGGAGGCTGCTATACACAGAAGGCTTTTTATCTTAATGCATAGAATGATAAAAAACCTTCTGCCTTTACAACTCCTTTAAGTACAAAACATAGTTTTGTACTTAAACAGACATTACCCAGCTCATAAGCACATAAACACATTACACAGTGTAATGGAAATTTGTAAGTTCTGTATATAATTGTATTGTATTTTGTATGTATTGCACATTGCCCTCACTGTGCACACGGCACTAATAATGTTTTCAGTTAATGTTTACATTCTTTCGAGTCCTGATTAGAATAAGCCTGCCTATGTAACTCCCCTTGTTACCAT
This sequence comes from Aquarana catesbeiana, assembly GCF_042186555.1. Lineage (NCBI taxonomy): Eukaryota > Metazoa > Chordata > Amphibia > Anura > Ranidae > Aquarana > Aquarana catesbeiana. The sequence continues at coordinate 57,737,250 of NC_133325.1, forward strand.
AAATGTACAATTGTAATATTAATGTGATACCTACGTAATCGTGTACATAAAAACCTTCAATTGCGTCATAATAAAGCAGAACAGTTATTTGGAAAGATGCTGAGCGTATCTTTTGTGTCTGTTCCCTACTGCAGTAGTTGTTAATAATTTGGAACCACTAATCAATATGAGGATAGGAGTTGCCTATCATCAATTTAATTGAGTCAGCATGGCGAGCCAGCCAGGAGGGGATTCCAGGTGACCCTGAGTATCCGAAACGAGGAGCTTGAGACGATCCGGGAATTTCTGATAATCAGCCGGCTGAGGTAAGCCTTTTGCTTACATTTGAGTTATCAGACTTCCTTGATCGGTAAGGCATTTTCGGGACAAAGGGTACCTATTTTACTCCCCTTAATCGAACTGTATTGATTGGTGGTTATATGTTATGTTGTCCCTGTCTATTGTCCATTGGAGTGTTATAGATAAGAAAGGGAAGAATAGTGCTGTTCACAAGTATATGTAGTAAATCTGCTAGATAAAGTAGTTTAGAGGCAAGAGGGTATAGGCACAAGTAGAGAAGAGAGAAGACTGGCCAGTCATTATGGGCATTAAATTAAGTAAGGGAATGAAGGGTAAGAGACCCTCAAAAATGCCCAGCGCAAGAGGAGCGCTATATATGAACCAAAGGTGCGGTTCTGCCTATACTGAGCCCCTAGATTAATGGTTAGAGTGGACAGGGATCCACAATGGGTAACTGGGTTACCAAAGGCCATAGGGACTAAGAATCATGCAGAGTAAAAGTCAGAAACAGAGAAATGAGAATTAAAACAGAATACTTTATATGTTGTCAGAGAGGGAAGATGGGATGAGCACTCTGGCTGCCCGTCTGATCATAGAAGCTAGATATAAAAGATATCTGAACAAAATAAGGAATGCAGAATTTATGCAGGGAAATATTAAAGAGTTAAAAGAAATTGAGAGAATGATATGCATGTGTTGTGTACAAATGGGAAAATGTAAGCGATTTTAGAGAGATATTGGTGTATCTGTGTGCGAATGCTGGGACCTTTAGTTCTATCCCTTGTGTGTGTCATGTACGCAGATGTGACCCCCTCCTTTGTGCTCTCATGAAAGAAATGTGGCTGGGATGAGAGGTTAGTGATAAGCTGGAAGGACACCATGCCAATTTCTGTTTTTTAGACAAAACATTTATAACAAAATGTGCCGGGTTAACGAATCTAATGGTAAACAATGTGATCACAATTATTTTGAATCTGTTTTCCAAACATGGTAAAATGAAGGTTACATTTAACCGTGTATTACACAAATTGAATATCCTTTGATAGTGGAAACACTGCATTTAAAAAAGGGAAATTAAGTAAAATTAAGTAATAATGAGTATTAATTTCTAATATGAGTTTAACAATTTTATTAATAATATAGATATATTGAAACTGGTTTAGACAACCTTTGGTTGGAAATGAAATCCAGGTTATTGGGGAAATTTGTAATGAATGAGATTAGTTTAGATTAAGATAACAATTTTGTAATTTTACATTTATTCAATAAGCCCTTATTGAGAGAAAAAAAGATTAAGATGAGGTTGTTATTTTGAATAAAGCTGCCATAATATTTAACAAAGCCAAGATGGATGGAATACATAAGAAGTTTTTCTACAAAAATGAAATTTCAAGGTTCTTGATAATAACTTGATGTCAGTCCATGATGTGAGAGTTGTTATAAATAAAATTTAAATATAACAGACCCATCACATCAAATCCACCCACCCTGTTAGGATAGATGCCACCTGCAGCCAGTTGTTTTATAGTTTTTGATGCTTTCTGGTCCATCATACAGATTGGTCCTTTTGTTTTTATTTATTTTTATTTTTGAAATCCAAAGCAGAATGTGTGGATTGTGAAATGATGTGCCCCTTTTTCTTCTAAGTACAGTGGTATAAGCAGAAGAATATTTTGGATTTATGAGCATCTCTCCATGACCGCAGGGTATTGTTATCATTTATTATAATATTGCCAGGAAAAAGTTGTCTTTTGAAACATGAAACTGGAGTTCTTACACAAACAGCGTGATAGAAAACAAGCCATTGTAATATATTTATGCAAGCTGGACACAGTAATGAAGGGTTCACCCCGATATATCAGAGCTGTAGCTTTTATGCAAAGGTGCTATTAGACAAAGTTAGATATTGTTTTGGTCAAACATTTAATTTTTAATGGTCCGACATTCTGCGCAGCAAATATACAGCTAACTAAATGTTTGTCTAATGAAAGGTTTAAAATATGAGTTTGTTTATGTACAAATCTAACAATGAGAAATGTGTACATTTGAATCCAGCCACCTTATTGCCTCTATTGGAGGAGGCTGGAGACAAAGGAAGACATGTGTGTTAAATTGATGGTGTAGGAATCAGCTGCTGTGAGCCCAGTGCAGGACACACTCCCTGAAGACCCAGATATTACATTTTTTGTAGATTTGAATATGCAGTTTATCACCCAGAAGGATACTCTGTATTCAAAGTCATTGAATCCTTTTTCCCCAGCTCAAGAAGCAGAGCTCCATGTTTTAGCAAAGCCTGTGAGCTATAAAAAGAGTGTATATTTATATAGATAGTCGAGATATAGAGAGCTTTTGGTTCCATTTGAAGGGCCAGAAGTTTGTTTTTACTTCGGCAGGTAAACCAATAAAGCATGCCAAGTTAATTTGATCGGCTGTTTTCAGCCTTCCAGGTTCTTGCTGAGGTAGCCATATTAACTTTCACACATGGAAGCAGACCAGGCGACTAAGGATGCTGCATTTACAGCCCCGGACACTTGATGGGTCTGTGCAACTCACAGATTCCACCCTAGTTCTGGCCCAGTATAGCTGGGATTAATAATTCAACTTTAAGGACCTCAGAACGAGAAGAACAAGTGGTCCACAGGGGGCAACTTCTTATGAAACAGGACTTTGGAAAAGGTGATCATTTATGTCTGTCAGCCACTCTTTTCCCTCCAGCTTGACACATGAACTGTGCCATCAGTCACAAGCAGTTATGGCTGCCTTAGTAAATGAGCATGGGAAATAGCCAGGGTTCTCCACAGTTGTTTTTATAACATACCACTTCTTGTTTTACCTGTTACCAAAAGCTGAACAACCCTCCCAGAGATTACAAAAAAGATATATCCAGATGCTCAAGTTAGGATCTTACGAGTATGCGTTTTGTCTGTATGGACATGTTTTTTGGATGTCCAGTGGCAAATGCTACTGCAAAGGCCACAGTAAAAAGTGTTATCAGAAGTAGTTTGTAAGTACAGAGTGCCAGGGAGTACAGAGAGTAACAGAGGAAATCATTTTTTATAGGAGAGTCCTTACTAGAAGTTTTGAGGTTTTATTTTTACACCCCCTACTGTCTACAATGTATCAGACAAAGTAGAGTAAGAAAGTAGAAAACTTTTGCCTGAATGTTTTTCTTATATTTTATCAAGCCCCTAAGGGGGGTGTTGGACTCTCTCCCTATGGGATTTGGTTTGGGAGTGTGTTACTCACTTGCTTATATTTTGTCTCAGCAGCTGAAGTCCTTCATTCGGATCTCATAGAGAAAGTTGCTGATCTTTTAAGGTTTTTTGACAAACTCATTTATGTGTTTTCTCCCCAATTCCAGATCCTAAAAGTTTGGAAGGATCTAAAACTAAAGCCAGGTGACTTGTGGATTGTTAAGAGACATTTATATATAAGGAAATGTTTGGAGACTCAATACAGCATCTATTTCATTACAGTTTTTGCAAAACTTGAAGGAAAAGTCACCTGGATCCACACCAGACACTGCAAAAATGACTTAATTAAAGAAATCTCTGTGTTTGATTTGTTTCCCTCTTGTGATCACAGTCTAGGGTACTTTTTGATTCAGTTACTTTAATTGTAAGGGATATATATATTTGAAAAGTAGTTCAGCCATGTTGAAGCCATATTTGTCTTTTGTGCGTCTTCCATTTTATGTAGAATTGTCTGTGTTTACATATGCTGATAAGTCAGCATGCCAACAATTCAGCTAGAAGGCCATTCTGGCCACAGGAGTGTACAGCCAGTACTCTGTAAATATGTCTTATCAGTCATTTGTTTTTCACAATGAAAAGTCATTTTGTAATGAAAAAGTTGCTCAGCTATTATTTTCTCCACAATGGAGTTTTTTGCCTCTTTGGCCAGGACTACCTCTACCTAAGCGTGTGGAGGTTCCAGGTTAAAGGTGATAGCAGGTATGGTTAGTGATCAAAATATTGATCAAAAGAGGGGAGACTGTAATGGAAATTTGTAAGTTCTGTATATAATTGTATTGTATTTTGTATGTATTGCACACTGCCCTCACTGTGCACACGGCACTAATAATGTTTTCAGTAAATGTTTACATTCTTTCGAGTCCTGATTAGAATAAGCCTGCCTATGTAACTCCCCTTGTTACCATAAACGTACAATTGTAATATTAATGTGATACCTACGTAATCGTGTACATAAAAACCTTCAATTGCGTCATAATAAAGCAGAACAGTTATTTGGAAAGATGCTGAGCGTATCTTTTGTGTCTGTTCCTTACTGCAGTAGTTGTTAATAATTTGGAACCACTAATCAATATGAGGATAGGAGTTGCCTATCATCAATTTAATTGAGTCAGCAGTATCAATTCTAATTAGCAAACAGAATAGAACTACTATTTGCTTGTCATCTGTTGCTCAGGTCTACGCCAGTAAAGGAAAAACAAAAAGACTAATAAGTCACAATAATATTATGCCCCCTCCTATACGTAAAGGACAGTCTGCAAAGGTCCAAGCAGTTCCTTCACTACACGCATGGATGTACAGAAATTCAGAGGTCACTTTCAAGGATCCGTCTCAAACCAAGGTCTACTTAACTATTGTCATAGGGTCGGGAATCTGACCTTCTATCGCTTTGATCATCTATAGTAGAATCGGAATTTAACCAAAGATTCCACACCTTCTCAAATTTTTTGGGGCAGCCCCGAGACAAATAAATCACTTTAAATAGCGGAACAGCTGAATTGACAAGGTGATTCCAGAGGGATACAGTAGGAGCTTTGTCAGATTTACACCTTAGCACTATAGCCTTTCTGGCATAAAATAATAGCAGCCCCAAAAGGGTACACGTAGCACTGGCAATGGCCAGAGAGTTAACTAACCCCAGTAGGCACATACTAACCTTTAGGGGGATAGGGGTGGTTGTCAGAGCAGTTATAAATTGGGTCACTTCCTGCCAATAGATCTGTGAGCATTCCCAAAAGATATGGTTAAATTTGGCAGTGTCACTTGGGCATCTCCAACAGCGGGAGGGAGTATTCCGATAGATATAGCGTCTGGAGAGTAATTGGTTACCCCACAATTTTCTGATTTTCTTGACTAGTTTCAGGCCTGGCTATTGCTATCTGCTCTGATTTCTGTCCAGTGCAAGTAGTATGTAGAGCAACGTCCAGGGCTCAGTAGTATGTAGGACAGTGTACAGAGGTCAGTAGTAGGTAGGGGAGGGTACAGAGGTCAGTAGGATGTAGAGCAGCGTACAGAGGTCAGTAGTAGATAGGGCAGTGTACAGAGGTCAGGAGGATGTAGGGCAGTGTACAGAGGTCAGTAGTATGTAGGGCAGCATACAGAGGTCAGTAGTATGTACAGCATTGTACAGAGGTCAGTAGTATGTAGGGGAGTGTACAGAGGTCAGTAGGATGTAGGGAAGTGTACAGAGGTCAGTAAGATGTAGGGAAGGGTACAGAGGTCAGTAGTATGTAGGACAGTGTACACAGGTCAGTAGGATGTAGGGCACTGTACAGAGGTCAGTAGGGTGTAGGGCAGTGTACAGAGGTCAGTAGTATGTAGGGCAGCTTACAGCAGTCAGTAGTATGTAGGGCAGCTTACAGCAGTCAATAGCATGTAGGGCAGCTACAGTGGTCAGTAGTATGTAGGGCAGTGTACAGAGGTCAGTAGTCAGTAGGGTGGCGTACAAAGGTCAGTAGCATGTTGGGCAGCGTACAGAGGTCAGTAGTATGCTGGGCGGTGTAAAGAGGTCAGTAGAATGTTGGGTGGCATACAGAGGTCAGTAGCATGTAGGGCGGTGTACAGTACAAGTAGTAGGTAGGGCAGCGTCCAGGGCTCAGTAGTATGTAGGGCAGTGTACAGAGGTTAGTAGTATGTAGGGCAGTGTACAGAGGTCAGTAGTAGGTAGGGAAGTGTACAGAGGTCAGTAGTAGGTAGGGAAGTGTACAGAGGTCAGTAGTAGGAAGGGAAGTGTACAGAGGTCAGTAGTAGATAGGGCAGTGTACAGAGGTCAGTAGTAGATAGGGCAGTGTACAGAGGTCAGTAGTATGTAGGGCAGCTTTCAGCAGTCAGTAGTATGTGAGGCAGCTTACAGTGGTCAGTAGTATGTGGGGCAGCGTACAGAGGTCAGTCGTTTGTAGGGCAGTGTACAGAGGTCAGTAGTAGGTATGGCAGCGTACAGAGGTCAGTAGTCAGTAGGGCAGCATACAAAGGTAAGTAGCATGTTGGGCAGCGCACAGAGGTCAGTAGCATGTTGGGTGGCGTAAAGAGGTCAGTAGCATGTTGGGCGGTGTGCAGAGGTCAGTAGCATGTAGAGCACTGTACAAAGGTCAGTAGAATGTAGGGCAGTGTACAGGGGTCAGTAGTATATATGGCAGGGGTCAGGAAGACATTGTACAGGGAGGTCAGGAGGGCAAGGTATAGGGGGGTCAGGAGGGCACGGTATTGGGGGGGTCAGGAGGAAACAGTGCAAAGAGGTCAGGAGAGTATGGTACTGGGAGATTAGGAGGGAACAGTAGAGGGGGATGAGGAGGGCATGGCACCTTGAGGACAAGAGGGGGATTGGGGGATTAGGAGGGCTGGGGTGTCAGGAGAACATAATACTGGGGGGTCAGGAGGGTATGGTATTGAGGGGGTCAGAAGGGAATGTCCTTTTAGAGGCGACAGAGGGCAGCTTCCGTCAAACGGCCAAAAAACACAGTTAAAATACAAATATTGGATTGTTTAACTTGCCAAAGGATTTGTACAGTAATGCACACTGGGGCGCCGCACTGTGAAAGGGGCAGGCTCAGGCTCTCAGCAGCTCGCTGACAAACTGAGTCAGCTGCCGGCCCAGGCATCTGGGGGGATCCTGACATTAAAGTCAGAATCTATCCAGAGTCTGGACCAGCCTCAGCTGACAGCGGATTTTAGCCTGCTGTCAGCTGGGTATGGGTCACAGGAGTGCAGAATGAAGTGCACCCCTGTGATCCCAGAAGAAGTATGACCAAAAGTGCTTTGGCTATACTCTCCCTTTAACTGCATGCATGCACCCTAATGCCCTGTACACACGGTCCGATTTTCCGACGGAAAATGTTCGATGGAAGCTTTTTGTCTGAAATTCCAACCGAAATGTCCGCTCCATCGGACATTTTCCATCGGAATTTCCGACAAACAAAATTTGAGATCTGGATCTCAAATTTTCCGACAACAAAATCCGTTCTTGTAAATTCCGATCGTGTGTACACAATTCCGACGCACAAAGTTCCACGCATGCTCAAAATCAAGTACGAGACGGAAGCACTCGGTTTGGTAAAATTAACATTCGTAATGGAGATAGCACATTCCTCATGCTGCAAGTTTTTAAATCTTTTAATGCAGCGCATTCTCTTCTTCTTTAGAATGCTAGAATAATGAAGTTGTTTTGCTGCTGATATTCACACAGAGTTCTGAAAAAATTATTTCTTTATTATTTCTCGTGATCTCCTGAATATTTTATTTTTTGGTTTTCGTCAGATCTTCATAATAATGTATTTAATTTTGGTTTATAGTGTTTTTTTTTTTTTAATCAAGATCTCCTTGTTTTTTTTCTAGTGCTCTCCATAATATTGTTTTTCGTTTTGTGTGTCAAGTTACCACAACACCATTATTATCTTGTATTTTTTTTAACCTCAAGGAAGTTGGTTTGTGTTGGTGTCCCTTGTTAATAAATAATAAAATAAAGAGGAAGGCAACGCTGAAGAAACTGGTGAAATTGGTGAAGCCTTTGTACCCGAGGGCACAACTATTTTACCCCCAAAATTGGTAGCATGAGGAGTCCATAAAATAGTGAGCACAATCCAGTCCCGGACTACAAGAGATCAGGAACAGCAGAAGATGACATATATGTCCCCAGGCTGTGGTCATACCACAGCCTGCATCTTTTGTCAGACCAGACTGAACCCAGGCCATCACTTTCTTGTCTTACTTCCACCTTCCCCGTTTTGCTTCCAGGCTGTGGCTGTGGTGTTGGAGGTGTGGCAGGAGGTGGAGGAGGAGGATGGTCCAACTCACACAGGTGTGTTTTGGTTGTGATTTGGCCCCTCAAACCCTTATTTAGGGTTGTATACATAATTTCCTCACACAGGAGGCGTTGGCCCTCCTCCATTTTCTGCATTTTGCCGGTAGTCATGCAGGTAAAAGCCTCTTGAGTGGGGGTGGCTCTGAGGGCCGCCTTAGACTCCTGAATCAGCTCAAGCACTGCCTCCTGCACATTGCTCCCCTTCCTGGTCCTTTTGGTTGGAAGGCGGAGGGGAGGGACCTGGGATTCTGTTAGGCTACTACTGGGCCCGGCCACCTCCTGGCTGCCACATTCCACAGCTTCCTCCTGGCTGCCACATTCCACAGCCTCCTCCTGGCTGCCACATTCCACGCCCTCCTCCTGGCTGAGGCTTTCCTGTGTATGAAAAAAGAACATAGTTTTAGTTTTTTGTTCATCAATCACACACAATTTTCAGCTCATGACTGTTGAAAATTGAATGTTAACAAATAGAAAAGACTATCATTCTGACCCCTGCATTTTTCCTTCTTGTCCCAAACATTTGTGGCCACTACTGTCTATTGATATGTAAAACACTTTATTAAATCAGCAATTAGTGATCAATAATAACATCTAGTTAGCATCATTAATTTTACGACCAACAATATGTTGAACAATGCTATACCTGGTTCAAGCTGGGCTCCTCCACTTCTTCCTGGCTGGAAGGCCCAGGTTGGACGTCGGAAGTCTCAGCTGGGGTGGAAGGAAGCGTGGAAGGAAGAGTGGAAGGAAGGGTTGAGAGGGATTGCCTGACTTCAGTCTGGTCTGTCAGAAAACGCAGTCTGTCATAGTACCGCAGCCTGGGGACATAAATGGCATCTGCTGCTGCTCCTGATATCATGGAATCCTGGATCTTATTACGCTCCCTATTATAAGTGCTCTTCAGGTCACCCATTTTGGCTTTTAAATAGGTGATGTTTGCCGTGGGGACCACCGGCTTCACCAACTCCAGCAGTTTCTCCAGCGCTGCCTGCCTCTTTTGTTTAGGATTATAATGGGGATGTTTCACCTGCCACAGACAGGGCAGCTCCCTGTACTTGTCTATGAATATGGGGAGGAAGTTGTGGTCATTGAAGCCATCCATTTTCTCTGCAAGACACAATACAAGACAAACCCTAATGTCAGGCTAAACTCTCCTAATCTTGTCCTAATATAGGCCTCAATCTATAAGCAGTATAGACCACTGATGCCCCAAGTTCAAATTGTACCTTTGTTCTAACGATCGGCGCTTCCGATACTCCTTCCTCCGCTCACAGATCGTATGTATGACGTACGTGTGTTACGCTTTATATACACTGCGCATGCGTGAAACTCTGCCCGCTCCTGACCTTCTTTCTAGTCTATTCCCCTCCCCTTCTCTTTCTGCGCAGTGGGGAGAGCACATGGCGGAGAAAGAGCAAGTGTATGTAGACAGCAGCAGCAACGACGAAAGCCCACGAATGTCCCGATCCCGGAGTAGATTTAAGGCCTCAAATATATCCTTTGTAGAGATGGTGGAGATGGTGGGCATCTTGAAGAGGGCCGAATATAATGGGAAGCATGGACCTTACCCAAATCCCAATGTGAGAAAGGCCAAAATCATGACTAAAGTTGTCTGAGTCTGCGCCAGAATTTTGGGGTACGGCGATCCAAGGATCAACTGAGGAAACGCAGGTCAGACCTGAAATTGAGGGAGCACGATCAGTACAGAAGGATCAAGAGAGTTCTTCAAAAAAGTAAGTTGTTGTCGTGTGTTCCTATTATTATTATTACTGCATGCTGCTCCATGTGCTTTTCTTTACTGTTGTACAGTTTAAAATGGCAACTTTCAGGTTCGTAGGCACAGTCAGCGTTCGTAGTAAACATTGTTCGTTCGCCCACTAATACAATATTTTTGGTAGATGCAGGTTAACTACATTTCTTCAGGCCTATTTGGATTAAAATAAGTTTAGTACATTGTTGTCTAGATGGGTTTGTAACTAGAACGAAATGTAAACTTGATTCAGTGTAAGGAGAGGACACTCAGCAGCTGTTTACACATCTGGATGCAGGAGCACTAGTGTAGGACAACAGAACAAACTTTTTAGGGTGTCCCACACAGGTGCTACGGTGGATACTAGGGGTGTCTCCATGTGTGAAAATTGTACAAAAAAGGTGAGTATTCCAGCTTTAGAAAGGGAAAAAAAATGCCTTCAGCTTGGAACTCAGTCCAAAAAGACAATTGTACGACACTTCCAAGCAATGTTTCATATTCTTATTTCTGGACTCAAATACCTGTGTGCTAAGTATACCTTTTTTTTATTCAAATAGGGGAGAAAAAACTCGGGACATCTGAGGACACCAGAGCCCCAAAACCTTCTAAAGAAGGGGAAATACCACCAACACAATCAGAGGATATGGAGGAAGGAGAGGTTTATGAAGTGGGCGAAATAGTGACCACAACAGGTGAGTGTCTGAGACCACAGCTTCAGGTAATAGATGGATGCCTGCATATTTGTAATACATGGTGTTTTTTTTAAATTTAAGGTGATGTGGATGTTGTGGAAGAAGAAACTCATTTTACAAGTGCAAGTGCACAGATCCTCATCAGGGAGACCATGGTCTGCAATCGTGATTTACAGAAGATCAAGGAAGACATCAATGATGTTGAAAAAAGACTCAAAAACATCATTGATGTTTTAGGCAGAATCTAAAAAACACCTAAAGTCTTAATTTTTTTGATATTTTTCACCAATTTTTTAAGCATCTTGAAAGCCAAATTTTGAAGATGCACACAGCGTGTCAACACGTGCTATCTGCCATTACGGGATATCAATGTACACGTTTGGTGGGTGCAACCCCTTCCTCGCAACTCAAGTAGCTGAGAGGAAGGGGTTGCACCCCCGAAACATGTCCATTGATCCCCCATGATGTGAGCTAGCACAGGTTGACATTAGGCATGGGATCAGTAGGGAAATCACCATTTTGACTCTCAATTTGTGTGCATCTTCAAAATTTGTCTTTCACACATCTGATGAAGGCAAGATCAACACAGTTTGGACATACTAATGTCTGATCTTGCCTTCATTTTTTCAAAGTTAAACTTTGTGAGTTCCTGAGTTGGGTATTGTTTTATGGTTTTAAACATGCCTATTTAACACAAAAAAGGCTATTTGTACTGTCTATATCAAAAATGTTATTCCTAAAATATGTTGGTTTATTCAAAAACCCTTTTCTAACGCACATGTGAATGTGCACTGAGTAAAAATGTTAAGACTCAACAATGTGTGGCTTCTTCTTTCAATGCTCAATAGCAGTTTTTGGAGTAAGTTGTTGTTTACAGTGACAATGGAAGTTATTTCCTAAAGGCAAATTCACTTTGCACTACAAGTGCACTTTCAAGTGCACAGTTGCAGTGCACTTGGAGTGCAAAGTGGATTTTCCTTTAGTAAATAACTCCCACATAGGGATGAGCTTCGAGTTCGAGTCTAACTCATGTTCGACTCAAACATCGGCTGTTCGCCAGTTCGCCGAACAGCGAACAATTTGGGGTGTTCGCGGCAAATTCGAAAGCCGCTGAACACCCTTTAAAAGTCTATGGGAGAAATCAAAAGTGCTCATTTTAAAGGCTTATGCCGCGTACACACGAGCGGATTTTACGGCAGACTTTGCCCGGCGGACGGGATTTCGTCGGACAATTCGATCGTGTGTGGGCTCCAGCGGACTTTGTTTTCTCAAAAGTTGGACGGACTTAGATTTGAAACATGTTTTAAATCAATCCGTCAAACTCGAGTCCGGTCGAAAAGTCCGCTCGTCTGTATGCTAGTTCGACAGACAAAAAGCCACGCTAGGGCAGCTATTGGCTACTGGCTATGAACTTCCTTATTTTAGTCCGGTCGTACATCATCACGTACGAATTTGACGGACTTTGGTGGATTGTGTGTAGGCAAGTCCGTTCATTCAGAAAGTCCGTTGTAAAGTACGTTGAAAAGTCCGCCGGGCAAAGTCTGCCGTAAAGTCCGCTCGTGTGTACGCGCCATTATATGCATGGTATTGTCATAAAAAGGACCTGGATCCTGCCCCAGGAAACATGGATCAATGCAAAAAAAAGTTTTAAAAAGGTCGTTTTTCCGGGAGCAGTGATTTTAATAATGCTTAAAGTGAAACAATAAAAGTGTAATATTCCTTTAAATTTCGTACCTGGGGGGTGTCTTTAGTATGCCTGTAAAGGGGCGCATGTTTCCCGTGCTTAGAACAGTCTGACAGCAAAATGACATTTCAATGGAAAAAAAGTCATTTAAAACTACTCACGGCTATTAATGAATTGCCGGTCCGACAATACACATAAAAACGGCATGGGAATTCCCCACAGGGGAACCCCGAACCAAAATTTAAAAAAAAAATGACGTGGGGGGTCCCCCTAAATTCCATACCAGGCCCTTCAGGTCTGGTATGGATATTAAGGGGAACCCCGGCCAAATTTTTTTTTTTTAAATGGCGTGGGGTCCCCCTCAAAATCTATACCAGACCCTTCAGGTCTGGTATGGATTTTAAGGGGAACCCCGTGCTAAATTTTTTTTAAAAAATGGCGTGGGGTCCCCCCAAAAATCCATACCAAACCCTTATCCGAGCACGCAACCTGGCAGGCCGCAGGAAAAGAGGGGGGACACGAGAGAGCGCCCCCCCACCTGAACCGTACCAAGCCACATGCCCTCAACATTGGGAGGGTGCTTTGGGGTAGCCCCCCAAAACACCTTGTCCCCATGTTGATGGGGACAAGGGCCTCATCCCCCCAACCCTTGCCCGGTGGTTGTGGGGGTTTGCGGGCGGGGGGCTTATCGGAATCTGGAAGCCCCCTTTAACAAGGGGACCCCCAGATCCTGGCCCTCCCCCCTGTGTGCAATGGTAAGGGGGTACAAAAGTACCCCTACCATTCCACAAAAAACTGTCAAAAATGTTAAAAATGACAAGACAGTTTTTGACAATTCCTTTATTTAAATGCTTCTTCTTTCTTCTATCTTCTATCTTCCTTCGGTTTCTTCCTCCATCTTCTTCTTCTTCGGGTTCTTCTGGTTCTTCCTCCAGTGTTCTTGTCCGGCATCTTCCTCCGCTGCGTCTTCTTCCCTTCCTCTTCTCATGATGGGAGGCTCCCGCTATGTGACGCTTCTCCTCTTCTGACGGTTCTTAAATAATGGAGGGCGGTGAACCCCTCAAACCCTCTGATGCACGGTGACTTCCCTGTCCGCCCCCCTCTGACGTCACAGGGAATGCCACAGGGAAGTCCCCGTAAAGTCCTTGTGCGTCAGAGGGGGGCGGGGTCACCGGGTGGCCCCACCCTCTGTTATTTAAGAACCGTCAGAAGAGGAGAAGCGTCACACAGCGGGAGCCTCCCATCATGGTGGATGCAGAGCGGCCCGGGAAGAAGAAGGGAAGAAGACGCCGCGGAGGAAGATGCCGGACGAGAACACCGGAGGAAGAACCAGAAGAACCAGAAGAAGAAGAATATGGAGGAAGAAACCGAAGGAAGATAGAAGATAGAAGAAAGAAGGTAGAAGAAAGAAGATAGAAGAAAGAAGCATTTAAATAAAGGAATTGTCAAAAACTGTCTCTTGTCATTTTTGACACTTTTTTTGTGAAATGGTAGGGGTACTTTTGTACCCCCTTACCATTTCACACAGGGGGGGAGGGCCAGGATCTGGGGGTCCCCTTGTTAAAGGGGGCTTCCAGATTCCGATAAGCCCCCCCGCCCGCAGACCCCCACAACCACCGGGAAAGGGTTGTGGGGATGAGGTGTTTTGGGGGGCTACCCCAAAGCACCCTCCCAATGTTGAGGGCATGTGGCCTGGTACGGTTCAGGAGGGGGGGCGCTCTCTCATCTCCCCCTCTTTTCCTGCAGCCTGCCAGGTTGCATGCTCAGATAAGGGTCTGGTATGGATTTTTGGGGGACCCCAAGCCATTTTTTTTTTAATTTTGGCGTGGGGTTCCCCTTAAAATCCATACCAGACCTGAAGGGTCTGGTATAGATTTTGAGGGGGACCCCACGCCATTTTTCTAAAAAAATTTTGCCGGGGTTCCCCTTAATATCCATACCAGACCTGAAGGGCCTGGTATGGAATTTAGGGGGACCCCCCACGTAATTTTTTTTTTTTTTTTGGTTCGGCGTTCCCCTGTGGGGAATTCCCATGCCATTTTTATCAATGAACTTTTATTTGTATTGTCAGACCGGCAATTCATTAATAGCCGATAAGTAGTTTTAAATTACTTTTTTTCCTTTGAAATGTCATTTTGCTGTCAGACTGTTCTAAACACGGGAAACATGCGCCCCTTTACAGGCATACTATAGACACCCTCCAGGTATGAAATTTAAAGGAATATTACACTTTTATTATTTCACTTTAAGCATTATTAAAATCACTGCTCCCGAAAAAAATGGCCGTTTTTAAAACTTTTTTTTGCATTGATCCATATCCCTTGGGGGAGGACCCAGGTCCCCAAACACTTTTTATGACAATAACTTGCATATAAGCCTTTAAAATTAGCACTTTTGATTATTTTTGTTCGCGTCCCATAGACTTTAACGGTGTTAGCATGTTTGAACAAATTTTTTGCCTGTTCGCAAGTTCTGGTGCGAACCGAACAGGGGGGTGTTCGGCTCATCCCTACTCCCACAGTGCTTTATAATTTGCCACAGTCATGCCATTTTTGTGACTCCCCAAAATTCATTCATGGTGCTGAAAATGATGAATCTTTTTATCATTAATGCATTACATACATTAACAACAAAAACAAGGTGTGTGTGTAGCAGACCCACAACATAATATTTTGCAGAAGAAGAGATTGTCACCTCATGTATCAAAGAAATCACGGTTGCACTATTGAAGAAAATGGCCATAAAAAAGGCCATTGGAGAACCTAGGCGACAGCTAAAAGAAACACAAGCAGTAAATCAAATGAAATATGAGTTCAATTTATACCAAAAATATTTATTCGAGAAAAGTTTCACACATTGTCTGGCATATCATGTATCAAAGAAATCACGGTTGCACTATTGAAGAAAATGGCCATAAAAAAGGCCATTGGAGAACCTAGGCGACAGCTAAAAGAAACACAAGCAGTAAATCAAATGAAATATGAGTTCAATTTATACCAAAAATATTTATTCGAGAAAAGTTTCACACATTGTCTGGCATATCAATGGCCCCCCTATCCGCAAAGTACTCGAGATACTTCTGTCTAACTTCACGTGCGCTTTGGGGGGGCAAGCCAGGATGGCCAGGTTCAAGTGTGGTCAAGGTAGTTGGATTTGGGACACCGGCCTCAGTCCCAACTGAGGCCACATAGCATTTTTCCGTAGGAAATTGTGGAGAATGCAACAGGCAAGTACAATATGATTCAGTTTATATTCCGCCATATGGATCGCTGTCAGAAATAGGCGGAACTGGCTGGCCATTTTCCAAAGGCATTTTCAACCACTCTTCTGGCCATCCAGTAATTAAAAACCGGGGTGAGGGTCCTCATCGGGAGTCCGCGACTAAGACAAACGGGAGTCCCGCCACATTGTCTTCCGGAGGTGGCAAGCCCAAGTTGCCATTCTGGAGCCATCTGTAAAACTCCGTCTGGGCGATGACTCCACCATCCAACATCCGGCCATTTTTCCCCACATTCACATACAGAAACTTGTAAGTCGCCGACACCACCACCAACACTATACTATTAAACCCCTTGTAATTATAATAGTATGACCCAGAGTTGGGGGGTGGTACGATGTGGACGTGTTTTGCATCTATTGCCCCTCCGCAGTTGGGAAAGTCGCACCGCTGGGCAAACTGGGATGCCACAGTCTGCCATTCCTGTGGCGTTGAAGGAAACTGTGGAGTCAAACAAGAAAAAAAATTGTAATTTTGCGCATAAACATTGCAAGCAGATTAAACACAAACATTCTTGGCCAACATCAGTATAACATTTATTTGAAGGAGTATGTAAAGACAAATATATAAAGTACACTTATCAGATTCCCCACCCTCTCTGATGGCCCATTGTAAAAATTATAGGTGAGGGGGAATGTTTTGGACATATCAGGAACCATGAATCAGACAGAAGTATAGTTAAATCACACTTGTTTAATCATAATAATAAGGTAAACAGAGTAAACATAGTCAAAACAAGCCAGAGTTCAGTAACCGGATCGGGTAGTCAGCCAAGCAAATGTCAGAGAGCCAGAGATAAACGTAGTAGTACAGCAAGCAGGATCAGGAGCCAGAGGGAACATCAGCTGAACAAGTCTTCAACAGGAACGCAGGAGAAAGTCTCTGTGATGTTGACAAAAGCGAAGGCAGAGATCAAGTGAGCTGGACGGCTTTAAGTAGGCAGGACTAACCAGCAGAATCAACAACAGCTGGGTAACTGTGGAGAGAGATGGGAGCTGGCAATTAGCCGACAGCTGAGCGGCCAGCTCAGAGAAGGAAGAGCTGAGCCCAGCCCTGACAGGACAGGTAACCTTCTCCACTTCCATGAGAGCTGAATGCATAAATAATGTGTTTAACTTTGGCCAGCCCCTCCTTACTTACACTATTGGCAGCCCACTGGACAGGTAAGAAGTGTCATAATAAAAAAAAATATGAATACACACTGTACACATTTAAGCACATTTTTTCATTCTGCAATTACCTATCAAGATAATAAGAGAACAAAACTTTAAACAGTACCATTTGAAAGTATTCAGGCAGGCCCTTGGACTACATGCTTTGGTGAATTCATCCATAAATATGACCACAAAAGAGGTAGGTATAGTGTGTATGGGTTGGGCAAAGTCAGCAGATAGAGGATTGGTATCAGTTGACTAAGTGGTTGGGGGTAGGGAGGGTTCCAAATTAGTTTGGGACCCCCAAAAAAAGCCTCAGGCACTCTGCCTGAATTTAAGAACACAAATAACATTTGATGATAGGCTCAGCAATGGCATGCAATGCCAAGCTGCTGCTAATAAGGCAAACAGAATATTGGCATGTATTAAAAGGGGGATCAACTCCAGAGATAAAACGATAATTCTCCCGCTCTACAAGACTCTGGTCCGGCCGCACCTGGAGTATGCTGTCCAGTTCTGGGCACCAGTCCTCAGGAAGGATGTACTGGAAATGGAGCGAGTACAAAGAAGGGCAACAAAGCTAATAAAGGGTCTGGAGGATCTTAGTTATGAGGAAAGGTTGCGAGCACTGAACTTATTCTCTCTGGAGAAGAGACGCTTGAGAGGGGATATGATTTCAATTTACAAATACTGTACTGGTGACCCCACAATAGGGATAAAACTTTTTCGCAGAAGAGAGTTTAATAAGACTCGGGGCCACTCATTACAATTAGAAGAAAAGAGGTTTAACCTTAAACTACGTAGAGGGTTCTTTACTGTAAGAGCGGTAAGGATGTGGAATTCCCTTCCACAGGCGGTGGTCTCAGCGGGGAGCATTGATAGCTTCAAGAAACTATTAGATAATCACCTGAATGACCGCAACATACAGGGATATGTAAGGTAATACTGACACATAATCACACACATAGGTTGGACTTGATGGACGTGTGTCTTTTTTCAACCTCACCTACTATGTAACACTATGTAACTATGTAACATTTGTACACATTTTAGGGGGTGTTTAGGGAGCTGACAAAATCCATTGTTAAGTGACTAGGCTAGGTGTGTATGGGACCAGGATAGCATGCTGGGGAGGTTAGTGAAGGCAAATATACATGAAGGACAAAAAAGGAAGTTTAAAAAATTCCAGCATGCATGAGGACAAAGGGGACATTCACAGCATATTACAATCATGGTAATTAGGGAATGATGAAAGAAATACGATACATTAGCAAACATTAAATACATATAATGTGATGTTAAAGGAGAAATCTTACCTTAATATAATCCTTCTGCAGGACCTGAATGATGGCAGAACAGGTCTCTGGAATAATGATCCCCAGAGCTTGGGGGGAGATGCCTGTCGAGAACGTGATGTCCTGCAGTCTTCTCCCTGTCGCCAAGTACCACAACATGGCGACTAGCCTCTGTTCGGGAGTGATGGCTTGCCGCATGCAGGTGTCCTGCTTGGTAATATAAGGGGACAGCAAAGCCAACAGACGGTGAAAAACGGGGTCCGTCATCCGGAGATAATTTCTGAAATCATCAGGATTATTCTCCTGGATCTCCCGCAACAAAGGCATGTGCGAGAATTGGTCAGGCTGGAGCAACCAATTCTTGGTCCATGAACTCCTCGCCGCCCTGTTCATGGACTGGGCTTGGGTCAAAGTAATAAGAACACCAAGCCCCTGCACAGCACGAACTCTACGACGAGTACGTAACCGCAACGTGGCTTCAAAACGGTCGGCTGGTCAGAACGAACTAACAGAACGCAATGAAAAACAGAAAGGCCTGAGAAGAGTGAGCTGAAAATCAGAAAGGAGCGGACAAGAACGCACTGCAAAATCAAATACGTACTATAAAATATACACTGAAAAACAAATGCGAACTGACTACACGCACTGAAAACCAGATACGAACCCACAAGCACAAACTGAAGAGCAGTAACGATCGGAAAAGCACGAGGCTGAAAAGCGCGAATCGTCCCTCACCAAACTTCTACTAACACAAGATTAGCAGAAGGAGCCCAAAGGGTGGCGCACTTGGTATTGAACTTCCCTTTTCTAGTGCCGTCGTACGTGTTGTAGGTCACCGCGTTCTTAAAGTAAGGAATTTCCGACAACTTTGTGTGACCGTGTTTATGCAAGACAAGTTTGAGCCAACATCCGTCGGAAAAAATCCATGGATTTTGTTGTCGGAATGTCTGATCATGTGTACAGGGCATAAGACATGTGTAAGCATAACCTTTTATTTACATTATAAAGCCATACTTAGGCTGGAGATTGGCTTTAAAGCACAGTTGGCACTACTATGCACATTAAATCATTACATTTACAGTATCTCACATAAGTGAGTACACCCCTCACATTATTGTAAATATTTTATTATATCTTTTCATGTGACAACACTGAAGAAATGACACTACAAATTAAAGTAGTGAGTGTACAGCTTGTATAACAGTGTAAATTTGCTGTCCCCTCAAAATAACTCAACACACAGCCATTAATGTCTAAACCATTGGCAATAAAAGTGAGTACACCCCTAAGTGAAATTGTCCAAATTGGGCCCAATTAGCCATTTTCCCTCCCCGGTGTCATGTGACTTGTTAGTGTTACAAGGTCTCAGGTGTGAATGGGGAGCAGGTGTGTTAAATTTAGTGTTATCGCTCTCCCTCTCTCATACTGGTCACTGGAAGTTCAACATGGCACCTCATGGCAAAGAACTCTCTGAGGATCTGAAAAAAAGAATTGTTGCTCTACATAAATATGGCCTAGGCTATAAGAAGATTGCCAAAACCCTGAAACTGAGCTGCAGCACGGTGGCCAAGACCATACAGCAGTTTAACAGGACAGGTTCCACTCAGAACAGGCCTCGCCATGGTCCACCAAAGAAGTTGAGTGCTCGTGCTCAGCGTCATATCCAGAGGTCGTCTTTGGGAAATAGACGTATGAGTGCTGCCAGCATTGCTGCAGAGGCTGAAGGGGTGGGGGGTCAGCCTATCAGTGCTCAGACCATACGCCGTATACTGTTGTTCCAGAAGGAAGCCTCTTCTAAAGATGATACACAAGTAAGCCCGCAAAAAGTTTGCTAAAGACAAGCAGACTAAGGACATGGATTACTGGGAAAAAAAACCTATGCTGCTAGAGGTAGTAGTACAAAGGTAAATGAACATGTCAAATGATATAAATATATAAAAAAACAGAAACAATATAAGAATAAGTACAATCAATATAGAGCACTTCTATACCCAATTGGTGCAGTGTGATATTCTACAATAATCGGTGGTAATAGCAAAGTGCAAGAAAATCATTCAATAAAGACTTAAGGCCAGATGTGATAAGTATCTTACTGGAAACACTAAAATCAATATACAATCCCTGGCAAAAATGATGGAATCACCAGTCCCTGAGGATGTTCCTTCAGTTGTTTATTGTTGTAGAAAAAAAGCAGATCACAGACATGGCCAAAAACTAAAGGCATTTCAAATGGCAACTTTCTGGCTTTAAGAAACACTAAAAGAAATCAAGAAAAATAATTGTGGTGGCCAGTAACAGTTAGATTTATAGAACAAGCACAGGGAATAAATTATGGAATCACTCAATTCTGAGGAAAAAATTATGGAATCATGAAAAGCAAACAAACAAAATAACACTCCAACACATCACTAGTACTTTGTTGCACCACCTCTGGCTTTTATAACTGCTTGCAGTCTCTGAGGCATTGACTTAATGAGTGATAAACAGTACTCTTCATCAATCTGGCTCCAGCCTCCTCTAATTGCTGTTGCCAAATCATCTTTGCAGGTTGGAGCCTTGTCATGGACCATTTTCTTTAACTTCCACCACAGATTTTCAATTGGATTGAGATCCGGACTGTTTGCAGACCATGACATTGACCTTATGTGTCTTTCTTCAAGGAATTTTTTTACAGTTTTTGCTCTATGGCAAGATGCATTATCATCTTGATAAATGATTTCATCATCCCCAAACATCCTTTCAATAGATGGGATAAGAAAAGTGTCCAAAATTTCAATGTAAACCTGTGCATTTATTGAAGATTTAATGACAGCCATCTCCCCAGTGCCTTTACCTGACATGCAGCCCCATGTCATAATTGACTGTGGAAATTTGCATGTTTTCTTCAGACAGTCGTCGGCATAAATCTCATTGGAACGGCACCAAACAAAAGTTCCAGCATCATCACCTTGCCCAATGTAGATTCGAAATTCATCACTGAATATGACTTTCATCCAATCATCCACAGTCCACGATTGCCTTTCCCTAGCCCATTGTAACCTTGTTTTTTGTGTTTAGGTGTTAGAGATGGCTTTCTTTTAGCTTTTCTGTATGTAAATCCCATTTCCTTTAGGCGGTTTCTTACAGTTCGGTCACAGATGTTGACTCCAGTTTCCTCCCATTTGTTCCTCATTTGTTTTGTTGTACATTTTCTGTTTTCAAGGCATATTGCTTTAAGTTTTCTGTCTTTACGCTTTGATGTCTTCCTTGGTCTACCAGTATGCTTGCCTTTAACCACCTTCCCATGTTGTTTGTATTTGGTCCATGTTTTAGACACAGCCGACTGTGAACAACCAACATCTTGTGTAACACTGCGTGATGATTTACCCTCTTTACCTACATACTAACAAGCAGATTTAATCTGATGCAGGTGTTAATGTTTGTAATGAAAATTTACAGGGTGATTCCATAATTTTTTCCTCAGAATTGAGTGATTCCATAATTTATTCCCTGTGCTTGTTCTATAAATCTAACTGTTACTGGCCACCACAATTATTTTTCTTGATTTCTTTTAGCGTTTCTTAAAGCCAGAAAGTTGCCATTTGAAATGCCTTTAGTTTTTGGCCATGTACCCTCACTCCTGTGGAAAACGAAATGTATTGTACTACCCTGTTTATAGAGCAAACCTTGCAACTGCGCTAAAAGTTAGCATGTGACAAAAATATAGCAGCAAGTACGCCAACAGAAATAAATTGATCACAACAGAACTCTGTGGTAGAAGCCTGGTCATATAACAAGCTCGTTTTGACTGCTTTGTAATAGGGGGTCAAAGCGTCCCATTAAGCAGGAACCATTTAGTGTTTGGTGGAGGTACACATTGGTGTATGAATATATGGACACTTGCTGAAGGTTGCACATATTCACATTTGGCACTTTATTGAACTTTTTCACTTTCACTGGACTTCATTTATTGATATAATCTAATTCACTACTTTTCTTTGTTATTTATAATGTGTACTATATTGTATTGTACAAAAGGGGGCGCACCATTGGAGCCCACTTTCTTGGGACAGCGGTCACCAGGCCCTGGTTATTGTTAGGTTACAGGTTAACAGGAGGTACTGTCTCTTTAAATGTATACCTGAGTTTTAGGTGGTCCAATCGGCATCCAGGGAATTTTCTGGAAGTCCCTGGAGAAGTGTTAAAAGGGGCTGCTGAGGGTCTTTACTTCCTCTTGCATGGCTGGACCTAAAGGAGAAGAAGCTCCCTCCCTCCCTCCCTGTCGCAGTGTATTTTATGTGGTTGGGTCACCTCGGAATCCGGGGGGGAAGTATTTCTTTGTAAATAAAGGTTGAGTAGCCCGTGTTCTGAAAACTGGGCTAAGGTTTTGCTGTATATTTATTTTCATCTGAATATTTGAATTATTATGTTTATTATGTATGAATATTTGAAACCAATAAAATTACAGCGGACATTTTTTGCCAGATATGGTGTGTGTGTGTGTCTATCACTGGGCTTAATGGTTGTACCCGGGGAAACTAAGGTAATGGGCAAGGTGTGGCCTGCTGTCCCATGTATATGCGCAGAACTTTTGTATATTACCCTGTTTATAGGGCATATATGGAAGTATTGATACAACACCTGTAATTGTACAGAAGCCCTAACCGGGTATTCATTGGGTATTGCTGTAATACAGTATGGTTTGGTGTCAGGATAAATAATACATCAGCCATGAATTGTTTTTATTGATATACTGTATATTTCATGATGTAACAAAGAACATTATGATCATTTACTGTATTTTGTAGAGTTATATACATACACATACATGTTGTAAACAGAATAAACACATAGCAATCCTCCATATACAGAATTCTATACCCACAGTCGATCCAGAGGAAAGCAAAAAAAAAAACATATAAATCATGGTCCAATTTGCTCCACCAAAAGGATCAATTCCATCCTGATCCCACAGAAGGCAATGGATATTCCCTGGATCAACAATCTCTGGTGTTATTACCTACAGTACTGTGCAAAAGCTTTAGGCAGGTATGAAGAAAAACTGTAAAGTAAGAATACTTTCAAAAACATTCCGAATGGCACCCCCATGCATGTAAAATTGCGGTACGTGTGCGGGAACTGCAGGCAAATTGCATGGTCAAAAAGACCGCGTGATTTCCCTGCGACCATGTTTTTGAAAAGGTGCATGCATTCATTTATATGGGCTGCCGTGCCCACGCAAAAGCAGCCTGCAAAAACGCATAGGTATGAACCTAGCGTTAAGGAGGAGTGGACTCCCTCCAGGCAAACCTGCCCTTAATGTACCCACTGCTATATATGTTTCAACTTGGGGACTCTTAAAAATATAGAGTTAGGACTGCAGTATGCAGAGAAGCCTTGACGTGGGCACTGCGGCTTCCACATATCTTTGCAAATGTGTGCGACTAAACCCTCTGTTTGTAATGTGAATTGTTAGACAGGGACAATTTGTTTGTTTTTTTTGCAGGATAGCTGGTAAGTGTGCTGGGAAATTTTTGTCTGTTTGTGAAGTGTCCGCATCTCTTTAGAAGTGAGTAACCCTTTGGGAGTATCTCAATAAAACTAAAATTCCTTTTGCAGAGGTTGCCTAAAATGCGATTTGTATCTTAGTGCAAACTTCTAGAAAAAGCCTCCAAGTCTCCAAGTTGCCATATTACATAAAATTTTTACAGAAAATTGCAACGTTGCAGATAAAAAAGAAAAGGTCATTTGTAATAACATTTTAATGACAATAAATTACAACATGGCTTGTGTAGCAATTGTATATGATGTATATTTTTTATTTGTTGTATTTTTTTTTTAAAAGTGAAGTTACCTTTTAAAGTGATACTAAAGTCTTTTTAGTTTAAAAATAACAAACATGTTATACTTACCTGCTCTGTGTAAAAGTTTTGCACAGAACATCCCAGGATCCTCCTCTTCTCGGGTCCCTCGCCGGAGTGCCAGGCCCTTCCCTCCTGCCGAGTGTTCCTTCAGCAAGCAGCTTGCTATGGGGGCACCCGAGCTGAGCCGCTGCTCTGTGTGTCCATTCAGACACTGAGCCATGGCTAGGTCCTGCCCCCTCTCTCTCCTCATTGGCTCACTGGCTTTAACAGCAGCGGGAGCCAATGGCGCCTGCTGCTGTGTCTCAGTCAATCAGGAGGGAGAATCCTGGACAACCAGGATCTCTCCACATCGGTGGATCGAGATGGGGTCCTGGTAACTATTAGGGGGGCTGGGGGAGCTACTGCACACAGGTTTTTACATCATAATGCATTACGATAAAAAACCTTCTGTCTTTAGAACCAATATAAGCATAGTCATATATTGGTCGGTTAATCTTCAGTACCATTAACATTGATAATTTCTGCTGCTAATATGTGGAAAGGGAATAATTGTTCTACTTCCCAGTCTGTTGAATCTATCCTTTTTTTGTAGGGCTGCCCATATGCAATTAGAGTTTTCTTTCCTTATTTTTACAAAAATTATTTCCTCCCAAGCGACCTATAATGGACCAATTTAGCAGGGCAACTCCTTGGAAGGGGGTTGTGTGGCAGGAAGGGGGTATGCAGAGGCATTCACTTGGTGATTTACATGATTTGTGTAGACTTTACCTAATTGTGAATCAGAAAGGAAAGAGTTAATGCCTTCTTTATTCAGTCAGTCATGTGCAAAAATAATAGATGTAATGGAGCTCATTAGCACATGGTTTAACACAGCATTAGTTAATGATGTTACTTCTGCCTGCCAAATGCTGAAACAGATAGGGATAGGGTAGGCAAAATGCATAAAGCCTTTAAAATGTTCAAGAGTGAAAGAGACTATCATTTAGAGCATAATGAACCATATTTATGGATATTAATGGAACAGTAGAATGGCTTAGGTTATTTTCTTTGAATGCTTAAAAGATTTTAAATTGATGTTTTATACCAAGTTTTACAACTAGATGATTATGATATATGATGCAATTATCAACTTTATATGCACCCCAGGGAACACAATCAACTTAAACATACAATTTTTATTGAATAACAATCATATAAATAATTAACAGAGTCAGCTATCTTTTCTCTTCACATAATTGCAGAAAGAAGAACTCCCCTGTAGACTACACAAACTCAAAAGGCTTAGTTCGCCTTTATTTACTTTTTTTTATTCCAGCTCCACAATGTACCAGAATAGTATTAATGTACTTATTTTGTAAAAATAAAACATTTTTCCAATAATACTACACAGGCTTATCTCACTCTCTTCATAGCTGTTTAAAAACACTGCTTGATTACTCCTGCCTTACTTCCTAGACTTTAGGTCATGACACAGGAAGGAGTCGACCAGCTGATCTCATTAGCACATTCTACATCATCCACCCTCAGCTGGTGAACTCCTTCCTGTGTCATGACCTAAAGTCTGTCCAGGAAGTGAGATAGGAGTAATTGAGCAGTGTTTTTAAACAGCTATGAAGCGAGTGAGTTAAGCATGTGTAGAATTAATGGAAAGTTTTATTTTTGCAAAATAAGTACATTAATGCCATACTGGTACCCAGGGGAGCTGGAATTTAGAGGAAAAAAGAAGTGAACAAAGTGAACTTAGCCTTTAAAGGCTAAGTTCCCTTTTTATATATATATATATATATAATATATATATATATATATATATATATGTACCTCAGTTGCAGAAAAATAAAAGCTTTCTTTGATTTTTAGAACAAGGCTTTACCTTAGCCCCTGCTGTGTTCATAGAAAACTTCATGAATTCCTGGTATGTAGATTTGGGACGTGATAGTCAGTAAGACACAGGAAGCGGTTCACTAGCTGACCTCCTTAACATACGCAGCCTGCACCCATCAACTAGGTTTGCGCAGCATCCTTGGCATTCCTCCCTGCATGCATTTGCCTGGCTTGTCAATGTAAGCTGCCACAGCTGCTATATTTGCACGGCATCCCCTCCAGCCCGGGCCGCATGCTAAACTCTCTGGGTCCCCATGCGGCTCACAGGCTGGACACCCCGATGTAGTGCAAGGGCCTCTCTGATTAGATACAGAGGAATGGATAGATAGGTGGGTCATCCTATTCCATAGTTTTGGTAAATCTAGAAAATTGTACAGAGATTATACAATCAGATTGTATAGTGTAGTGTATAGTGAAATATAGAATTTAGTTTAAGTTTTTTTAAAGTTAAAATGTAAGACTATCTGTAAATTTAGACGAAACTAAGATATTGTACAAACTGTGACTGAATGATGGGCGATATATTTTAACTCGTTTTGTGGGTATGTTTTTATTGAATCTAAACCAACTTTAGGGTCTCTGCTCCGGCATCCGGCATGTCCCCTATTCGGTGTGTTCCACTGAACATGCAAGTGGGACAAGGAGTCCGTCCTGACTCCATGTAATCCACAGAACACTAAAGCCGTGTACAGACACGGGCGAACTTTTCAGCATCAAACGCCCGACGGCCTTTCCAGCGGACGTTCGATGGAATTACGACGGACTTTCGGACGACCGGACTTGCCCAACATGAACGGACTAAAGTCAGTTCGAAAGTCTGTTGATATGAACGTGATGACGTACGAAGGGACTAGAATAAGGAACTTCATAGCAAGTAGCCAATAGCGACCGGACTCGAGTCCATCGGAAAGATTTGAAACATGTTCCAAATCTAAAGCCCGTCTGATTTTCAACAGAAAAAGTCAGCTGAAGGTCCAATGAAGCCCACACACGGTCAGATTGTCCAACGGATTTGTTCCGTCGGACCAGTCCGGTTGAAAAGTCCACCCGTGTGTACACGGCATAAGAGAAAAATCTCACCATTACATACCATACAAGGCCAGCATGCAATAGGTGATAGCAGCCTCAACTTAAGTGCATCCAGGCCACGCTCTCGACACATTTCGCCCCACCCATGGGGCTTAGTCATGGAGGTCCTGTGGATGGGGTAAAACATGTCAAGGGGTGTGGTCTGGATGAAGTTTAAAAAAATAAACAAATTTCTTCATCAGTTTAGGCCAGTATGTATTCTTCTATATATTTTTAGTAAAAAAAATCGCAATAAGCGTATATTGATTGGTTTGCGCAAAAGTTATAGCGTCTACAAAATAGAGGATAGATTTATGGCATTTTTATTATAATTTTTTTTTTTTTTACTAGTAATGGCGGTGATCAACAATTTTTAATGGGACTGTGACATTACGGCACACAGATCGGACACCTTTGACACTTTTGACACTTTTTGGGACCAGTGACATTTATACAGTGATCAGTGCTATAAAAATGCACTGATTACTGTATAAATGACACTGTCAGGAAAGGGGTTAACACTAGGGGGCGATCAAGGGATTAAATGTGTTCCCTGGAAGGTGTTTCTAACTGTGGGAGGAGGGGACTGACTGGGAGTACAGAGAGATCGCTGTTCCTAATCACTAGGAACAAACGATCACTCTGTACTCCCCTGTCAGAATGGGGATCTGTTTGTCTACAGTGACAGATCCCCGTTCTGGCTCTCTGTAGGGCAATCGCTGGTGGCCAGCGGACATCGCAGACGCCGGTCATGCGCATCAGCTCCCCCCCCCCCGCCATGCAGCTATAGCTGTTATAGGGACCGACGTACAGCTACAGCGATTTGTGGAAATAAGCCGACCTGCCGCAGTATAATGACGGTGGCTGGTCAGCAAGCAGGTAATGCTTTTATTTTGCCCAGAGTTCCAAATTATTATGCCAAAGTGTAAAAGTTGACTTTAGCAATAATTCATTACTTTGAAATTAAAACAGACTAAATTTTTATTGACAGTGAGAGAAATTAAAATTCAGAACTTTCTTGATACAATGACAATGAACAACATATGGATCTCCTTAGTAACTCCTGGCTTTTGTATCCTCGTTGTCATTCAGTGTTAATGTAATCGCTCAGTGACATTAAGTTTCATGCCAGCAAATTCTAATTAAATTTGATGCCATTTTAACCAATTATGAGCTTAATTTTTTTTGTTAAATAGGAAGAACATGAGTAGGTTTGTTCAATATAAAACTGTCATCTATTTTCTCTCTTTTATTCTACTTTTCGTTTTTTTTTTTACTTTAAATTTCTGATCGCCATGTAAGGTTAGATATTATTATTATGAACAAAAGAAATTAGCAGTCATTTTCAATTACGCCATACATCTGAATTGCCATGTCAACTATTATTGAAGCATTATCTCTTACAATTAAATGAACAAAGAAGTTATGTAATATCTTATTAGATATGTTCACTGACTTTTACACATCGAATTATTGTAGGAACATCACCCACTTCTTTAAATTGTCTGATGTGTCTATTGTTCTTCCCTATGAAAACACTTTTTGTCTCATGCCTATAATTTCTTATGGACCAGCACAATTTTTAAATTTCAAATGTGTGTTTATTGATTGAGCAATTACTTTGTCATTACTAATATGGTAATTGATAATGTTACAATGGTTTCTTTTTGGATAAACGAAGCTGCATGCTGGTCCTATTGTCTTTCAAAAATTATATATTTTTTATTTTTACGAGGGCAAAATAAGTAAATAAAATTAATACAAACTGTAAGAAATGTGCTTTTTTCCAGTAATAGTGTTAAAACAACTGGGGTTATTATCACATTTTTTGCAGCAACTTGTCCAATTTATTGTTATTGTAAATCCATGTTTTGTGTGTGGCAATGTTAGGAAATAAAGGGTTTGTGTGTGATTGTATTTTTATCAAGTCTTACTAAGACTACTGTGCCATCTTAGTAAGTAGTAAATGTCCATTTCAGGTTGGTTTTGAATTTCAGTTCACTCATGAGAACTGGCACATGGAAGTATAACCATAGGTGGTAGTAGACCCCAGCTCCAAAGGCAAATTCCCTGGGTCTCCTGCCCTATGTCAATGGTCTGTCTATGGAGACCTAATGAAGCAAGTCATTTAGACTGTCAGTATCTAGATTTTGCCTGCTCCAGTTTTAATAAGTTCCCCTCAATGTGTCCTTCCCAGTTTGGACTAAAAGTTAATTAGTGCATGTGTCTTGAAGATGAATTGATTAGGATAAATTTAGTTTAGCAAAAGACAACTAGGCAGGGCTGACATCACCAACGCAAGACACAAAAATGCTGTGTTTTGTCAGCTCACAAAAGAAAATTACGAGCTTAGTGTGAATTTCTAACTGATCAACCAGTATTTTTCTTTACCCCACTTTTAACCTCAGTTGTTCAGACCAGTTTTGCAGAATTTCACTTTTCTTTATTTTATTTTTTTACTTTGGCCTCATCCACATGGGCAATGATGTCTCTCTAATGTGAATACGAGCTTAGTGTGAATTTCTAACTGATCAACCAGTATTTTTCTTTACCCCACTTTTAACCTCAGGCGGTTAGACCAGTTTTGCAGAATTTCACTTTTCTTTATTTTATTTTTTTACTGTGGCCTCATCCACATGGGCAATGATGTCTGTATAATGTGAATACCTTGAAGCTGAGGCACTGCAAAAAAATGGCCTATATACCATATACAGTGAGATGGTGCTACCGATTTTGTAGGCCTGGGAGAGTTGCCCAAATGTTTATCAAAAATAAACCCTTTTTACACGGGGGGGGGCAGACTCCGTTAAGCAGAACCTGTCAGCTGATCCCCACTGAGCAATCAGATGACACGTCCATGTCTGCTCCACTATGCAGAACGAACACAGCCCGTGTTCTCACATTTCTGAATAAAATGTACACTATATGGCCAAATGTTTGTGACCATTTAGCTATACTGCACCTACACTATATGGCCAAAGTATGTTGACGCCCCTCCAAATTATATTATTGAGTTTAAGTGTTTAAGTTAAAGGTACTGTTATTGCTACAACATACAAAGATATTCTAGGCATCTGTGTGCTTCCAACCTTGTGGCAACAGTTTGGAGAAAGGCATTTTCTGTTCCAGCATCGCCATGCCCCTGTCCACAAAGCCAGCTCAATAAAGACACTGTTTGATGAGTGTGGTGTGAAGGAACTCGAGTGGTCTGTGCACAGTCCTGACCTCAATCCTTTTGAAAACGTAAGGGACGGCTTGGAATGCAAAATGTGAGGCAGGTCTTCACATCCAACATTAGTATTTGACCTCACAAATGTTCTTTGGTGGGCACACATACTCTCCAAACTCTTTTGGACAGCCTTCCCAAACGAGTAAAGGCTTTAACAGCTGTTCATAGTTTTAGAATGGCATGTCCAGCAAGGACATAGGTGTTATGATCAGATGCCCCCAATCGTTTTCCCATATACTGTATGAACTCCTGGCAAGTGTCCATTATTATCTTATTTTTAGGGTTAAAAGGTGCAGCTTCACAATCTAGAGAGGAATTTTCTTCTTTACTGTCAGCACTGTTTGCTCTAAGTAAAAATGAGACATAATATTGCTCTATTCCACAATATACCTCAGAGTAGGGAACATGAAAGAAATAACGTCTTGGAAAGTGGCCAAGCAGTCATTACTGTCAAATGACTGGCAAAATTAGCTAAATATAACCTTTATTTCCCAGGCCAAGAGGATTGTAATTAGTGAAAAAGATGATGCCATTGTGCCCGTTTGATTATAGTTTAGCGTCAGCTGATTCTGATTTTAGGAACATGATGCTTTTTATGCTTTGCAAGAAAGGAGCACACAGAAAAAAAGTATTATAAAAAATATGGGAATGGAAAGAACACCGCGCTCAAAAGAATGTTAATACTACTAAGCTGCAGTTCAAATGTGCGATACCCACATAAATTTAATGAAAGGAAAAAACAACTGCGCTATACGCTAAAAACATATATGTGAATATATGTGACAAATAATATGAAATCTTAAACTGAGTGAAATTGTGAAAAACCAAACTGGTATCTAACTATTACCAAATGCATATAATCAATACCACAAAGTATATAGTGAAACCAAATTAAAACACCAAGTCCATAAATCAAATAGACAGATAGTCCACTAGGCAGTGGGAAGAAGCCCTTGATCGCTGTTCATAGGGATCGGTGTGCAAAGGGAGAAAATAGGGAAACACCCATCACAGTGATTCTCCACCACCTGAAGTGCACGCTTACCAAATAGCAAGCTGAATGAGCTTGATCAAATAAACCGGAGGCCAGATGGACATGGATCTGCAGCGTCACTCTGTGTATTGTAACAGGCAGCAGGTGGACTGGGTAGAACGGAGACCTGGATATCCAACCAGCATCAAAGCATCCCTCTGGCAGCATGGCCGCAGGCGGATTTAGGGAAGTATCAATCCCCGAATTACAACCATAGGAATAAAAGAGAGGTATCCATAGTGTGACTCCGTAGATAAAATTTATTAAAACAGTTGGTAAAACACTTACAATTTTGCAATGAAAAGGGAGCAGAAATCGCCGGCCAGCTGGTGAGCGCCCGTCCTAATGTGAGGCGATGACGTCAGAGCGTCACCTTTGATGCTTTGATGCTGGTTGGATATCCAGGTCTCCGTTCTACCCAGTCCACCTGCTGCCTGTTACAATACACAGAGTGACGCTGCAGATCCATGTCCATCTGGCCTCCGGTTTATTTGATCAAGCTCATTCAGCTTGCTATTTGGTAAGCGTGCACTTCAGGTGGTGGAGGATCACTGTGATGGGTGTTTCCCTATTTTCTCCCTTTGCACACCGATCCCTATGAACAGCGATTAAGGGCTTCTTCCCACTGCCTAGTGGACTATCTATCTATTTGATTTATGGACTTGGTGTTTTAATTTGGTTTCACTATATACTTTGTGGTATTGATTATATGCATTTGGTAATAGTTAAATACCAGTTTGGTTTTTCACAATTACATTCAGTTTAAGATTTTATATTATTTGTCGCATATATTCACATATATGTTTTTAGGGTATAGCGCAGTTCTTTTTTCCTTCCTTTATTATAAAAGATAAACAATCCTCATCCATTAAAATAGGATAGTAAATAAACAGCAGTCGACATTTATTTGTTTACACTATTTGGTCTAAAGCCCATTGTCTTTCAATCCAAAGCTGGGGACTGGATAGGGGAAGTAGTGCTTTGTCTCCTGTTAAAGCAACCCACGTACCCTCTCCACACACCAACATTGCCCAATGCATTATCCTTCATCCTCCAGTGCTGCTGTTTTTGAATTCAGTCCTCTTAATGTGAGCCCAGGTCAACATGGACACATCACATTGTACAATGCTTTCAGAGAGCAGTCCTGATGTCATATTGCTGTTCTCTGTAGCACTGAGGACCACTCATAGCTGCCACTGAAGGAAAAGAGGAAGGACTCTGTAACATTACATAAAGACAGCTGGAAAACCTGGATTTTGACTTCAAAGAAGACCTTTACTGTGGAAGTTATGCTAAAAAATTCAAGTGGAAGGCAAAGGACTAGTCACTGTTATTGCCTGTATACTCCCATCAACTGTTTTTTTTCCCCGGGACTTACCGTGCCTTGTTCCACACTCTGTGGAGGGGGCCATCTTGACTGGTGGAGTAATGTTCAAGAAGCAGCAGGAAAGGTGGAGGAATCACATGTAGCCCTGGTCCACAGCTGACAGGGGGAAGAGCAGCTACAGTTTCATTGTGTCCACTGCTGCATTTGTTTGAGTAGCACCCTCTAGTGTGCTACTAGTATCAGTGTAGGCAAATCTATGTTTTGACTCATAGTTAACTTGTGAGTCCAAATTGAGTCAGGGTTTACTGCAGGTCAGGCTGGTTGACTCATACAGGCAGGTCTCCGTTGCTTCCTTGCCAGGAGGGTTGCTCTGCATACTTAAGGGAACTTAGCAAATCCCCAGGTAGAGGGCCTGGCAAGGTGGCTGAGCCAGCCCTGAGGAGATGCTGAGGAGACTGTCGTTGGTCTTGGAGGGGAGCCCTTGGTTTGGGGGAGGCTCTGCCTCAGGCTGAAGCTCGAGCTGGCTTTGGAGGATCCTGACAGCAGTGCAGTTTGAAAGAAGTCTTGCCTAAAAAGCAGTGAGGGCAAGGAGGACAGTGTGAGTACATCAGCACACCTAGGTATTCACAAGGGGAGAGACTGCGACATGTATCAAGCCTTTCCGGAACACAGCGTTGTGCTTAATCTTTCCTTTCCCTTGCCCTGGAAGATCTTTGGGGGGAGCGGGGTGGACTAGTGAAGAAGCAGCCAAGTGGGCTAGTAGTTCCTTCAGGCAGTATAGCTGGGGTCAGTGTCTACAGTGGAGTTGGAGATACTTCGTTATGCAGCCTACAACACTTTGCGCTACTTTGTAAGGGGCTGATGCCCCGTACACACGGTCGGACATTGATCCAACATTCCGACAACAAAATCCTAGGATTTTTTCCGACGGATGTTGGCTCAAACTTGTCTTGCATACACACGGTCACACAAAGTTGTCGGAAAATCCGATCATTCTGACTGCGGTGACGTAAAACACGTACGTCGGGACTATAAACGGGGCAGTAGCCAATAGCTTTCATCTCATTATTTATTCTGAGTGTGCGTGGCACTTTGTGCGTCGGATTTGTGTACACACGATCGGAATTTCCGACAACGGATTTTGTTGTCGGAAAATTTTATAGCAAGCTCTCAAACTTTGTGTGTCGGAAAATCTGATGGAAAATGTGTGATGGAGCCCACACACGGTCGGAATTTCCGACAACAAGGTCCTATCACACATTTTCTGTCGGAAAATCCGACCGTGTGTACAGGGCATGAGAGTTCCTTGTCCTTAAGTGGCTTTCGCATCTTTGATTATCAGAGAATGTTAGCATTCAGGAGGAGGACAATTCTGGAGCGTATACATAGGGAGGAAGTTGTCCCTGTTACTGTTGCAATCAAGCTGGCCATCCCATAATTCCTATTCCCAACCCAACGGAGCCACGCAGGAACCCTTCGTCTGACAAGTGATAAATGTGTACAATAGTGCAACAGTATTTAAAGTGCTCTCCACCAATCAGAGCTTCTGGGAAAAAGTGACACCCCCTACCTACGGAGGTCATATGACACCAGAATCCCGCCAAAAAGGCTGCATAGCCCAAGTTTGGCATCCAAGTTCCCAGGCAACATGCCTTTCATCCAATCAGGAAAGGATTACGGGAGGCTCAATGCGGCCACCTGTATGTAGGCAATAGTAAACACTGAGTGGTGGGGCCGCTGACACCATGGAAACCCATGACATCAGGCCACCCGAGCTGAGCCAGATGTAAACAACAACGAGATGTCAAAGAGAAGGGGGTGGAGTATGCACTGTGCATAATGAGAAGAAAGTGAGGAAGCAATACACTAATAGTGACTAAGAATATTCACAGGCACAGCTGGAAGAAGAGACTGCATTAACCACTTAAGGACCGCCCCACGTACATATACTGTGGCAGGGCGGCCCTTAAGCGCAAAATCGCTTACCTGTATCTGATTTCTACCATTGGCTCTGGGGCGCGCGTGCCGCCGGAGCCACGCTCCCCCTGTGATTGGACACAGCGGGAGCCAATCAGCGGGTCTTGCGGCCACCCGTGATCGTTCGCTGGACAGACAGAACGGTGGTCTGCCTATGTACACAAGGCAGACCGTCGTTCTGTCAGAGAGGGTGAGAGGGAGAGAGAGATCTTGTGTTCCTGCTAATCAGGAACACAGATCTCTCTCATCCTCCTTTCAGTCTATCCCCCACACAGTTAGAAAGCATTCCCTAGGAGCACAATTAACTCTTTGATCGCCCCTGATATTAACCCCTTCTCTGCCAGTGTCATTTAAACAGCGACAGTGTTTTGTTCTTTTTAGCACTGATCACTGTATTGGTGTCACTGGTCCCCAAAAAGTGTCACTTAGTTTCAGATTTGTGCGCCGCAATGCCGCAGTCCTGCTAAAAATCGCTGATCACCGCCATTACTGGTAAAAACAATAAAAAAAATAAAAAGTCCATACATCTATCCTATAGTTTGTAGAAGCTATAACTTTGGCGCAAACCAATCAATATACACTTTTTGGGATTTTTTTTTACCAAAAACATGTAGCAGAATACAAATTGACCTAAACTGATGAAGAAATTAGATTTTTTACATTTTTTATTGGATGTGTTTTATAGCAGAAAGTAAAAAAATATTGTTTTTTTTTCAAAATCGTCTGTCTTTTTTTGTTTATAGAGCAAAAAATTTAAACCACAGAGGTGATCAAATACCACCAAAAGAAAGTTCTATTTGTGGGAAAAAAAAGGACATAAATTGTATTTGGGTACAGTGTAGCACGACCACGCAATTGCCAGTTACGTTAAGTAACGCAGTGCCGTATTGCAAAAATGGTAAAACTTTCAGGATTGGGTATTTGTGGGCAGCCAGTATTAAGTTTGCCACCTACCCAACAGGAATACATAGAGAAGAGGATTGTGGGAGGTGTAGTTCTTTACAGACTATGCTGGATTTATAGGCTGGAAGGAGAAACTACAGATCCCATGGGGCACTGGGGCTCAGGGAGAGGAGGTTGTTGTTCCTGGGCTGAGGAGAAAGAGTGAAAAGGATGTTTGGAAGGACTGAGCATGCTTCAGGCTGCCTGCAGACAGCTCACCACCACACACGAGAGGGTGAAAGGCACAATGGCAGACATCTTGGAACACCGTAGAGCACCACGTTTGCTGGAGGAGCCCTCTGCGTGACCAGGGGGAAAGATACCACAGACACTGACAGGTTGTACTGACAACAGTAAACTGAGAGAGATCACCTGCTACCACAGGAGTTGGTGAGAGGCCGCTACCCAAACCCCACTACACTTTAACAAGAGGAACAATGTTGCCTGCAAGTATTACAAAGCCAGTGCCTTTGTCAGTGTTTACAGGGACGTTATCCTGAGCACTCTGACATAAGTGTTGGTCCACAACAAGCTGGCCAGCAGAAGAAAGAGATTATATTACAGACTTCTGAACTGCTATAGTTTAGTAACTCTCATTAGTTAGTATTGCCCTAGTATAGGGTTTAGGAGGGGTTGCTCTATACGCCAGTTGTTTGGTTTATGCAGCGTATTTCTTGCTATTGTTTAACTGTTTGCTGTGTCATTACTGTTGTTTCATATCGCTTTTGCCAATCAGGGTACTGCATATACATCTGTTATAAAGATTCACCACCCAGCCAGGTGTGTAAGAGTGCGTGGTGGTATTTGTAGAGGCATGGGCACAAGAACAGGGGACCTGAGAAACAGCGACTTCTTTGGGGGTAAGCACTGCACACTTGTCTACAGAATTATTGCAGGAGCAGGGATATACTTGCACTGCAGGTCCTGAGGCATAGCCTCCTGTGTCCTGATTAGCCACATCAACCACCTTGCAGGTGGACAGATAGAGAGTGAGAATGAATCACAACCAAAACCAGGATGCTGGAATGAGATCAGCAGCAGACATGATCAGAAGCACTACAAGCTCCTGACAGGCCTGAATTCTTTCCTAAATGCACATAATAGAACTGGATACCAATATTTATAGGTAAAATGATCCCAGGAATATCTGATTGCCTCTTGGGAGATCAGGAAGGATTTTCTTTCCCCCGCTAGAGCAAATTGGATCATGCTTTTTTGGGGTTTTTTTGCCTTTCTTTTTCTCGGTTGGTTGAACTAGGTGGACTTGTGTATTTTTTCAACCAGATTAATTATGTAACTATGTAAATATATATACTTTGAGTTTTTGGACTTGGTCAACATTGCTCTTTACTGTTACAGACTACTTTACTACAGACCTGACATGTGTTGGCTTACTGTCTGACTTCTGTCTATGATTTACCTTACCTTACTCACTTTAAATAAACAATTGATTATAAAAAAGAAAAGAGATGTGTTACAATATAGCATATTCTTTAAGACAACACATACCTTAACCATGGCCACCAATCCATGCGGCACAGTGGCACACTTTAGTGTGATACAGCCTTTAACCCATAGGAAACAGCTTCTATCATGAAAGCGCCAATTGGTTGTGTTTGCCTTCCGGGGTTAGTGTAGGCCTCATGGGCTCATCTTGTAAAAGGCATATAGTAAAAGGCAGGCAGAAAAAAGACAAAAAACAGGTGGTATAACGATATGTGGCTCGGAAAATATGGAATTTGCATCTGAAAAGGCTAACACCATTGATAAAATTGAAAAAAATTATGAAAAATATAAGATATGTATCTCGGATGTATAGGATTTTAGAAGGAAAGACGAGAGAATAAGGAATGTGTGAAAGTATATGTGCCTTTTATAAAAGAAGGGTACACATAAAGAACACCTTGATGGAAGAAGCTTCTACCAGTAGAGGACTGAAACATACAGATAACACTTCTACCAGATTGTATCTACCAGATTGTATAACCTTGTTCTAAAAAGGATTTTAAAATATACAAAGGTCTGTTGACAGCCATTAAACAAGACCTTCAGTCCTGGCAGCAAAGACTGCTCTCCTGGTTCGGTCGGTGCGGCATAGTAAAAATGAACATTATGCCTCGGTTGTTATAACACCTGCAGGCCTTCCCCGTCCGGATCCTGAGTTCCTTTCTCAAAGCGGTAAACCGAGTTATTATCTCTTTCCTCTGGGCCCAGAAACCCCTGCGGCTGGCCCAATCTATTCTGCGACTGCCAAAAGCGTTGGGCAGCATGGCCTTGCCGGATGCCAACCTTTACGATATGGCTTGCCATTTGACACAAGTCCTGGACTGGTGTTGCCATAGTCCTCTAAAACAGGGTGTTCAGGTGGATCGGCTCCTGGCAGGGGTCCAGCTGGATGCGTTGTCTTGCTGCCAGATGAATTTGCCTCGAAGGATTTTAAACCACCCCACTGTGGATGAAATGTGGCGGATTGCCCAAAAAGCCTTTTACGACTTCTCTATTGTGCCCACTCCCTCACCGCCCACCCCGGTTGTGAGGAACCCAGCCTTCAGTCCGGGATTCAGCGACCACAGATTCCAGGATCTAGAGGAGCTTGAAAGGTCCCAGGTCCATCATTTCCTCACAAATGGACAGTGGATAACCAGGCAACAAATCATGGATGACCAATCTTTGGTGGTTCTCTCTTTCTGGCAAAAACTCCAGTTAGCCCATTTCATGGGCTCTCTATCTTCCCCAGCCCCCTTCCGGAGGAGACTCACGACTTTCAAGCTATTGTGCTTGGAAAAGACCCCTACACGCCATGTGATCTCCCAGACTTACCAACTGCTATTAGTACCTCCCCCGAACTTCAGACCTCCCTATATATCTAAGTGGGAGCAGGAATTGGGACTTCAATTCACGGAGAGGCAAGTGGAAAGACTTCTTCTTTTCTCTAGTAAAACTTTGATTTGTGCCAACCATCGGGAGGCGGGATATAAGGTGTTGACAAGGTGGTACTATACGCCGATGAGGATCCATAGGATGTTCCCTCAGAGCACAGATAGGTGCTGGAGGTGTGGGAAGGAACCGGGCTCTCTCCTCCACATCTTCTGGTCTTGTCGCCTCTTGCTCCCTTACTGGACCGAGGTTCATTGCATTGTCCAGAAATTCACCGATCGAGAGTTGCCTTGGACCCTCGCGTTCTTCCTTCTTCACCACCACGAGATTCCAAGCAAGATCTACAAGAGATTCATCCTGCCTCTTCTGCTCACAGCGGCGAAGAGCTGCATCTCTGTGTGCTGGAAGCAGACACAGCCGCCAGCGGTGGCTGTCTGGTTGAAGAGAGTAGCCAAAATCAATACAATGGAGGACTTGGTGGCCATGGAAAGGGGACTATGTGAAAAATATCTCAAAAAGTGGTTTTATTGGCACAAGTTTTTTTTTTTCTGAATGAAGAGCATGGAGAACTGGTGACTTGACTCCCCGGAGAGTTAGGGCTATCCGGGGATGATTGGGGTACTGGTTAGTAGCTTTCCCCAGCTCCCCCCTTTTTTTTTTCTCTACACCCCGCCCGCGTCTTTCTTCCTCCTTTTCTAGCTTTTACTCCCCTTTGTTGCTTGAACTCTAGGGTCATACCTACTCTTTCTACAGTCTGAGTTAATACGGTGTTAACCGTCAAAAATTGTGTGGGATGCGGAGACTTCCTAGATCCTGAAGCCCAATGTCTGAATTGCTTTCTATATGTCTATAACAGTGTTGACAACGCATTGTCTGCACATGTGGTCTTGTACGTGGAAGTGATCCACTGGATGTTTACCAATATTGTGGTCTCTGTATGTCTCACTTAAATAAAGAATTGGAAAAAAAATACAAAGGAAAGCAGAGCACAATAATAAATTGAACATGGTAATGGTCAACTAATAGAAAGAAATCAGGTTTTTTTCCTTCAATAAAGTCCTTTAAGTTTTACAAAATATTTGGAAAACAGGGAGATATGTATTACGGTTGTCAGTCCATATTGAAACAATATATGGTACTGAATATGGTTATAAATACAAAGCATATTAAAAAACTACTACAAGATAGAAATATGCAATAACATCTAAAGATACCCAGGTAGGGGTGCTGACTACTAAAATGGCAATACCAGAAGGTGGTGGAATTGCGGGTAAACTGCTAATGAGTAAAAAGTAAAAGTATAACTAAAGCCAAAACTTTATTAAAGCCTTAAAATAGAGAGGAGAGGGATTAGAATATCTGTCAGGTTTTTATTGCTTTTGACAAATTAAACCTTCTAATGTGCCGTGCTACATCAAATTCATAAACGCATGATTAAAAACTGTGTCCACCTTTGATGAAGTCAATGCAGACATAACGCTTAGGTAGAGTGCTAACCACAGAGAGCAGAGATCCTAATTGGGACTAATTCGGACTCCGGGTTGCATTTCGTTCTGGATCACTATATCTTCCTATCAGTGTCTAATGTGAGTGCAGTTTTAACTTTAACAATAAAGGGATTAACCACTTCGATACAGGGCATTTTCACCGCCTTCCTGCCCAGGCCAATTTTCAGTTTTCAGCGCTGTCGCATTTTGAATGACAATTCCCGCGGTCATGCAACAGTGTACCCAAATTAAATTTTTATCATTTTTTCCCCACAAATGGAGCTTTCTTGTGGTGGTATTTGATCACCTCTGTGGTTTTTATTTCTTGCACTAAAAAACAAAAGAAGAGTGTCAAGTTTGAAAAAAACACAACATTTTTTACTTTTTGCTATAATAAATATCCCAATTAAAAAAAAAAAAAAATTTCCTCAGTTTGGGCCGATATGTATTCTTCTACATATTTTTGGTAAAAAAAAAATGCAATAAGCGTATATTGATTGGTTTGCCCAAAAGTTATAGCTTCTACAAAATAGGGGATAGATTTATGGCATTTTTCTTAATTTATTTTTTACTAGTAATCTCGGCGATCTGTGATTCTTATTGTGAGTGTGACATTGCGGTGGACACATTGGACACTTGTGACACTATTTTGGGACCATTCACATTTATACAGCGATCAGTGCTATAAAAATGCACTGATTACTGTAATAAATGACACTGGCAGGGAAGGGGTTAACACTAGGGGGTTAAATGTGTTACCTAGGGAGTGATTCTAACTGTTGGGGGAGGGAACTCACAAGGGGAGGAGACCGATCAGTGTTCCTCTGTACTGGGAACACATGATTGGTCTCCTCTCCACTGACAGCACGTGGATCACACACAGATCCACGTCCCGACTCTGTTATCGGCAACCGCGGGTGCCCGGCGGACATCGCGGCCGCCGGGCGCGTGCATCGGCTCCCAAGCGACGTGGCAGGCACGCGCGCCCCCTAGGCGGCCAGGAAGCCCAGAACGTCATATGACCCCGGCCCAGGATGGGAGATCCCTCCTGCGGACGTCATTTGACAATAGCCGGGATGTGAAGTGGTTAACATCTACAGAGAGCACTTTTTAGTTGCACTTTTTGTATCCTTTTTATGGCGGATGAGTTTGATGGAAAGCTGACCAGATAGAGAAGAGCCAGTGAGCCTGTCTGTGTAGCTGATCCTGGCTTTAATGGGCACAAGCATTGTGAGACCTTTTTATGATTTTAAGGTCTTTCTTGAAGATGAGTGTCCATCTATAAGCCCTTTTTGGTGGAGGGGATTTAAACACACACACAAACACACACACACAAACACACACACACAAACACGCAAACACACACACACACACACACACACACACACACACACACACACACACACGGAGACTTGTGTTTTGAAGTCTGGGAAGGAAGATTGTTACCTATTCACGGCACTCATTTTATTGCATGACTGACTTATAGTGATATTTATGCACAATTACTATATATACACATATTTGGCACAGCAATTTGAATGCTTATTATTGTTTGTTTTGCACATTATTTATAGTGAACCATTTTAGAGATTAGTAGACACTGTTTTTCATTATGAGTTTATGAATTTAATGTAGCGGGGCACATTGGATGATTTAATTTGCTTGCTATTATTATTATTAATATTATTATATTTTATTTCATTGAAGGTTGGTGGGCATGCATAGCTCCCAACTGTCCCTGATTTGGAGGGACTGTCCCTGATTTGGAGCAATGTCCCTCTGTCCCTCTTTCCTCCTCTTTAGTCCCTCATTTTGGTCTGATCTATATAGTTGTATATAAAATACGCTTTTTATCTTTCAAAAAGTGTTTCCCAGTGCTAAACCTGTAATTCCCAGGGATGTATTTTGGGCACTTTTTAAATATTGGTGCTCATCCAATTTCTAAATTGCTGCATTTGTACATTTTAAAAGCCAATATAAAGGAATAGTAGTGGTAAAAAAAAGCCCTTGTGGATTTAATTAACCTTTTTTTTGGTAATACATTTATTAGTAGGTGTCCCTCATTCATATCTCAAAATGTTGGGAGGTATGGGCATGAAGATAATTATTGTTTACATTTTTAATGTTGTTTGTGCCCCTGTTAGGGAGCGTCACCCTCTCTACTTGTCATGTTTATCATTATCACCAAAAGTGAAAGTAAAAGAAAATCCCCAGAACACGAATAGAGGGGAAATCTTCCAATGGGGTGGCTAGTTCTGGTGACAAGCAGGGATTTCTCACTTTGGAGGGATATCCTATAACTTCCTTTTTTGTCTATAGTACAGGAAGTAAGGGGACATTTCCTCAATGGGACACTTAAGAGGAAAAGCATAAATAGATTATTGTGACAAGGAAAAACGGCAAGTGGAAAAACACAATTAAAATATAGTGTACAGATAAATTAACTCAGCAACTCAAATAAAAAACAAGGACAGCAGCTGGAGAGACAGTATAATTTACTAGGCAGCCTTTAGACCGAAGATTTTATCACTGAAGTCTAAAATTGTAATTCATTTTAGCTAATTTTAAACCTGCTATGTATGTAGAATAGATCTGGGTGTTAACAAACGGAAGGGCTGAAATAAATAAAGCAGAACTGGAATCAGATTTATTTTTCATTTTACAGTAGGGGTACAGGGATCATAATACTCCCTCTGGCAGGGGCGTAACTAGAAATCACAGGGCCCTATAGCAAAATGTTGTATGCCCCCCCCCCCCCCTGCAAACCCCCCCCCCCCCCCCCCCCAAAAAAAATGAACTAATGCCATTGAACAACAGATTACCACACCCATGTGGCACAGTACCCAGGCAACAGCACAAAATATGCAGTATACTGTATGCAGCCCCTGAAGGACACACATTGCTGACCTCCATGCCTTCTAACCAATTTCTGTTCTGATTAAACTTATGTGTAAATACAAGACAAATAGGGGAGAAATAAGACAGCAATGATGAACAGTGGCCCTAATGGTAGTTTGATCAAGTTTATTCTTAAGGTCTTAGGTAAGGATGAGCTCCGGCGTGTTTGCACATTACACATGCAGAGCCCACCAGAAAGTCGGCACGGCGCTGCGCTAATCACAGGCAGTGAGACATTTACCCAATGTGTGGCTGCAGAGATCGGGAAATGTCTCACTGCATGTGATTAGCGCAGCGCCGACTTCCTGGCGGGCTCTGCACGTGGAGTGTGTTAACACGCCGGAGCTCATCCTTAGTCTTAGGAACATTCTGCACCCTTGAACCTGGCATTGCTCCCCCTCTCTTTGTGCCGAAAGTATCCTAATGAAAAAATATAGCAAATATTTTCTTCACAAAAATAGCAAAACAGTGCAAAACAAATGACAGTCTCCCCCTCCTTTCCTACCCCCTGTCCAGACTCCAGAGCCTCCTCATGTGCCAAAAACGATGTCCCTTCACAGGCGCGCTCGAGCATTCTGCCCCGCCCACTCTGCTCCCACCCACTCTACTCTCTGCTCCTGCTGTATGTGGCTGCGTGTGTCGGGACAGGGCCGGACTCGCGGGGCCCGGGAGGCTCAACAGTAAACTTACATTCCTCATCCTCACCGCAGGGGCGGATCCAGAGTCTAGTCTTGGGAGGGGCACTGCCAGAAAATACGTTTTTTTGGGGGGCAATTTATCAGGGCAATGGCTGATGTTGGCGCTTCAATCATCGCGGCACCATGGAGGGTGGGAGGGTCCAGAGGCAGGGGAGGGTCCAGAGGCAGAGATAGCCAGCGCGGAAGATATTCCAGAGGGTAGTATTGGGGGCATTAGTGGTAGGTTAACCAAAGCACAAAAACACAAGGTGAGTATAGTAGCAAGTCCTAGTTGCAATCTCGAAACACCCAATACGAGGACAATATGCGACCGGTCTAAACTATGTGGCATGTTCACCAATGCCAGGAGCATGGCGGACAAGATGGGTGAACTAGAGATACTGTTGTACGAGGAGGATTTGGATTTTGTGGGAATTTCAGAGACCTGGTTCAACAGCTCTCATGATTGGCTGGCAAACATTCAAGGGTATACCCTATACCGCAAGGATAGAGAGGGTAAAAAAGGGGGAGGGGTATGCCTATATATCAAGAATAATGTACAAGTGAATGTGAGAGATGACATCACTGAGGGAGCTAGAGAGGAGGTGGAATCCTTATGGGTAGAGCTCCAAAGGGATAAAGCTAAGGGGAAAATAATACTGGGAGTATGCTATAGGCCCCCAAACCTGAGGGAGGAAGTGGAGACGGATCTCCTATCACAAATTGGATTAGCAGCAAGAATG
The DNA here is from genome assembly GCF_042186555.1 of Aquarana catesbeiana. NCBI lineage: Eukaryota > Metazoa > Chordata > Amphibia > Anura > Ranidae > Aquarana > Aquarana catesbeiana. The sequence continues at coordinate 57,781,412 of NC_133325.1, forward strand.
GGAAGTGTTATCATAATGGGGGATTTTAATTATCCAGACATAGACTGGGCGGAGGGAACCGCACATTCATTTAAGGCTCGCCAGTTCCTTAATGTCTTGCAGGACAATTTTATGGGTCAGATGGTAGACGCACCAACTAGAAATAAAACATTACTGGATCTACTGATTACCAACAATACAGACCTGATCACGGATGTGGAAATGCGGGGCAATTTAGGTAACAGTGATCACAGGTCAATTAGTTTCAGTATAAATCACACAAATAGGAAACATAAAGGGAATACAAAGACACTGAATTTCAAAAGAGCCAACTTCCCTAAACTACAAACCTTGCTAAAAGGCATAAACTGGGATAAAATATTAGAAACAAAGAATACGGAGGAGAGATGGGTTTGCTTTAAGAGCATATTAAATAAGGGCATTAGCCAATGTATCCCATTGGGTAATAAATTTAAAAGAGCGAACAAAAGTCCTGGATGGCTTAACTCCAATGTAAAAATGCATATAAAAGCAAAGGAGAAGGCCTTCAAAAAATACAAGGTTGAGGGATCATCCTCAGCATTCAGACTTTATAAAGAATGCAACAGGATATGTAAAGGTGCAATTAGGACAGCTAAGATAGAACATGAAAGACACATAGCGGAGGAGAGCAAAAAAAATCCCAAGAAATTCTTTAAGTATGTAAACAGTAAAAAAGGGAGGACAGACCATATTGGCCCCATAAAGAATGAGGAAGGACATCTGGTTACAAAGGATGGGGAGATGGCGAAGGTATTGAATTTATTCTTCTCCTCAGTCTTCACGAGTGAATCGGGGGGCTTCAGTAACCAAAACTGCAGTGTTTATCCTCATGACACAACACAGGAAGCACCTCCATGGTTAACAGAGGACGGAATTAAAATTAGACTTGAGAAACTTAACATTAATAAATCACCGGGACCAGATGGCTTGCATCCGAGGGTACTTAGGGAACTCAGTCAAGTGATTGCCAGACCGTTGTTCCTAATTTTTACAGATAGTCTACTGACTGGAATGGTACCAGCTGATTGGAGAAAAGCCAATGTAGCACCTATATTTAAAAAGGGCCCAAAATACATCCCTGGGAATTACAGACCAGTTAGCCTAACATCGATAGTATGTAAACTCTTGGAGGGGATGATAAGGGACTATATACAGGATTTTAGTAATACGAACGATATCATTAGCAGTAATCAGCATGGATTCATGAAGAATCGTTCTTGCCAAACCAATCTATTAACCTTCTATGAGGAGGTGAGTTGCCATCTAGATAAAGGAAGGCCTGTAGACGTGGTGTATCTGGATTTTGCAAAAGCATTTGACACAGTTCCCCATAAACGTTTACTGTACAAAATAAGGTCTGTTGGCATGGACCATAAGGTGAGTACATGGATTGAAAACTGGCTACAAGGGCGAGTTCAGAGGGTGGTGATAAATGGGGAGTACTCAGAATGGTCAGGGGTGGGTAGTGGGGTGCCCCAGGGTTCTGTGCTGGGACCAATCCTATTTAATTTGTTCATAAACGATCTGGAGGATGGGATAAACAGTTCAATCTCTGTATTTGCAGACGATACTAAGCTAAGCAGGGCAATAACTTCTCCGCAGGACGTGGAAACCTTGCAAAAAGACCTGAACAAATTAATGGGGTGGGCGACTACATGGCAAATGAGGTTCAATGTAGAAAAATGTAAAATAATGCATTTGGGTGGCAAAAATATGAATGCAATCTATACACTGGGGGGAGAACCTCTGGGGGAATCTAGGATGGAAAAGGACCTGGGGGTCCTAGTGGATGATAGGCTCAGCAATGGCAGGCAATGCCAAGCTGCTGCTAACAAAGCAAACAGAATATTGGCATGCATTAAAAGGGGGATCAACTCCAGAGATAAAACGATAATTCTCCCGCTCTACAAGACTCTGGTCCGGCCGCACCTAGAGTATGCGGTCCAGTTCTGGGCACCAGTCCTCAGGAAGGATGTACTGGAAATGGAGCGAGTACAAAGAAGGGCAACAAAGCTAATAAAGGGTCTGGAGGATCTTAGTTATGAGGAAAGGTTGCGAGCACTGAACTTATTCTCTCTGGAGAAGAGACGCTTGAGAGGGGATATGATTTCAATTTACAAATACCGGACTGGTGACCCCTCAATAGGGATAAAACTTTTTTGCAGAAGAGAGTTTACCAAGACTCGTGGCCACTCATTAAAATTAGAAGAAAAGAGGTTTAATCTTAAACTACGTAGAGGGTTCTTTACTGTAAGAGCGGCAAGGATGTGGAATTCCCTTCCACAGGCGGTGGTCTCAGCGGGGAGCATTGATAGCTTCAAGAAACTATTAGATAAGCACCTGAATGACCACAACATACAGGGATATACAATGCAATACTGACACATAATCACACACATAGGTTGGACTTGATGGACTTGTGTCTTTTTTCAACCTCACCTACTATGTAACTATGTAACTATGTAAGGATGATTGAAACACATTATTTCTATTATTACATTGTTATATAAAATTAAATAGCTCAACTCACCATAATGCCAAATCAGTGGGAGCTCCGAGCGTGTCACTTGCCACCGTCGCCTGCCAACAGATGCAGCGTGTCACTTGCCACATCACCTGCCACACGTTGCGGATTGTCCACTTGCCACGTCGCCTGCCACTAGATGCAGATTGTCATTTGTCACACATTGCGGAATGTCACTCGCCACATCACCTGCCACACATTGCGGATTGTCCACTCGCCACGTCGCCTGTCACCAGATGCAGATTGTCACTTGCCAAGTCACCTGCCACACGTTGCGGATTGTCACTTGCCATGTCACGGATTGTCACTTGCCACGTCGCCTGCCACAAGTTATGGATTGTCACTTGCCATGTCACCTGCCACACATTAGGGATTGTCAATTGCCACATCACCTGCCGCACATTACGGATTGTCACTTGCCAGGTCGCCTGCCACAAGTTATGGATTGTCACTTGCCATGTCACCTGCCACACATTAGAGATTGTCAATTGACAATTTTTTTGGGGGGCAATTTATCAGGGCAATGGCTGATGTTGGCGCTTCAATCATCGCGGCACCATGGTAGTTATGGTGTCAGGATGATTGAAACACATTATTTCTATTATTACATTGTTATATAAAATTAAATAGCTCAACTCACCATAATGCCAAATCAGTGGGAGCTCCGAGCGTGTCACTTGCCACCGTCGCCTGCCAACAGATGCAGCGTGTCACTTGCCACATCACCTGCCACACGTTGCGGATTGTCCACTTGCCACGTCGCCTGCCACTAGATGCAGATTGTCATTTGTCACACATTGCGGAATGTCACTCGCCACATCACCTGCCACACATTGCGGATTGTCCACTCGCCACGTCGCCTGTCACCAGATGCAGATTGTCACTTGCCAAGTCACCTGCCACACGTTGCGGATTGTCACTTGCCATGTCACGGATTGTCACTTGCCACGTCGCCTGCCACAAGTTATAGATTGTCACTTGCCATGTCACCTGCCACACATTAGGGATTGTCAATTGCCACATCACCTGCCACACATTACGGATTGTCACTTGCCAGGTCACCTGCCACAAGTTATGGATTGTCACTTGCCATGTCACCTGCCACACATTAGGGATTGTCAATTGCCACGTCACCTGCCACACATTACAGATTGTCACTTGCCATGTTGCCTGCCACACGTTAAGGATTGTCACTTGCCACGTCACGGATTGTCACTTGCCACGTCACCTGCCACACATTACGGATTGTCACTTGCTGTGTCACTTTCCTGCTGTGTCCCAGAGTCAGGCAGCGGATTATCAGTCAGGTAGCAGAGAGATAATGTCATCTCTCTGCTTCAAGCAGCTGCCTGCACAGTGAGGGGGGAACTGCACTGCAGGGTTGCAGGGCGGGCGCTGGGCGGTGAGAGATGATGTCATCTCTATGCTCCCCCGCCCACCAGCTCCCTGATTGGCCAGCCCACTCACCCACAAGCCGCCCAGCTGTCGCACCAACTGAGCTGCCTGACAGCCCGTGGAGCCGCCCGCTCTCACCCACGGAGCCGCCCGCTCTCACCTGCGGAGCCGCGTGTCCTTACCGGGCCCCACTTGGCTGCAGGCCCCATATCGCTTGCGTGGGTGGCTATGGCAGTAGTTCCGTCACTGCCCTCTGGCAATGCCTTCCTCTGCTTTTCTAGCCCAAATGATGAGGGTATCATTATTCAGGTATCATCCAGGGTGACCTACTACTTCCTGGACTAAGATGGCGGCTCAGAAATGGTGCCTTTCTTGGTTATGCTCACAAATGCCTGTTGTGTTACACTAATTGGTTTATCATTGCTCTGTGTCTTTAACCACTTACCCCCTTCCTGACCAGAGCATTTTTTGCGATTCGGCACTGCGTCATTTTAGCTGACAATTGTGCAGTCGTGCGACGTTATTGGTTAGGTCAGATAACCGGACCGTGGTCTCCGCGTCCTCGTCCTGGGCCGGCTATTACCGCCTCCTCCGTCTGTTCTGTCAGCTCTATGCTGTGGAGAGAGCATCATGCAGGCGTGCACACCAGCACTCACTTCACGGAGCTATGCTTAGATGTACTCCCGTAGGCTGTGTCCACTCGAGAGCTACCTCACGATCACCATGGAAGCTCGTAGGAAATGTGGGTGCGGGTCGGGATCGTTAGCCCGGGGGGGGGGCGGGGCATTCGTTGAGCCCTCAGCGGCAACAGGATCAGTCAGACACCCACATCCAGCTCCTCCCGACATCTATGCTGCGGTCGTGCGACGTTATACCCAAACAAAATTTACGTCCTTTTATCCCACAAATAGAGCTTTCTTTTGGTGGTATTTGATCACCTCTGCATTTTTTATTTTTTGTGCTATAAACAAAAAAGAGCTACAATTTTGAAAAAAAATAGCAATATTTTTTACTTTTTGCTATAATAAATATCCCCAAAAAATAAATAAAAAAACACATTTTTTCATCAGTTTAGGCCGATATGTATTCTTCTACATATTTTTGGTAAAAAAAAACAGCAATAAGCGTATATTGATTGGTTTGCACAAAAGTTATAGCGTCTACAAAATAGGGGATAGATTTATGGCATTTTTATTATCAATTTTTTTTTTTACTAGTAATGGCGGCGATCTGCGATTTTTATTGGGACTGCGATATTATGGCGGACACATCTGACACTTTTGACACTATTTTGGGACCATTGTCATTTATACAGCGATCAGTGCTATAAATAGCCACTGATTACTGTATAAATGACACTGGCAGGGAAGGGGTTAAACACTAGGGGGCGATCAAGGGGTTAAGTGTGTTCTAGGGAGTGATTCTAACTGTGGGGGGGATGGGCTACCACTGACATGACAGCGATCACTGCTCCTGATGACAGGGAGCAGTAGATCCCTGTCATGTCACTAGGAAGAAAACAGGGAAATGCCTTGTTTACATAGGCATCTCCCCGTTCTGCCTCTCCGTCTCACGATCGGGGGCCGCCAGCGAACATCGTGTTGGCGGGACCCCTGGGCACGCTCCCGCAAGGCGACAAATTCAAAGGGACGTACAGGTATGCCCATTTGCCTGTACAAGCCATTCTGCCGAGGTACATGTGTGTGCGGCGGTCGGCAAGTGGTTAAGCTGTGTTCTGCTGTCTAGATGAGATCTTTCTCTCATCGTACTTCTGTATACTCCTTCCCCCTCCTTCTCTCTGGAATCATGACTGCTAAGGTCCCACTTAACGTAACACCAAGGGATAAAATCCCCCACCACCCTTGCCCTTCACTCCATTAAATAAGACACATACAACCATTAGGTTGGAAAGGGCAAGGCCACAGCTTTATTAAATTCCAACACATAACATGTGAACATATTTAACCAGTACCAGTCACAGTCGTACTGTGAGCACTTAACCAAAAGAAGGAAGTGGGGCCTGTCCTTACCATAAGTGCTGGACAGACAGCCTATTTCCAATTTTCCATCAAGGGCATAGCCCATTACAGCAACTTTAACTGCTGGCAAGGTCAAGAAAACCGCCAAACGCCCGTCAGTTAACAACTGACGAGCGCCCCACCGCAGCCAGCACCTGTTCCACACCTCGCTGCAGGCCAAGGTTGAATATATCCAACCCAATGTCATTAAGGTGATCGCCATCCGGTCTCAGCAGATCATCATTATTACCCTCCAAATCCTTGTGACTGATGACGAACCCCCCCTATTAGCTGAACAAACTTGGCGACCTGAGCGTTCACTTTCTGACGGAAGCCAAATTGGTGTAAACTGCATAGCATTGAGCAATGTCCCGCTTGATGGCAGAGATCAAGTCACAGAACGTCTATAACCCACATAATTTCCCCCAGCGTGAAGAATCAAGATGATGGGGCCAGACACGTGGGACCGAATGCGTAAACACTCTGGAAGAACCCGAGGCCAGCGTAAACCATGAAGCCCAAGCCAGCGGATCCAGTCGAGATCATAGGTAAAAACCCCAATTCTTCCCGTAGCTCCGAACCTCCGCCCGACGCGCGGCCCAGTAAATGAAGGAATCTCCCACGATCCAGAAGAGAAGGGTCTCAAACGGGGAAACAAACAGATGGGAACAGGGAAAGGATACCGGAGAGAATAGGGAGGGAAACCGGACGCCAGGAATCGGGGGGATGAGTCCCACACCTCCAACCCCGTAGGACCCGATGGGTCAGAAACGCTTCTGTGATGTCCTCCCACTCAAGGAGCTGAAACCAAGAAGGACAAAGAAGGCATGGCCGACGAAACCATGGTAACCTGAAGAACCTGGTGAGTGGCATATGCCACTCACTCAAGGTGGTGAGTGGCATATGCCTCCCTGCCATCCCCCACCCAGCTGGGTGCAGGGGGATGCGGTAATGCAGGGGTTAATTGCAGGGGATGAGTGACAGGTGCACCATCATCCCCCACCCAGCTGGGTGCAGGGGGATGTGGATGCACAGTGGCCAGGACACAGCAGTATGGACTGTGCTGACATTTGAATCTCCCGCCCAGCTGGGAGCAGGGAGAGACGCTGGCTGTGACACGCCAGCAGTGAGACAGCATGGAGGAAGGAGCAGGAAAAGGGGCGGCACGTGCGGAAGCTCCGGGCTGACGTGCCCGGCAGCTGGCACTGCAGGACGCCCCCCCCCGAGTGCCCCCCCCACCCCCCCGCTCCGCCGGAGGGGACCACGAACAACGATAGCTAGCTGGCGGTGATCAGAGGCGGGCAGCGCCGCGGCTCCCGCACGCGCCACCGAGCGGGCGCCCGCGGGGGGGTGGACGGCTGGAGAAGCCCATACCGACCACCGGAGGACTCTGGTGCTCCGGGAGCGGGCCGGGCGAGAGGAGACCCGGGGCGTGCGGTGTGCACTGATGGCGGGGGGGGACCCGCCGGGGAGGAGACTGGCGACGGATGGCAGCATGAGGGGACAGAGAGGGGGGGAGCCGGGACCAGTGGCCTCAGGGGCTCCGGAGGGACGTGGGGGAGTGGAGGGAGTGTGTGAGGGCCTGGAAGGAGGGGCAGGTACGTCTCCTGAGCCTGGAGGCAGAGGGGCCCGCAGGCAACAGCGGAGAAGGGGGGGGACATCTAGGGGGTGAGGAGGGAGAATAACCTGTCCCTGGAGAGCCAGCTTGTGGACCCTGGCCAACAGGAGGTCAGTGTCCATGGTAGAGGGTGCAGGGTCCACAGCAGCTCTTCCAACGACTCTTCCGAAAGACCCAGAATTCCCTGGGGCACACGATTTCCTGAGCTCAGGCCCATCCCATCCCCATGTCCCAACCAATCGTTCCCCTTGTCACACACCTAGCCATGCCCACATCAGTCAAGGCTCTCTTTCCCTAGGGGGTTCAAGAGGCCTTCATTCCATCCACTGTATCCTGTCATGCTGTAGAAATCTTTCCACGTGGCTTACAACATTAATGTTTTTCTACTTATGAGTATCCTCCATTAAACAGAACATTTGAAAGGCTTCATCGTCTGTCTCCTCAACATGTGAGTTCATTCATCAAGTTAAACTGTCTAAATTGATGAAAGGGATTAATATATCACCAGGTTGTATAAGCCCTATATGTTGTTGGAGATAAAGCTTATGGCCTTGTAGTTGAGTCAGAACAATGTTTGACACAGATCAGATTCTGCTGTAGTCCAGTCACTGGAGGAGAAGAGACTCTTGAGTACCACCAGATTAAAGCAGAAAGTTTCATCCACCAAGGAGCTTTTACCATAATGCACAGCATATTTGCACTTTATAATACCCTTGACCTTGCAAAGTATCCTCCTCCAGTGATGCCATCTCATGCCATGAGCCCCCAGATCACTCCCTCACCAGTGCTTTCATCTTCTCCCCATCTTCTTCAGGGTCCAGAATTTTCAGCCGTCTTGTTTGGCTTGGCTGGGATGACCTAACTCCCATGTATGCACATTCAACTCACTTTGTCCCAGTATTTAGACCTAGCATTAGAAAGATGGTAGACATTAGTGCAACTGTCAGCGTATAAATAATTAAAAACTGCTAGTAGGTTGGGGAGATATTTTATGGTAGAAGAGATATGCGGAGCCTTCTCTACCAAAAATACATTTTGAAAATGTAACTCTAATTCCACTATGGGAATGGCTTTGAGGCAGACTGATTTAAAGTCTCTAAAGCTGGGATCACACTTGTGTAGTGCTGGTGGATTAATGCACAGAGATTAATGCGCTATGACATGGTGCCCATTTTTAGGGCAGCTAGGGTTGCCGCCTCATACATTTAAACCTGAACATGTATTAATTACACAGGTTCTGTGGCTGGTTAAGGTGGTAATTAAACTCACTTAGTGCCTTATCTGCGTTAAATTAGCCTCAGAACCTGTGTAATTCATATGTGTTCGAGTTTAAAGGGATGAGGTGGGAATCCTAAGGGCAGCCCATTCATTTTGGAATAGGTGTCAATGACCCTAGAACACAGGAAACCAAAGCGATTTTTGGGAATGCAATGCATGGCAACACATTCTGCATTTCGGTAACATGCTTCAGTGCAGGTGCTTTTGCATTAGTCCTTTGGGGTGTCATTCAAAATGAATGATACTGCAACACAAAGACCCAAGCTTCAAACTGGAGAGCAGTTCTATTTTCCTCCCGGCCCTTATCTTGTGCACTTTCAACTCTGATACACAATATGGCCAAAAATATGGACTGGACACCCCTCCAAGTCCTAGATTTCAGAAGTTTCCCATGAAGAGTAATGTTAAAAGATATTTTAGACAATTTTACACTTCCGAACAGTTTGTGGAAGGCCATTTTCTGTTCCAGCAGGATTGTGCCCCTGTGCCTAATGCCAGTTCCATAAAGACCAGTTTGGTGTAGAAGAAGAACTCGAGTAGTGAGTGGATTGCCCTTTGGGATGAACAAAAACCAATTCCAACCCAGGTTTTCGCATCCAACAAGTCTACCTACCTTTTCATCCTGTGCTTATTGCTGTGAATCTGAGCCTGTGAAAATACAAATAGGTGTTTTCACAGTTATCCAGCAGCACCCTCCTCCTAATGCCCCGTACACACGGTCGGATTTTCCGACGGAAAATGTGTGATAGGACCTTGTTGTCGGAAATTCCGACCGTGTGTAGGCTCCATCACACATTTTCCATCGGATTTTCCGACACACAAAGTTTGAGAGCAGGCTATAAAATTTTCCGACAACAAAATACGTTGTCGGAATTTCCGATCGTGTGTACACAAATCCGACGCACAAAGTGCCACGCATGCTCAAAATAAATAAAGAGATGAAAGCTATTGGCTACTGCCCCGTTTATAGTCCCGACGTACGCGTTTTACGTCACCGCGTTCAGAACAATCGGATTTTCTGACAACTTTGTGTGACCGTATGTATGCAAGACAAGTTTAAGCCAACATCCGTCGGAAAAAAATCCTAGGATTTTGTTGTCGGAATGTCCGATCAATGTCCGACCGCGTGTACATAAGACATAAGATGGCATAAGACCACTGCCACCTCACCTATACATATTGCAGCAGAAGAAGGAGGTTGCATAGCACAGTATTATGTGACTATGTGACTGTAGTTCCTTCTAAAGTTGAATATTTACACTCAGGATAAAGGTAACCTAAATAGACTGCGTTTTCTGGAGCTTTATCAGATCATAGCTTGATTTAGTTTGTTTCCAGGCATTTCAATCTTTGTTTTGTTCCTAGTTCAGCCTGAGAAAGGACACTGAGACCCCTTCTTTTTAACATCCCACGGTGTTCTCTTGGGTTCTTTGCTCCATGACGCACGTTAAGCTGCCGTTTTAAATGGACCCTGCTTTGGATGATTCTGAAATTACAGCTATTGTCTTTTTTTCTTTTGTAATTACACTCCTATTGAATCACAGTCAATATTAATCAAGCTTTCTTATACCTCATCTGTCAGTCTTTCCTTTTTGCATGACTGATTACTTTGTTACATTCATGTTTCCTGAGGTTGACGTATTTATAAGACAACATCTACTAACAGTAATAATATCTCCTGCAAATGCAATAACATATTTATCTATACAGAGGCATAGCTACAGGTCATGGGGCCCCATAGAAAAAAATTTAATTGGGCCTTCCTGTGACCTCTCTACTGTTAACAAGCTTTACATAAAGTATGTCTAGATGAAGGGCAGGTAGCAGGAGAGCTGTCATCATAGTCAGTACAATATTATGGACCGGTGCTGTGGACAGAATTTGTGATGGGCAGAGGGGGGCGTCAGTACAGGGCATTAACTTTTAACATGAACTTTCCAGCTTCCAGCTGGTTGGACTGGATGGACTTGTGTCTTTTTTCAACCTGACTAACTATGTAACTATGTAGCTCACCACACTATCCTCGGTAGTGCACTAACTAGTCTTTTTGACTAGCTCAGATCTCAGGGTCTCAGTGTAAATTCCATAGCTGTGGGCAGCCTAATGCATAAAAACATGGACTGTGTCAGTAAGGCGGTGGACGGTGTTAGAAGGACAGTAGATGATGTCAGCGCGACAGCGGACAAGTCAAAAGGGCAAAGGTTGGTGTCTGTAGGACTTTGGATGGCATCAGTTAGTAGAGCAGTGGCCAGTGTCAGTAGAGCAGTGGGCAGTGTCAGTAGAGCAATGGATGGTGTCAGTAGTTTTTTATTTTTATTATTTTTTTATTTTATGTTATACAGTTTTATTTTGATTCTTTTTTACAATAATATTTTTCATGATTTTTTTTTTTTTACAATTTGTTTAGGAACCATGTTGGGGGGCTTTGGTGAAAGATCAGGGGTCTAACCAGACTGAAATATTAGGGAACTGAGGACAGAGATTCCCCAGTCCCTTTCTCTGCAGCCTCAGCTGCAATGGACATGCATGGGAAGTGCTCTGTGCTGAAGGGCTTCCTGTTCATTCACAGACTGACAAAGGGATTACGCATAGACCATCAGATGAGGGGGCACACTGACTACCAGATGTGGATGGCACACATGCTACCAGATGAGCGGGAACACTGACCACCAGATGAGGGGGCATACTGACCACCAGATGAGGGGGGCACACTGATCAACAGATTAAGGGGTTCACTGTTTAAATTAGGTGGTACACTGACCTCCATATGAGGAGGCATGCTAAGCAAAATATGAGGAGGTACACTGACCAAAAGATCAGGGAGTGTTACACTAACCACTAAATGAGGGGGCACACTGACCACCAGATGAGTGTGCTCCGTGATCACCAGACAAGAAGTGTACAGATCACCAAACAAGGTGACAAACTGATCACCAGATGAGAGAGCATTGTGACCACCAAATGGAGTACACTGATCACCAGATGAAGGGGCACATTGATCATCACCAGATGAGGTAGCACATTGACTACCAAAAAAGGGGCACACTGACCACCACATTGACCACTGACATTGACCATTTCCATAAGAATGGGGTCAACTATAATGCTGCTAATTATGTAATTATTAATACATTATTAACACTTTATGTGCAGAAAAGGAAAGTGCTTAGAGTAGAAGAGAGCAGAGGGACAGAGATAATGTCCATGGCTGTCCTGCTTTTCTTTTACTGTTCAGTGAGAGTCTGGGCTCAAAGGAAGTGGATTTAATGGTGTTGCTGACTGTGACGGACTCCAGATACCCTGTTGGGGATTTCCGCCAAGAAGCTGATTCCCAAGTCCTGGAACACAAGACCAATGGATCTGGCTATAGAACCCCAAGAACCAGGCAAAACCAGTCTTATGCCCTGTACACACGATAGGATTTTCCGACAACAAATGTTCGATGGGAGCTGGTTGTCGGAAATTCCGACCATGTGTAGGCTCCATCGGACATTTTCCGTCGGAATTTCCGACAAAGAAAATTTGAGATCTGGATCTCAAATTTTCCGACAACAAAATCCGTTGTCGGAAATTCCGATCGTGTGTACACAATTCCGACGCACAAAATTCCACGCATGCTCGGAATCAAGCAGAAGAGCCGCACTGGCTGTTGAACTGCATTTTTCTCCGCTCGTCGTACGTGTTGTATATCACCGCGTTCGCTGCGGTGCTGACATCGCTGGACTCCAGGACAGGTAAGTGTCCGATTTTTAAAAGTCAGCAGCAAGGAATTAGTGACCAGCTCTGTCAGGGATAACTTAAAGCGGAGGTCTGCCTACCGCTGCAAAAATTTAATTTAATACAGCAGCTGCTGACTTTTAATAATCGGACAATTACCTGTCCTGGAGTCCAGCGATGTCGGCACCGCAACTGATGTTTCCATCAGCTGTCGGGTGCTGCTGCCTCCATTGCGAGTAAGTGAATCCGGCAGTGTAGCCTTACGGCTTCACGCCCGGAACCCTACTGTGAATGCGCAAGACGCCGCTCCTCTCTCCTTTTGGCCCAGGGGCCGGGGAAGGAGGAGGGAGCCCCACGGTGACGTCAATACCCGCGGCTGAGGCTCCCGGAAGTGGGAACAGGATACCTGTGAAAGACAGGTATCCTGCCCCCCCCCCCAGAAAGGTGCCAAATGTGGCACCAGAGGGGGGAGGAGTACAATGAGCGGAAGTTCCACTTTTGGGTGGAACTCCACTTTAAGAACACATAAAAACACAGAGTTCTCCAGGCAATGGTTCTCAAAAGAAGATAGGTATAGAAAAGTGCCACTACATAGAACCTCTGAGATATAGTGTCTGAAAAAAATATATTAACTACATTTATCAAAAAATAGAATTTATTGCAAAATTACTACAATAAGCCAAATACAATTCATAAAATCATCAACCCTTCACCAAACACCATCCATAGACAACGTTGTCTGGGGATAAACAGGACAGACAGACAAACAATCAAGCAAGACATCTGGACATTAGACATGCATCTGCAATGGAGACCATGTAAAAGCACTGCAAAACGCAATGGGCAAAAATTGAGGAGACACCGCCAGAGCCCCACAGTTCTGATATGGATATGTGAAAAAAGAGGCAAATGCAAAATTCAAAAATTCAACTATAAAATCCTGGGGACTGTGGTATGTGGCTGAAGTACACATGGGATGGGACACTATACAGGAGGCTTGTTTGTGGATGGTATTTGATAAACCATGCAAGCTGATCAGAGGAAATATGGAAAATATTTAAACAGCATAGATAGTCACTCATAAAGCAAAGGTCAATTCCCAGCGTGAGCACAGTTAGCAGAGATGACTATCTAGAGCATAAGGTACCTTGATTTGGTATATAGATGTGAAGCTTTACCGATGGAACCAAGTAATGAGTTGTAAACGTGCTTCATCGTCAGCCGGGATGTGGATAGGCATGGTGTTCCATAGCTGTGATAGCTGAGAATGGAGAATCCCTTCAGATACGGTCGTTTCCTCGTCGTGGACCACACCAAACTAGGAGTCCCGTCACCTGCTGAGTGTGGGGAGTGACTCTATAGGCTGAGGCAATCTTGTGAGTGTCCGCTGGGCACAATAGCCCATACTCCTGTATATCGGTCCGTTCGCACCATGGCTCCTAGGCGGTGATGCAGCGGTGCGCGGAGTGTCAGACATTCAGGGGGGTGACGTCAATGCGTTTCGCTGGGAAACCCCAGCTTCGTCAGGACTCGGTCCTCCTGCAGCCCAAAGTCCGTGACACTGGCCATCATTCAATCTGTAAGACCCAAAGCATCAATGGGTGGAAAAAGAAGTACTGCAAGTATTGCAACAAAAGCTTATTTTTTTTAAAATTACATTTTTTAATGGGCTATTGCTTTTGTTTTTAGCTGGAATTCTGCTTTAAAAAATAATATATAATTGCCTATTTGTTGCTGATTCTTTTTAAAGGTTGAATTTCAGGCTGGGAGCTAAATACATATTTCCCCTGTGGAAGACTTTTTAGTCGAAATGCGTTGGTCCAGCACCCCCTGCTTCCCACATTGACATTTTATGCATTTTTGTGATCACTTTTTATATGGTATTTTACCTTTCAATAAACCTATCCTGGTTGATCTGCGCCATGTAGAGCTCCTTTTTTTCTTGTTTTCCCATGATGGAGTGTTGACAACCACCCTTGGACCACCTTCATTGTTGGACTTGTTCGGCGGCCATTACAGCCTTAGGAACCCCAGTTCCAATCATCATCAAACCTCGCACAGATCGGAGGTTGTGGCCTACAGGAGACCATCCAGTTTGGCATCACTACCGGGGATCTAGTATCCCAAAGCCTTAAAGACGCACTGCTGTATGGTAAGTGCGTCCAACAGATCCGGTAAGAGTATTCATTCTTCTACCTGATGTCTTTTCCTGTTTATTGGTTCATCTTCCATCTTGGTTGAAGACCGAGGAGAAGTCCCCTCATTATTGGACACTTTATTTTGTGGACATCCTTTTCCCTTTTTATGCTTTATAATTGTTTTTGGATTTATACATCCTTTATATTCACATTATCATACCCATCCTGTCTATGTGATTAAGATGGCTTTGATGCGCATGTGTTTTTGCATTTATCACTTATTCATTTATTTTCACCCTAGCGTTACACTTTTTGTTTGCACTTCAATTTGACTTGTTTTTTTTGTGTGTCAGCAGCTGTTCATTTTTGTTCATTGGGTTTAGCGCAGTATTTTCACCCTTTTTTCACAAAATATATATGGCACCTGTTTTACTTGCCACAGGATGGTCATTTTGGTCATCCAGTTTTTTGTTTCACACATTTCTGCCCCACTACATGGTCAACAGGGTGACACCCCTATTACCTCCAGCTTACTTATCAGCATCATCACCTCTGTTCAGTTAGCAGTAAGGTGATCTAGGAAGCAGCAATGTGAACTTCCCGGCTGTGCAGTGTGGCAAACGTGTGTAAATGACAAGACTGGCTGGACAAAATTGCAAATATAAACATATATTCATTTCAGGTGAGTACTGAGCCTGAATTTATACAAAGAAATGAAATATCAGAGCGTATTGACCCTTTATAGATTCACTGTATTTAATTTAAGGTACTTTACTCTCACGGCATGTTTCTTATTTGACTTTTATTCTTTTTTTTATTACGCCGTGACTATTCAGTTCTGCAAAAAATTACTGCATGATACACAAGTGAGTTTAATGAAAGCGATGAAAGTTTAGAGACAAGCTGGAATTAAGAACTGTGGAAAGTATACTCATTAAACATACAAATTAAACACTTTATAAGTGGCTGATATATAGAGAGAAGGGCTCTGGGGCCATTCTAAAGTTTAATAAACACAATTTTGAGTTTTAAAATCAGACTTTTGTTTAATAAATTTTAGGCTGGCCCCAGAGCTCCTCCGTAGATATGAGTTAAAGTGGCAGTAAACCACCGTGCTTTTTTTTTTTTTTTTTTTTTTAAACCTGCAAGGTAAAATTATAATGTGCTAGTATGCCTTAAAACGAAGCCCTCCAGCGACGCACTATCACTGCTGACAGGGCTTATCTTCACCCGGTCTTACTTCCGGGTTCATGTCCTCTGGCCACTGGTCACTCCTGCACACGGGAGCCGCTATTCACGGCACAAGACTCTGAAGGAATGGCACAGAACGTAATGCTATAGAGCTGATAAGTAAAATATATAATGCTATAGACCTGATAAGTAGTAAATATACAATATCCATATCCACATAGATCGATTGCAATAAATTCAGTCGCCGGCGCTCCTGGCCCCTCCCTCCTGCTGAGTGTCCCCACACCAAGCAGCTTGCTAGGGGGCACCCGAACCGCTGCTCTGTGTGTCCATTCAGACACAGAGCCATGGCTCGGCCCCACACCCTCTCTCTCCTCATTGGCTCACTGACTTTCATTGACAGCAGTGGGAGCCAATGGCGCCAACTGCTGTGTCTCAGCCAATCAGGAGGGAGAGTTCCAGACAGCCGAGGCTCTTGTATAATATTGTTGGATCGAGATGGGGCTCAGGTAAGTATTAGGGGGGTCTGCTACACAGAAAGATTTTTATCCTAATGCATAAAATGCATTAGGATAAATGCGCATCAGGATATTATGCGCATCAGCGCCCATCAGTGCCGCATATTAGTGCCTATCGTTGGTGCCTGTCAGTGCCCGCTCATTGGTGCCACCTCATCGGTGCCACCTTATCAGTGCCCATCAGTAAGGGAGAAAACTTACTTATTTACAAAATTTTATAACAGAAACATAAGCAAAACTTTTTTATTTTTTTCAAAATTTTCAGACTTTTTTTTATTTGTTTAGCAACAAATAAAAACCGTAGAGGTGATTAAATACCACCAAAAGAAAGCTCTATTTGTGGGAACAAAATTATAAAAATTCTGTTTGGGTACAGTGTTGCATGACCGTGCAATTGTCATTTAAACAGCGACAGCACAGAAAGCTGAAAATTGGCTTGTGCCTGGTATTGAAGTGGTTAATTAGGGATAGGCATTCATGCACATTTGTCTTTTTGCTGCTTAGCTTCTTGATTTACTGCACTTCATCACTGTTTCACATTAGGGTTGCCACATCATCCCTTTAATCCAGGACACACATTAATTACACAGGTCCTGTGGCTGATTAAGGTGGTAATTAAACTAACTTGGTGCCTTATCTGCATTAAATCAGCCTCAGAGCCCGTGTAATTCATATGTGTCCTGGATTAAAGGGATGAGGTGGCAACCCTATTTCACATAGTATCGCATATTACTGCAATTTTTGTTTTGTGTCTGTTTTTTTTTTTTTTTTTTTTTTAGTTTTTATTGTATCATTATTATTGTTTTTGAGAATGTGTGTTCTTTTATATGTTTTGTTAAATGTTCACCCTAATGAAAAAAAAACTAGGATGTAATCCAGGGTTATGTATTGATTTTGATAGAATGTTTTTATGAAGATCAGCTTTGTCTTAATGCACTATTCAGTGAACTGTGATACTTTTTTTTTTTTTTTAGGGAAATGGTAAAATATAGGCCAAAAAGGCTGAACTTAAAATATTTAAATGAAAGCTTTTTTTTTTTTTTCTACTTCAGCCACTTTGGCTTAGATCTTGCAATTTTTCTGACAATTCACGTCTCTTCACTCTTCCAATAAAAACTAAAAATGGACACTTGGACAAACAACAAGAAAAACTAGTGCCAAAGATATTAATGGAAGATCGAGCAATTAAATAAGATTGCTGCCACCTAAGTACCCGTGAATCACCAGCATAGGTGTGTGTAGCCTATTGCATGAGTGCCGGTTCACATAGGGGCGACTTGTCAGGCGATCTAGTCGCCTGACAAGTCGCCTCCCGTTCTGTGCTACGGAACCGTTCTAATAGGAGCGACGCAAGTCGCTCCGACTTAGAAAAAGGTTCCTGTACTACTTTGGGGGCGACTTGGGGCGACTTGCATAGACTTCTATACAGAAGTCGTTTTGCAAGTCGCCTCAGAAGTCGTTTGTAGGTCGCCTCGCTGAGGCGACCTGCAAGTCGTGCCGCCCCTGTGTGAACCGGCACTTAGGGTGTGCACCCCAAAGATCAAACACACATGCGTGTGTGTGCGTTATATATACACACACACCGACACACAGGTAGAGCAGTGAAAGAGAAGTACGGTAGCACTTCATGAATGACAGAACTGGTCAGAGGGAGATTTTTACCGTCTCCCTGCTTGCACACAGATAATGCTAATGCGCTTGGGGGCTCTTGCTCAAACAAAATTGACGTCCTTTTTTTTCCCCCACAAATAGAGCTTTCTTTTGGTGGTATTTGATCACCTCTGTGGTTTTTATTTTTTGCCTTATAAACAAAAGAGCGACAATTTTGAAAAAAAAAACACAATATCTTTTATTTTTTGCCATAATAAATATCCCACATTTTTTTATAAAAAAAAAAAAAAAAAAAATGTATTCTTCTACATATTTTTGGTAAAAAAAAATCACAGTAAGCATATATTGCTTTGCGCAAAAGTTATAGCGTCTACAAAATAGGGGATAGTTTTATGGCATTTCTATTATTATTATTTTTATTATTATTATTATTATTTTTACTAGTAATGGCGATGATCTGCGATTTTTATCGGGACTGCGATATTGTGGCAGACAAATTGGATGCTTTTGACACATTTTTGGGACCATTGACAATTATACAGCGATCAGTGCTATAAAAATCCACTGATTACTGTATAAATGTCACTGGCAGGGAATGGGTTAACTGTAGGGGTGATGGGACTCTCTAGGACAGGGATATGCAATTAGCGGACCTCCAGCTGTTGCAAAACTACAAGTCCCATCATGCCTCTGCCTCTGGGTGTCTTGCTTGTGGCTGTCAAAGTCTTGCTATGCCTCATGTGACTTGTAGTTCTGCAGCAGCTGGAGGTCCGCTAATTGCATATCCCCGGTCTAGGAGGAGAGAGAGATCGGTGTTCATACTTAGTATGAACACACTATTTGTCTCTACTCCCCTTAACACACACAGATCCCGGTTCTCACTCTGTCCCGAGCGATCGCAGGTGCCCGGTGGTCATCGCTGGGCACTCGCATCAGCTCCGGGCACATGCATAGTTGCCAACAGTCCCGAATTTCCCGGGACAGTCCTGCACTGATGGAGGGGGGTCTGTACTGAGGGGGTCTGCACTGATGGAGGGGGGTCTGCTCTGAGGGGGTCTGCACTGATGGAGGGGGGTCTGCTCTGAGGGGGTCTGCTCTGAGGGGGTCTGCACTGATGAGGGGGGTCTGCACTGATGAGGGGGGTCTGCACTGATGGAGGGGGGGTCTGCAGTGAGGGGGGGTCCGCACTGAGGGGGTCTATACTGACTCTGCTGGGGGCACCTGATGTAAGGAGGGACTCTGCCGGGGGCACCTGATACGTGGACAGACTCTGCTGGGGAAACTTGATGCAAGGACAGACTCTGCTGGTGGCATCTGATGCAAGGATGGACTCTGCTGGTGGCACTTGATGCAAGGATGGACTCTGCTGGTGGCAGGCGACGTGGCAGGTGACACGGACAGGGATTCCACTGATTCTGCATTATGGTGAGTTGAATGATTTATTTTTATATTACAATGTAATAATAGAAATAATGCGCTTCAATCATCCTGACACCATAACAATCATGGTGCCGGGATGATTGAAGAGCTAACACCAGGTATTTGGAGTATCTTTATCTGCTGATTGTTAAACTTTCTAGAATACACATACTTCTATTGTGTAGGACCTGGGGCTGCTGTCCCTTCATTTCTCTCTCCCCCTTTCCCTCTCCATCCCTTATTCATCTCAGACTCTAACCACACACCCTTTGAGCCACGCCCATTTAAGCCACACCCACTATTTCGCGTAAACCACGCCCATTTTCGAAGCGCGTCACGTTTTTGGTTTTATTGCTAAGCCATGCCCACAAACACATGCCCCGCCCCCTAATTATTATACGGCTCCGCCTACAGCCAAAAAAGTGTCCCACGTTTTTTTTTTTTGCAATGTTGGCAACTATGCACATGTACATGCTTTTTGTGAATATGTTTTATCGCTCGTCCAAGTGGCATCCTCAGTTCTGAGTGTCAGAAACTTCCCCAACACTTATACCCACAAAGGTCACATTAATGCACTCAATATGGGTAATGTGGTCATCTATTCCAATTACCATGGAATAGGCTATTTGAATGACAGGTGAAGAATCTTTAACACTACATAACAAGTCCAGTCAATTGTAACTACCTGGACTACTAGGTATAGCATGACCTGGATAAATGACATCCAGGTCAGGCTATAGCCAATCCATTTTATCACTTAAAATCATGAAAGAATTACTATTTTAAGGGAGTACTGACATTAGTATAGTTCTTGTGTTTCCTAGGCAGAGCATTAGACTACTGAAATGAATTGTTGCCTGAAATAGTTTTTTAAGCTTGTGTGGATCTTGTGTGGATCACACTGTCCAATGGCTGTTTATGTCAGGCGATATACTGTAGATCTTTAGTTACTTCTAGAGGGATCACTAGCAGGAGCAAGGAGGTCCTGATTCCCTTATATAGATCCTTACTTGTCTCTAAAGGGATCAGCGGCAGAAGGAAGGATGTCCTGATTCCCCTTTATAGATCTTTAGTTATTACTAAAGGGATCATCAGCAGGAAGAAGGAACTCCTGATTCCTCTATAGATCTTTAGTTTAGCACCCTGCATAGGATGCAAGGTAAATTTAGTTTTTGGCTTGTAATCACGTGTGTGTGTATATATATATATATATATATATATATATATATACATATATATATTGGGGGGCTGATAATTCATTTGATCTGATGGCCAGATAGTGATACATTGGAAGTTATTTACAAAAGGCAAATCCACTTTGCACTACAAGTGCAAACTACAAGTGCAAAGTGCACTTGAAATTGCACTAAAAGTGCACTTGGAAGTGCAGTCCCTGTAAATCTGTGGGGAAGCTCCACTGATTTTATCATCCAATCATGTGCAAGCTAAAATGCTGTTTTTTATTTTCCATGCATGCCCCCCGCGGATCTACAGCGACTGCACTGCCAAGTGCAATTTCAATGCAATTTCAAGTGCACTTTGTGTACATGTTTCTTTTTGACAGATTAAACGAGTTGAAGGCTTCTGTTGAAATATGGGAGGGTTCTACGCTTTGCTAACCATTTCCCCACCTTTGATATAAGGATGTATAAGAAAAGGATTTAATTTGTATTCGATCGATTACTAATTGCATAATTGATTCCAAATGTGTAAAATTATGGTATTTAAGCCATGTGTGTAACTTTTGACTTTAGATGTGTGTTTGATATGTGTGTTTTTATATATATATATAGATATATATCTATATATCTATATATAGATATATAGATATATATCTATATATATACATTTGTAAATAAATGTAAGCAAACATTGACGGTGTCACTAGGGCAGTGGACGGTGTCAGTAAGACAGAGATTGGTGTCAGTGGGGCAGTGGACAGTGTCAGTAGTTTTTTTATATAATTGTTTTGAAATATTAATCTTTTTTACAATTATTTTTAGAAGCCCTGTTGGGGGGCTTTGGTGAAATATCAAGGGCTTAAACCCCTAATGTCTCACTTTTGCGACAAGGAACTGCGGAGTTTCTGTCCTCAGTTCTTTTTCTTTCTCTGCAGCTTCAGCACTTACTGTGTTCATTCGGAAAAGGAAGGGGCATTTAAAGTCAGCAGCTACACATAGAGATATAAGTGAACCAAAAATCCAGTGACAAGATACCTAACTAAATGACAGAATAACAAAAATCCTAACTATGGAACTAACGATGTACAATATAAAAGGGGCAATCAGGAAAGCAAGATAAAACTGGAGCTGCAGGGAATATATAGCTAGGGGGAATACAAAATTGAGATTAGGAACAAGAGGAAGAAGGAACTAGGCAGCAGGGTTCATGGTGAGTGTTACTAGGCAAAGAGCACAATCAAAGAGCAGGCACAAGATAATGACTAGCATTATCTGGCACAGGGGAAGGCAACCCCCCCGGCACGCGAAGCCTCTTCTGCCGGCACCCGACTCCCTCCCCAACTGTAGAGCAGCGCAGGGAAGTGTCAATGAGACACTAATGCATTCCAATCTCACTATTACCCACACCGCACCTGCACTGAGGGGGAGGCACTGTGCCCCCGCACATTGTAATAGATGGGAAACATTGATTGGTTCTGTAACTTTGCTGTAGCTGCGACCATCATCTTTTGTGATGGGGAAGAGATTGGGTGTAGTTCTGCTGGGGGGGGCGGTCCCTGTTTCCAGGAGGATGAGGACTGTCATTGGCCACTGCCAAAGCCAATCACAGTCCTAGCCCCATCCACCATCTGGAGGAAGATGACTCGCTTGTTTGCCACTACCAATCTCAGAAAGAAGGCATTTCACTGTGATTGGGAAAACCCCAATCAGGTGACAGTTTGTGGAATTACTGCTGAGCTTCTGGGAACTTTGTTGGAGAAAAAAAAAAATGTAAATTATATATATATATATATATATATATATATATAGTGTGTGCACACTGGCCCACTGCTTTCAAAAAATGCCCCTGACCTGAGCTCATCATTGCGCATCCATTCCAGATTCTTGTATGTGACATCACATACATCACATACATCACATACATCACATACATCACATACATCATATACATCACATACATCCCATACATCATATACATCACATAGAAGCACGCCGGCTGTATGCGAGAGGTGGATCAGCAGGGATAAGTGTGTCAGGACAGGTAGATGTGTCTCATCTCTGCTTCCTTGCACCACTCTGCATATCATAGATGAGAAGAAGGTACAGCAGTGGAGCAGATGAGTAGGAGGGTGCAGTGGTGGGGCAGATGAGTGGGGAGGAGTTTAGTGGTAGAACAGAAGAGCAGGAGGGTACAATGGTGGGGCAGATGTGCAGGGGGTACAGTGGTGGAAGAGATGAGAAGGGGGTTCAGTGATGGAACAGATGAGAAGGTGGTTATTATAGTGGTGCTACAGATGAGAAGGGGGTTACACTGGTGGGGCAGTTGTGCAGGGGGGGTACAGTGGCAGGGAAGAAGAGAAATGAGGTACATTGGTGGGACAGATGTGCAGGAGGTACAGCGGTGGGGCAAAAGAATGGGGTACAGCGGTGGGGCAGACGTTCAGGGGGGTACAGTGGTTGGGCAGAAGTGCAGTAGGTACAGTGGTGGGAGAGATCAGAAGGGGGTTCAGCGGTGAGACAAAAGAACCCAGTACAGTACAGTGATAGGGCAGATGAGCAGGGAGTTACAATGGTGGGACAGGTGAGCGGGAGGATCAGCGGTGTGCCAGATGATAAGGGGGTTACAGTGGAGGAAAAGATGAGCAGGGGGGTTCAGTGTTGGGGCAGATGTGAAAGGGAGGGGCATTAGTGGGACAGATGAGCAGGGGGTTACAAAGGTGGGGCAAAAGAGTAGGGGGTACAGAGGTGGGGTAGAAGAGCAGGGGGGTACAGAGTTGGGGCAGAAGAGCAGGGGGGTACAGTGGCAGGGAAGAGGAGAAAGGAGGTACATTGGTTGGACAGATGAGCAGGGGGATTCAGTGGTGGGGCAGAAGAGTGGGGGAACAGAAGAGCAAGGGGAACAGTGGTGGGCAGATGAGAAAGGGAGTTACAGTGGTGGGGCAGATGAACAGATGGGTTCAGTGTTAGGACAGGTGAGAACGTGGTTCAGCGGTGAGACATAGGAGCATGGGGGTACAGCGGTGGATCATACGTGCAGGGAGATACAGTGGTGGGGCAGATGAGAAAAGTGGTACATTGTTGCTGCATAAAAGCAGGGGGTTACAGTGGTGGGACAGAAGAGCAGGGTGGTACAATGGTGGGGCAGATGTGCAGGGTAGTGTGGGGGGTGCAGATTTGCAGGGGGTACAGTTATCTGAGGTGTGAAGGTGCAGGAATTGGGGCTGACTTGAGGACTGGAGGTACAGGATTTGGAGCTGATCAAAGGCATGAGAGTGCAGGGTGGTAATTAGTCACTATTGCTCAAGTAATTTACAGCATTTACTAAATAAAAAATCCTTTTCGTGATTGAGAGTGTGAAGTTAACATTTTTTTGTAAAAAATCGGCACGCTCAGTTTCTTTGAAAAAAAAAATATTTCAGCACACTGTGCTTAAAAGGTTGCCTACCCCTGATCTAGCAGCAAGCAAAACACTGGAGCACGGTGTAACAACAGATGAGGGACTAAATACCATCCTAGCTGGCTGCTGGGAGACACCCTCTGGTGGACATTGGAACTACAAACTTACCCTCTGGAAAGCACAGCACCACCTGCGGGTGAACCAGGTCCTGATGTTCATCCTGAAAACTTCCTCTTGGTTGCTCCCAGCAGCAGGCAGCGGGAGAGGAAAGAAGCCGGTAGCCCTGCTAGGAGCACACCCCGTGCACACACCTATGATGAAGAACTTGTAACAGGAGGACAGTGAAGAATGGGATACTCTAAAAAGCTTGAACACAATTCTGCAGAGGACACGTCTCTCTCTAAACATCAGTAACACACTCTTTTATTCACAGCTGGGGACCATGAAACAAAGTTAAGCACAGGCAATGATGAACTGTAACAGCATATATTAAGTCTAGTCATTATAATTTCCTGCCCTTAGCTCTGGAAGGTTCTTCACAGAAGCAGGGGGTACAATGAAGTCCCCAGGCTGTGCAGCTATGAACAGACCCAGGCAATCAATCCAAGCTCCTCTGAATAGTGAGCAAGCCAACATCTAAATTTGCCTAGCATCCTATCCTAGAGGGTGATACAACTAGAAGGATCACCAGCAGGAGGAAGGAGGTCCTGATTCCCCTATAAAGATATTTAGTTATCACTAGAGGGATTACCAGCAGGAGGAGGAAGGTCCTGATTCACCTATATAGATCTTCAGTTATTACTACAGGTATCACCAGCAGGAGGAAGGAGGTCCCAATTCCTTGTTATAGATCTTTATGTATAACTAGAAGGATCACTAGCAGGGGAAAGGAGGTTCTGATTCCTCTGTATAGATCTTTACTTATCAGTAGAGGGATCACAAGCTGGAGGAAGAAGGTCCTGATTCCCCTACAATAATCTTCAGTTATTACTAGAGATATCAACAGCAGGAGGAAGGAGGACCCAATTCCTCATTATAGATCCTTAGTTATAACCATAGGTGTGCACAGCCTATTGCATTAGGATTAGGGTGTGCACCAGTGGCGGCTGGTGCTCAAAATTTTTTGGGGGGTGCAAACAAACTGAAAAAAAAAATCATCAATTGCAGCCTCACTGTGCCCATCAAACGCCGCCACTGTGCCCATCAAATGCTCCCAATGTGCCCATGGAATGCCCCCCCCCACCCGCCACTTACCCTGTCCTCGGTGGGGCAGCAGGCGGCGAGTGGTTTCCTCCATGTCCTTAATGTCTTCTCCCGTTCCCTCCTCCCGTCCTCTCTTACAATTGGACGCCTGATAGGCGTCCAATCAGGTGACAGGTAACAGACCGGCGTAACAGAGAGGTGGTTCAGTGTTAGGAAAGCAAATATTAATTTGCTTTCCAACACAGCTGAGTGAACTGCGAGCGCCAAGCATGGCGCTCGCTGTTTACCTTTTTTGACGCCTATTACAGGTTATGGCTCTACTCAGGTGCTTCAAAAAAATACCCCGCCGCTGTAATTCAGGTGGCGGCGTCCAAAATGGGCCCGGGAGCCTGAATAGGGGGTGGAAGCGGCGGCCATGGATAGATTTATGCAATGTATGAATCTATCTATTGGTGATAGAGGGGAGGCTGGAGAGAGGGGGCGACGCCCGTGCGCCCTTATGGACGCACCGCCACTGGTGTGCTCCCCAAAGCTCCAACACATATGCGTTTGACATATTTACCGGCCTCTTACCCACTCTCTATCCTGAAACATAGGGGGGAAGGGGGAGCACACAGGGGAACCCGGGAAGCAGAAAGAAGAGGAACAGGGACAGGAGGGGTGGTGGGGGTGGCATATATTGGTACCGATCCCCTGTATTTTCCTCCTGTGGCAGCTGAATGTCGATGAGAGGGAGAGGAGGAGAAGCCTACTTTAAGCAGCTGCAGGAGGAAAATACACTAAATTCCACCCCCACGCTTTTCCTGTCCAGGTTCTGAGGGTCGGCAAGGAAGGATTGTGGTTCAGTGGCGAGCAGGTGACAGGTTGCCAACCCCAGGATTAGGGTGTGCCCAGGCACACCTGGCACACCCCTTGCACACGCCTATGGTTATAACTAGAGGGATCACTAGCAGGAGGAAGGAGGTTCTGATTTATATACAGTATCTCACAAAAGTGAGTACACCCCTCACATTTTTGTAAATATTTTATTATATCTTTTCATGTGACAACACTGAAGAAATTACCCTTTGCTACAATGTAAAGTAGTGAGTTTACAGCTTGCATAACAGTGTCAATTTGTTGTCCCCTCAAAATAACTCAACACACAGCCATTACTGTCTAAACCACTGGCAACAAAAGTGAGTACACCCTTAAGTGAAAATGTCCAAATTGGGCCCAAACTGTCAATATTTTGTGTGGCCACCATTATTTTCCAGCACTGCCTTAACCCTCTTGGGCATGGCGTTCACCAGAGCTTCACAGATTGCCACTGGAGTCCTCTTCCACTCCTCCATGACGACATCACAGAGCTGGTGGATGTTAGAGACCTTGCGCTCGTCCATCTTCCATTTGAAGATGCCCCACAGATGCTCAATAGGGTTTAGATCTAGAGACATGCTTGACCAGTCCATCACCTTTACCCTCAGCTTCTTTAGCAAGGCAGTGGTCAACTTAGAGGTGTGTTTGGGGTCGTTATCATGTTGGAATACTGCCCTGCAGCCCAGTCTCTTGAGAGAAGGGATCATGCTCTGCTTTAGTATGTCACAGTACACATTGGCATTCATGGTTCCCTCAATGAACTATAGCTCTCCAGTGCCAGCAGTACTCATGCAGCCCCAGACCATGACACTCCCACCACCATGCTTTACTGTAGGCAAGACACACTTGTCTTTGTACTCCTCACCTGGTTGCCGCCACACACGCTTGACACCATCTTATAATTTACACTGTTATACAAGCTGTACACTCACTACTTTACATTGCTCCCGGGCTAATGAGCTGCATATGCCAAACACTTGGCTTGCAGCTCATTAGCCCGGTTATAAATTGCCATTCTGTTCCTACTGGTGATACCTATAGTATTGACTAAAGATCTATGTAGGGGAATCAGGACCATCTTCCTCCTGATGATGATCCCTCTAGTGATAACTATATATATATTACCCCTAGCCACCCGTGAGGCCTTGCAATGTTGCAGTTTGGAACAAGGAACAAGCCAGCATAGACAATGCAAAAATAACATTGTCTGCAAAAAAGACCAACAGTATTTGGTATGTTGACCAATCACAATGCCTTTGATTTGTGAGGGTTTTTCTAAAGGTTTCTGCAAGATGTCTCATAATCAGTAAAAATATGATGGAGGACAAAGCCTTGTTCTGTTGGAGATAAGACCATAAGATCCTGGGAGCCGCACATAAGAACAAGACATGCTGTGTTTAGACAAGTGGCAGTCTCAGCCTGGACCCCCACCAGGCCACGTCCCAATGCGTTTCACTCCGTCCACTGAAGCTTAACCATGGGGATAGAGTCTTCTGAGGGGGCGTTTTAAATTCATCATCGGCCACCACTGAGTGGGTAATGATGATGCATATACAGTGAAGCACATTAAGGTCCTGGAGTGGCCTAGCCAGTCTCCAGACCTTAATCCTTTAGAAAATATGTGGAGGGAGCTGAAGGTTCGAGTTACCAAACATCAGACAAAATGCCTTCTGAGATGTGTGCAAACCTGGTGGCCAACTACAAGAAACGTCTGACCTTTGTGATTGTCAACAAGGGTTTTGCCACCAAGTACTAAGTCCTGTTTTGCAAAGGGGTCAAATACTTATTTCACTCATTAAAATGCGAATCAATTTATAACTTTTTGAAACGCGTTTTTCTGGTTATTTTTGTTGTTGTTCTGTCTCTCACTGTTAAAATAAACCTACCATTAAAATTATAGACTGATCATTTCTTTGTCGGTGAGCAAATGTACAAAATCAGCAGGGGATCAGATACTTTTTTTCCCTCATTGTAAACTGTCCCTTCCAACAGGAGACACCATTAGGTTTTCCTTAGGTGGCTACACCTGATCTCCTGACCACAGATATGAGGCTTTACTGATGATTTTTACATTGACTGTAGTTTAATATCGGCACTTTACTGTATGCCTATTTACTGTATAACAGCTCGGTACTCCATAGATGTCTTCATTTGACTACTCTTGTGCTGCCAAATAATTGGTTTAGCAAACCTCAGGTTGTCATGAAGTTTTGAAAACTATGAAAACAAGCCCTCCTTATATAAAACCAATTTGCTTTTAAGAACCTCTTCACTTCTTCTCTGACAGATGTTTAAAAAAAAAGAAATCTTTTTAATAAGTATGAGTGACATCCGCAACCAATATCGTGGCTGTTAGCTTGGTAAACCTTGAAACCCCCCCACGAAAATACGTTTGTATCCAATGGAGCTTCAAGGACAATGACACTTAGAGATACTCTCAAACTGTGCTGAAAGCTTAGCAATCAATGTGCCCGGTACAAATCTCAGATGGAAGGTACAGTAAATTCTGAAATGTTACGCTATTAAAGAACCGTTGCAATGGCCATAAAATGACTATACAATGGTTTAATATAAACGTAAGATGTGGGGAACAAAGAGTGCTTGCATGTGCATGAAAATCAATAAACATGCTTTCGGTTTTAGCTAAAATGGTTATTAAGTGCACATACAGATACAAAATTATAGAGCTGCTATAAAAGGAGACACTATCTCTTTCCTTTTGGAAAAATGTTTCTCCGGTAAGCAAAAAACATGATGGGACAGCTCCATTATAACAGTAGTGCATTTATGCTAGCTCTACTCTAAGAAATTATCAGCAGAATTTATCAGTGTGTTTCACATAACAATTGTGTGTATAGCTGCTTTACAGCTGATCGTGTACATTGCAATTTTCAGTCAATTTCAACCTCCTTTTTAGCCACCAAAATGGCAAATGAGAGTGCAGTTAATTGCCAAAAACAAAGCAAACTACTTCCCACAAATTTGATCAACCACCGGAATTCAGTCAATTGCAAAGTCAAAACTGGGCAATTGAAGTTGAATTGGAAATGGGAAAGCATTTTTTTCTACCTTTTTAATTGGTGCCGTTTTGATCTAATTTCTTTGATGACAATCAAAACCACCATTTTACATCTTTAACTGCTGTACAATTACATAAAAAATGGAATCAATAGTTCAAGTGCACTATTGAATTGGCATGTGTATGGTCAGCTTAAAGGACAAGTACATATTTAGCAGAGTTGTGAAAATGTTGGGAGGGAAGCTATGCAGCACCTGGTGTGCACAAAGAGAAGTTTTTAGTATGATATATTACAGGAGTGCTGGGAGCAATCCAGAAGCTCCTTAAGACAGGGGTGTCAAACTCAATTCCATTGTGGGCTGCATCAGCAATATGGTTGTCCTCAAAGAGCCGGTTGTATCTCTGTAGACACTTGCCGGTACAAATAATATCAGCCGTCATTCTGCCCGTGTGTATGTCGGTCTGTCCAACAGAAGCCGGCTTCTGTGTGGGCATGTTTTCTGGAAAACCAGCAGCCGACTGACTCCCAATCAGTGCTCTCAGCCAGTGGCAGAGAGCGCTGATGGGACTGTTCTGGTGGGGGGGGGGAATCCCCCTGTCAGAACACAACAGCTCAGCGGGGGAGATCACTGTACTAATGTTGCATTTTTAGTACAGTGTCTCCTACCAGTGCTGACAGTTTTTTTTTTTTTTGTGCAACCAGCTGGGTGCACAAAAAAGAAAAAAACTAATAATGTGTACCCGGCTTTAGACTATATAAGTCAGAAAAACAAAACAACAGGCGCCTCTTAGTAAGACTGTATAGATTTAATGGCAAATTGCATTAAAACACTCACATATAGGAAACTGTTGTTAGGTGCAGGGGAATCCAGTAGAGCCCATGCGAGCTCAGCATTCCGGATGGAATGGAGCCTTGTGTCTCTCTATGCAGCCAGCGTCCTGGTCCACAGTTTACTTGCGGGATTCAGATCCACAGCGAGGCCTGGAACGCGGCTGGACAGTCAGAAGGAGGGCTGGAGTACAGAGTACAATGTGGTGGCTGTACTGCCGTAAAGTGACGCGTTTCCGAGCATGCGCAGTAAGTGCGCTCCTTTATCAAGCTATGGGTGATTGGCTGTATGTGGTCTATTTATATGCTGCAATAGCACGGCCACCTAGTGGTAGAGAAAATGGAGTACTGTCTGTGATACTTTTTTTATTTGCACTAACATACAATTTTTCAGGACAAGCTTTCGGGGCATGTCCCCTTCGTCAAGGTCCAAGCAGTACAGTGGTGAAATTTTATATCACAGGCTGTGTGATCACAGGGGCGATATTCTATTAACAAATCATTATGACAATGGGTCATTGTCATTGTGTGCATACATACATATGCTTCACAACAAAGTTTTCTTCAGGTGATAACATGATATAGGTAATTGGTGCAATGATACAAATACAGAATATATACTGATTTAACATATAATATAGAAATAAAAACAAAAAACTTTAATTATTATAAATATTGATAAAAACAAATAAAATAATGATTGGAGAAAAAGAGAGGAAGGGGTTTAGGATTTTTAAATTATATTGTATATGGTGGCATTATTTTGTATCTACGCATATATTATAATTTTAACCATAACAGATATGTAGAATTAGGGAGATATTAAAAAAAAATATATATATATATATACAATAAGGGGTATAAAAGAGAAAATATATACAGTGGGGACGGAAAGTATTCAGACCCCCTTACATTTTTCACTCTTTGTTACATTGCAGCCATTTGCTAAAATCATTTAAGTTCATTTTTTTCCTCATTAATGTACACACAGCACCCCATATTGACAGAAAAACACAGAACTGTTGACATTTTTGCAGATTTATTAAAAAAGAAAAACTGAAATATCACATGGTCCTAAGTATTCCAGCCCTTTGCTCAGTATTTAGTAGAAGCACCCTTTTGATCTAATACAGCCATGAGTCTTTTTGGGAAAGATGCAACAAGTTTTTCACACCCGGATTTGGGGATCCTCTGCCATTCCTCCTTGCAGATCCTCTCCAGTTCTGTCAGGTTGGATGGTAAACGTTGGTGGACAGCCATTTTTAGGTCTCTCCAGAGATGCTCAATTGGGTTTAAGTCAGGGCTCTGGCTGGGCCATTCAAGAACAGTCACGGATTTGTTGTGAAGCCACTCCTTTGTTTGTTTTAGCTGTGTGCTTAGGGTCATTGTCTTGTTGGAAGGTAAACCTTTGGCCCAGTCTGAGTTTCTGAGCACTCTGGAGAAGGTTTTAGTCCAGGATACCCCTGTACTTGGCAGCATTCATCTTTCCCTCGATTGCAACCAGTTGTCCTGTCCCTGCAGCTGAAAAACACCCCCACAGCATGATGCTGCCACCACCATACTTCACTGTTGGGACTATATTGGACAGGAGATGAGCAATGCCTGGTTTTCTCCACACATACCGCTTAGAATTAAGACCAAAAAGTTCTATCTTGGTCTCATCAGACCAGAGAATCCTATTTCTCACCATCTTAGAGTCCTTCAGGTGTTTTTTAGCAAACTCCATGCGGCCTTTCATGTGTCTTGCCTCCCTCTATTTTTCTACGATGTTCACCGAATATTTCTCTCAATGGGCGTATAGTACGTCCTATGTACATTAAATTGTAAGGACAGATCAGGCCATAGACTACGAAGTTAGAGCTACAATTGTAAAAGTCTCCTAAAACATATGTTTTTCCTTTTGTTGAGAATTGCTTCTTGCCATGTTTAACATAACCGCAAGTTTTGCACGATGGCTTTTTGCACTGGAACATGCCTCTTAAAGGAATCAAGCAGACACATGCCTGTGTGATACTCTTTTGTGACTTTAATTTGCTCTGTTAGGGGCTTTCCTATAGGTGATTCTAGGGTGATCAGGTAAAACGGGTCTAAGGTGTGGGTCTTCAAGAAGAATTGGCCAGTGCTTTTTGAAGATTGTCTCCATTTTAGAAAAGTCAGTGTGGAATGTCGTAATAAAACAGCCTGATTGATCAAAACTTTTTTTGTGTATGACTGGTGGAGTGTGTTGTAGATAATGTTTTTGGGCCTGATCTACCAATGATTAAGGATAGCCTTTGTCCTTGAGTTTGTTTTTTTAGAAGACAACTTTGCTCAATGTTTTCTGATGTTTCAGTACAATTTCTGCGCAATCGGCAAAATTGCCCTTTTGGTATGTTATCTTTCCATTTTCGGTAATGACGGCTCTTATAGTGCAGCAGTGAATTTCCTGCTGTCGGCTTGAAATAATTCTTAGCATGTATTTTGTTGTTTTTGTGATAAAGATCAAGATCTAGGAATGCCAGTTTATCTCGATCTGTAACACTGGTGAAACTAAGGCCATATGGATTGTCATTGCAATGGGAAACAAAATCATCGATGACATCACCAGCACCATCCCAGATGATGATGATGTCATCGATAAATCGTCCATAAAAAATATAGACTATAATTAGACTATATAAGTATATGCAGGGCTTTTTTTCTCAGAGCATTGGTGCAGGAACTCAACCATGCCCCCCACCAAAAACACGTTCAACAAAGGGTGTGGATAAATTACAGTGGGAGGATCTTAAAGGGGCAATAAATGCCAGGAGTTCGTTATGTGTCGAGTCCAAGGATGCGCTACGTACAGAGCGCAGGGTTCAGAGGTGCGATGTGTACAGAGTGCAGTGTTGAGGCGTGCGCTACATACAGAGTGCAGTGTTGAGGAATGTGCTACATACAGAGTGTAGGGTTTAGGGGTGTGCTATGCACAGTGTGCAAGAATCAGCTCTTTCACAAGCTGTTCACATCTCACTTCTACCCCACCCGCTGGGTGCGAGAGCCACATGAAATGGCCTGCAGGGCCGG
The DNA here is from genome assembly GCF_042186555.1 of Aquarana catesbeiana. Lineage (NCBI taxonomy): Eukaryota > Metazoa > Chordata > Amphibia > Anura > Ranidae > Aquarana > Aquarana catesbeiana. Next base: position 57,814,395 of record NC_133325.1, read on the forward strand.
GTTCGGCCCGTGGGCCCTGTGTTTGACACATGTGCCTTAAGAGGTTAGTGCTGCACATAGTTCCATAGAGGGACTTCTGCGCTACTATACCAATGCTAGAATAGATAGATACTAGATAATGATGATGCTGCAAAATCAAAAAAAGTGAACACCACTCACTAAGATAAAACTAAAAATATTGCACACATAAATAAATAAATGTGCAAGTGATCCTGCGCAACACCTCTATCATATATGAGCCTAAGAGTAGATAAAAGATTTGTGATGTGAAATGTCCAATGGTTAGTGGTGTATAAAACGTGTGTGAAAGTAATCTTGATGACAATAATGATGGTGTATAAATGAATCAAATACAAAATACAATGTCAAATAAGTGGATAATAAAACAGTCCAATAGTGATAATATATGGTGAGTATAGTGTTGATAAATAAAGTTCAACAAAAGAAAAAACAAAAAAGTTGATAGATGATCTCGTGACTTTCGTGATAATCACACCACCGATACGTGCTCCCAGAACTCTCACCTTAACGGCATAACAAATATGCCTAAATGTATCCTCTGGGATGCGGTCCACGCTGCAGGAACAATGATGTTTATCCGTGATGTTATGGGGTAAATCCCCTCCCAGTGGTTGGTGAGATCCACATGAAAAATAATAATTAAGCCTCCAATAGGGTGATAACGTAAATGGAAATGGATTTATTACGTTGCGTCATATCACATAACTTCCTCAGGTTCCCTGAGGAAGTCATGTGATATGACGTAACGTGTAGGACGTAACCGGAATTACATAGCGCGGACCGGAAGTGACATATCGGGTATCGTGTCACACTGTTTCCCTGTTTATGTTTGGCGCATTCGAGTTTACTGCAGTGTAAGCGGCTATTTGTTAATAAATCCATTTCCATTTACGTTAACACCCTATTGGAGGCTTAATTATTATTTTTCACAAGATCATCTATCTTTTTTGTTTTTTCTTTTGTTGAACTTTATTTTTTAACACTATACTCACCATATATTACTATTGGACTGTTTTATTATCCACTTATTTGACATTGTATTTTGTATTTGATTCATTTATACACCATCATTATTGTCATCAAGATTACTTTCACACACGTTTCATACACCACTAACCATTGGAGATTTCACATCACAAATCTTTTATCTACTCTTAAGTTCATATATGATAGAGGTGTTGCGCAGGATCACTTGCACATTTATTTATTTATGTGTGCAATATTTTTAGTGCTGCACATATATTTGAATATGAAGTTAGCTGTGTGGAACAAAAGGTTTTAATTTTTGCAATTGCAAGTTGGGTACTAGTTAATTTACAGTTTGTATACCGCCTCGTCAGCCCCTCCTTCCAGTCACAGGTGCCTCCGGAATCTGTAATGCCCCTCTAGACTCAGTATTACATACAATACCTCACTCTATTTTCTTTCAAGAAAAAACAACTTTATTGTTCAAGTTCCAGCAGGAACACTGACAGTCCAACGTACTCGTTACCACTTCAGCCCCGGAAGGATTTACCCCCTTCCTAAACAGAGCACTCTTTGCGATTCGGCACTGCATCGCTTTAACTGACAATTGTGCGGTCGTGCGACGTTGTACCCAAACAAAATTTACGTCTTTTTTTCCCCACAAATAGAGCTTTCTTTTGGTGGTATTTGATCACCTCTGCGGTTTTTCTTTTTTGCGCTATAAACAAAAAAAGAGCGACAATTTTGAAAAAACAAATTATTTTTTACTTTTTGCTATAATAAATATCCCCCAAAAATATATAAAAAAAACAATTCCTCAGTTTAGGCCGATATGTATTCTTACACATATTTTTGGTAAATATAATGCCGCGTACACACGGTCGGACTTTTCGTCTACAAAAGTCCAACGGACGCTGACGGACTAAAGCTGGCTGGTAATCCGATCGTGTGTGGGCTTCTCCGGACTTTCAACTGACTTTTTTAGCCTCAAATCCGACGGACTTTAGATTTGAAACATGCTTCAAATCTTTACGTCGTAAGTACGACGGACCCCGAAATCCGCTCGTCTGTGTGCTAGTCCGACGGACAAAAACCCATGCTAGGGCAGCTATTGGCTACTGGCTATGAACTTCCTTATTTTAGTCCGGTGTACGTCATCACGTACGAATCCGTCGGACTTTTGTGTGGTCGTGTGTAGGCAAGTCCGTTCGTAAGAAAGTCTGCCGCAAGTCCGCCGAAGGTACGTCGGAAGTATGTCGGACAGGCTGTCGGACTTTTGTAGACGAAAAGTCCGACCGTGTGTACGCGGCATAAGTGTATATTGATTGGTTTGCGCAAAAGTTATAGCGTCTATAACATAGGGGATAGTTTTATGGCATTTTTATATACTGTATTTATTGGCATATAACACTCACTTTTTTCCCATGAAAATTGGGTGCAAATAGCGTGTGCGTGTTATACGCCAATACTTAAATTTTAGCTGTCTCGGAGGGTACAGGGAGGGGGGCAGGACGAGCGCCGTCAGATTACATACAGTGAGAATTTCCTGTTTACTTGGCGGCTTCTGTAATAGGAAGTCCCGTCTCCTGGGCCGCCATTGGACCCCTTTCTGTCTATCATAAGAGATTCTCACTGTATGTAATCTGTCGGCGCTCATCCCGCCCCCCTCCCTGTCCCCTCTAGGCTGCAGATGGGCATCGATCAGGCTGCACTGATGGCAATGGTGCGGCTGCTGCATTGAAGGCAATGGTGAGGCTGCTGCATTGATGGGAATGGTGAGGCTGCTGCATTGATGGCACTTGTGAGGCTGCAGATGGGCATTGTTCAGGCTGCTTTGATGGCAATGGTGAGGCTGCAAAGTTCCTTATTTAAAATTTTAGTTTTTTTCCTGATACTTCCCTCTTAAAATGAATGTGCGTGTTATACGCCTGTGCGTGTTATAAGCCGATAAATACGGTATTTTTTTTTATTAGTAATGGCAGCGATCTACGATTTTTATCGGGACTGCGACATTATGGCAGACACATCGAACATTTTTGACACTATTTTGGGACCATTGTCATTTATACAGCGATCAGTGCTATAAAAATGCATTGATTACTGTGTAAATGACACTGGCAGGGAAGGGGTTAACCACTAGGGGATGATGAAGGGGTTAAGTCTGTCCTTGGGAGTGATTCTAACTGTGAGGGGGATGGGCTACAACACACATGACAGCGATCACTGCTTTTGATGACAGAGAGCAGTGATCTCTGTCCTGTCACTAGGCAGAACGGGGAAATGCTTTGTTTGAAAAAGCATCTCCCCGTTCTACCTCTCCGTGACACGATCATGGGCACCCAGCGGACATCGAGTCTATGGGACCCGCGGTCACGGAGAACGCAGCGGGCACCCGCAGCACTGCTTCTTAAAGGGGACGTACCTGTATGCCCTTTTGCCCACCAGCGCCATTCTGCCGACGTATATCGGCGTGTGCTGGTCGGGAAGCAGTTAAAGTAGAAGTCCAGCTAAAACTAAAATCCCTGCATTTATAGACACCCACGATCTAACACTAGCCTATCTAACCCTGTAAAGAAAAAATCAGTATACAGTATAGGTTAGTGTTAGACGCTGAGCTGTCAGCCGAATCTTCGCTGTGTGGGCGGGTGCAGAGGACACGTCCTACAACAGAAAGCCCCTTAGTAAGTCTGTGGGTGACTTCACATCCCATTCATTTCACAGCCACTGTCGGCTATGTCCACTGCGGAACTTCCGCCGCTGGAGATCGGGTCGCATCGGCTTTAGAAAAAGGTATGTATACAAATTTTTTCTTTACATGGCCAGATAGGTTTAGTGTTAGATCGTGGGTGTCTATAGATGCAGGGATTTTAGTTTTAGCATGGACTTCCACCTTAAGTTTGACTGGGAGGTTGCTGAACAGGGCATTCAGGTAGTCTACTGAAGGACTGGAACCCCAAGTGATGAGGCAAGCCCGGAAAAGCAGCAAGAGATAGGCAGTACCCGTGGCAGGGAGAAGGTCAGGCGGGCAGAACTGAAGCGATGTAGTCAGAACCAGAGCCGAGGTCATACACAGAGGATCAAGCAGACGGAGTAGCAGGAGCCAAGATCATTCACAGCAGCGAGATGTCAGGACTGGTAAGGAGTGGTCAGGAGGGCAGGCAGGGTTATACACGGCTGGTCAGAGGAGGCAGAGATTGTAAGAGTGAGCCAAGGTCAGAACCAGGAATCAGGCATAAACCAGGTCCAGAAGCAAGCCGAGTCACTTATTGGGAAGTCCAAGAAGCATGGGAAGCACAGTGACAAGCCCACTGGGGAGCCGAAGATCAACCAGCAATCTCTGAAGGCTGCTGTCTTACCTATAAAGGGCATTTGGCACCAGTCTTGGATGAGGGCCTGCGCCAATGAGCATCCCTGCATTGTCACGTGCTGGTGCATTTCTAATGCATTCTCGCGCATTCCCGCACAGACCAGCGTGGCCATGCAAGTTACTGGTAATGGTGCCAGGTCTTTGTTTCAGCACACACGTACTGTACCTTTGATTCAAGTAGCGTCCTGACATCTTCTTTGCATAATAAAGCATTGCCTTGCATTTTTAGAGGGCAAGGCAAACTGTGTTCACAGACAGTGATTTTTGGAAGTATTCCTGAGCCCATGCAGCGTTGTCCATTACAGAATCATGCCGTTTTTTAGAGCAGTGTCGTCTAAAGGCCCAAAGATCACAGGCATCCAATACTGCCTTGTCCTTTGTGCACATTGATTTCTCCAGTTTCTCAGAATCTTTTGATGATATTACGTAATGTAGATGATGATATATTTAAGGTCTTTGCAATTTCACATTAAGGAACATTATTGTCAAGTTGTTCAACAAATTTTAGATGCAGCTTTTCACACATTGGTGCAGTTCTGGCTGTTTATACTTCTGAGACACTCTGAATCTCTAATATACTTTTTTTTATACTTAGTCATGTTACTGACTAATTAACCTAATTAGTTGCAAAATGTTCTTCCAGCTTTTCCTTGTACCACTTACTTTGCCAGCTTTTTGTTGCCCTTTCCCAACTTTTTTAAGACATTGCCCTTTTCCAACTTTTGTCAGACATGTTGCCGCCACCAATTTCAAAATCACCTAATTTTTTGGTAAAATTGTCAATTTTCCCAATGTAAACATTGTATATGTTTTCTATTTTCTACTGTGAATACTGTGTGCCTTTGACCATGTAGACAGGGACCTTTGCACCTGCTCTTGGATAGTCCACAACCGTGGACATCGAATATAGGGGGTTATTTACGAAAGGCAAATCCACTTTCCACTACAAGTGCACTTGAAAGTGCAGTCGCTGTAGACCTGAGGGGGACATGCAAGGAAAATAAATAACAGCATTTTTGCTTGCACATGATTGGATGATAAAATGAGCAGAGCTTCCCCTAATTTCAGAGCTTCCCCTCAGATCTACAGCAATCTACAGTGACTGCAGTTACAAGTGCACTTGCAGTGCAGAGTGGATTTCCCTTTAGTAAATCAACCCCATAATGTTATAGCGCAGAAAAAAAGACAAGGAAAATTTTCAAAACGCAGCCATGAAACAAGTCACGGGCACTTCAGCTAATTACCACTAATTGCATAGTACATTCTACATTTTTACATTTGTACACATAAATAGTAGACAATGTGGGGGGGAAGGAGTGAACGTTTTTAGATGCAATTAATAGAGATGCATTTACCAGAAAATGCTAATGAAAGCAATAGTATAAAGAATGCCTTTTATATTACATCTATAAAATGCTTCAATTGCAACGAGAACAATTGATGAGCAGCATTATTTTTTTTGTGAACAAAGATGTAACAAGATGAGTTTAAAAAATAGAAACTTTCTCTAAAACACTTTTGAAAACATCACCATTAATTGTTCTGCACATTAAGTAAAGCGATTGTGGTTTAAATTGGTTTGTTTGTACTTTTCTGGTTGACAAAATGATCGTACAACCGTAGGAAAACAATTGTGGTATTATTTCTGAAATGTGAACCTGTGATCCATCCAAGATTGGAAATATTGGAGAACAGTTCAGATGAAGCATAGCCAGACCACTAGACTTAAAGTGTAAGTCCACTCTAACACTTAAATTCTCCCCTGCAATCATTAATGTGAGCTTGTTAGAAAGTTTCTTCAATCCAATATTTCATCAATTAACAAATATTAACAAATGAATGGATTAGATTTTTACTGAATAATTGAGTTGAATATAATATATACATATATTATATCTTGTATAGTATAGCATATAATGCTCAGACACTGTAGTCTCCCTGTTACTCTGATCAGGACCACTTTAACCTCCAACCACAGGGGTCTCACTTGATACACTCCACAGTGCTTCCTGGAAAAGAGGTGTGGATCCTTTCAGTTATCTTAATTATTCATGCGGCTGTTCTGTATAGCTCTTAGTGAAAGAAGCATAGATAGAGGGATCCCATAGTGCAGTAATGTTAAAACCAACCTATTTTATTAACCATTTGCCTACTCGGCACTTTTACCCCCTTCCTGTCCAGGCCAATTTTCAGGTTTCAGCGCTGTCACACTTTGAATGACAATTGCGCGGTCATGCTACACTGTACCCATATGTAATTTGGATCATATTTTTCACACAAATAGAGCTTTCTTTTGGTAGTATTTCATCACCACTGGATTTTTTTATTTTTTGCTAAACAAGCGAAAAGTGGCTGAAAAGTTTAAAAAAATAATTTTAAAAAATGTCATTGTTTGTGATAGAGTTTTGCAAACGGGTAATTTTTCTCCTTCACTGATGTGCGCTGATGAGGCTGCACTGATGGGCACTGTTAGGCTGTACTGATAGGCACTAATGAGGTGGCATTGATGGGCACTGATAGGTGAAACTGATGGGCACTGATGAGGTGTCACTGTTGTGCACTGATGAGAGGGCAATGAGGTAACACTGATGAGGAGGCACTGATTGGCAGCACTGATGGGCACTGATAGGTGGCACTGATGAGCACTGATTTCCAGAACTGGTGGGAACTGACTGGCAGCACTGGTGGAACTGCACTGATAATCAGTGCCCTGATTATCAGTGCCAATGTCCCTTTGACTTAAGCCAGTTATTGGCTCTCTTCTTCTCTCCTCATGCTGTCAGAGTGAGGAAAGAAAAGCTGATAACCAGCTTGTGTTTACATCCTGTGATCAGCTGTCATTGGCTGACAGCTGATCACGTGGTAAAGGGCCGCTGTGATTGGCCCTTTACCACGATCTGTGATCAGCTCATTCTGAAGGCGCCGCGGGGGGCACATGAGCAGCGCGATCACGGTAAGACGTCCATAGATGCCCTCCCGGCAAACTAAGCCAGCGCTGTAGCCTGTGCAGGAAGTAGTTACATATAAAATGCACTCACATTTAAACAAGCCTAATGCTATTTGTAACCATGCATAGTACCAAATATTGGATTTCCTATTGCATCAGTATACTTGTTTCATATTTTATGATTGATTAGTTCACCAGCAGTGCACCACTTTTATTAGTGTTCATTTTCTTATTTCTGGGAACAGAAATTGGTGTTTGCAGCAGCACATATTTAAGTTTTTTTTTTTTTCCCTTTTTCTAGTATTGTGATATTATTTAAGTCACTAGGCACTATTTATTTGGTAGCGCAGTAGTTTACACCATTCTATGTCCTAGTTTGGCCCGCCACACACCAACACAGAGAATTGGAGTGAACTTGGCACATTGAAAACAATGTAGTTTATCTTGTTATTGCATTGGGTCTGCATTGAAGGGGGATCCCCCAGTGCCTCCAATCATCATTACCTTTATCTACGCTTTTTTAAATGTTATTCTTAGGTAAGAGTGTTAGGACCATAGTTTTTTGCTCCCTCTCTTCCCTGTTCTAATTAATTACCATTGATTATGAATTTACAATCTATTATAGGTATTCCCAGTGCATAGCTGCTCCTGATGAGTGAAGACAATGCGCGAAATGCGTCGAGCTTTCATATTTGATGCTATGTCACAGTAATCATGTGTTCACTGTGGGTTTTATTTGCTTGAATCATCAATTTATTAACACTCAGTATGTTTTTACATATATTGGGTATACTGCAGGTCTTATCATTTATCATGTGCAACTATGTATATTATGCAATTCATTTTATTTATAACTATGTGATTTACCAATCATGTTTTACATTATGCTGTATCATGCCTATTGACTCAATATAAGTGTTATCTACTACACTATGCTTAATCGTGTTATTAATATTCCATTTACCTTATTGATTGATTCATTCTACCCTATTGTTGTGTTTCATATAAAGTCCCATTACCCTCTTTTTTTCCCATATCCTCTACCTTTCCAAATAATTAGGGATGGAGACCTGTGTACTGTAGTAGTCATGGCCTCATATAAAGTCCCAACAAATTTCTTTTTTATTTACTGCATTGAAGAATGTTGCCCAAAGCACGTGTAAGAGCCGGTTCACACGGGGGCGACTTGTCAGGTGACCTAGCCGCCTGACAAGTCGCCTCCCGTTCTGTACAATGGAACCGTTCTAATCGGAGCGACGCAAGTCGCTCTGACTTAGAAGAAAGGTTCCTGTACTACTTTGGGGGCGACTTGCATAGACTTCTATACAGAAGTCGCCTTGCAAGTCGCCGCGGCAGTCGTGTGCAGGTCGCCTCGGTGAGGCGACCTGCAGGTTGTGCCGCTTCTAATGTGAACCGGCGCTTAGGAATGAGACTTTTTGATTGATTAGCTTATTAATACTGTGCTACAGTTCTTACCACCAACTACTCCTGCAGTAAGATCAGACTTTCTAAGGCTAGTTTGAGGTCATGTCCCTGTTTTCTTGATCTTAAAGGGGTTGTAAAGGTTCGTGTTTTTTCACCTTAATGCATCCTATGCATTAAGGTGAAAAAACACCTGGCAGTGACCGCCCCCCCCCCCCCCCCCCCCGTTTTACTTACCTGAACCCCTTCATTCAGTCGGCGGGGACACGCTGTCTCTCTCTCCACAGGCTCCCGGCTCTTGATTGGATAGATTGATATCAGCGCAGCCATTGTCTACCGCCACTGTCAATCAAATCCAATGACTTAGGCGCTGGGGGGCGGGGCTGAGTCCTGCATTCGGCCTCTATGGACGCCGAATGCTGGACTCGGGAGCGCGCCTGCAAGGTAACCCCCCCGGGAGAGCTCTTCTCCCAGGGGGTTATCTGTTGCGGGGAGGAGCCGCGAGAGCCACGGGGGGACCCCAGAAGAGCAGGTTCGGGGACCACACTGTGCAAAATGAGCTGCACAGTGGAGGTAAGTATGTTATGTTTGTTATTTTAAAAAAAATTTTAAATTAGCCTTACAATCAGTTTAACTTCGCAGTAAAAGTACTGCCCTCCTGATCCTTATCCTCCACTGCCCCCCCCCATAACTGGCCATTGCAGCAAGTAGAATTGGAAGGCAACATATGTTGGAAAAAAAAAAGCCAAGGAAAACTCCAAGGAAAATTCCAAGCTCACTTACCGACCAGCCCGCGGACAACCAAATGAACCCGTCTAACAGTATGGATTAAAAACGGGGGCAAATGTGTGCAGACTAAACCCCTGTTTTTAATGCATACTGTTAGACAGGTTATTTGTTTGTCCGTGAGCTTGGATTTTTTCTAACATATGTTGCCTTCCAATGCTACTTGCTGCAATGGCCAGTTATAAGTGGGGGCAGTGGCTAACTTTTTTTTATTATTGTTATATTAGTCAGGCAACGCACTGACACCTTTGCAGCCCTAGTGCTATGTGCTTGGTGTTCAGTGTACCGATGTACCTTTAAGAAGGGGTGGGGTCCCTTCAGTCCACCTGCCCTCTATCTATCCATCAGAATGCACGTGCTTCCACTGTGGAGTCACTCATAAGCTAGTGATAGGACTACAGATGCCAGGGTGCCTTGGCGCCTGCAGCTTACACATGTATTTGCAAATGTGTGCAGACTAAACCCCTGTTTTTAACGCATACTATTAGACAGGTTAATTTGGTTGTTGGTTGGTAAGTGAGCTTGGAGTTTTCCTTGGATATTTCCTTGGCTTTCTTCTAATGGGTCTCATGTAGACATGCGGTTGCGAGGTGTTAAAAACATGCTGTTGAGTCACGTTTTTAGCGCCCCCCCAACTGCCCCCTATTAGACTGCAATGGCAGTGGATGGAGGTGTTCGCATAGTGTGGTCATGATGCTTCGCTTTGCATACATGGCAAAGATTATCCTACATGTCACGCTTGTCACCACCAAATGCAAACCATTTAGGCAAATGAGGACGCGTCACAAACGCAACACAACCACGAGCAATTCACGTGATTGTGGCGCATTAGTGCGGCAATTATGGGGTTAAAATAGCCAGTGAATAGGCATCACATTGTGGATCATTTTTCAGAGGGGCAGTAGTTATGCCTAATATTCACCATATCACTCAAATATTAGAAATTATAACATAATACAAATATGATATTCAAAAAAAAAATTAATTATGTGCACAGAAAAAATAAATGCATTCAATTCTGTGTGCCATGCTATACCTTTCTGCTTTGTAAAAAAATTTGGAAGAGCTCCACACTGGTGAGTGTGCCTGTAGTCAAATGTAGTTAGCCCTCCCACCTGTAGGTGGCTCCACGTAATTACTGCAAAAGAAAAGGAGTCTCATAAGGGAATTGATCCCTTGATTTCCTACTGTGCTCTGAGAGAGGAAAGTAGCCTGATTGGACACTGAACTCTCAAAAAGACAGACATCCATCTTGGGTGGGGGAATCTTTCAAATAAGGGACCCCACATATTGGTCCGCTTCTGAAGAATGAATGGTAGGGAGAGGAGCCCACTTGTAAGGGACAGTGCTTAGCACATGGTCAGGTTCCTTTCGAGGAAGGATAGCTCACAGAAGCCTCACTTTGTACACTCTGGTGATCAGTGCAGAGGTGTGGAGCCAATACAGACTAAAGAAACATCTGCTTAGAAGGACCTTTTACTCTGCCCCTAATACTGCACCCCTGTATTTGTCTTTACCCCCAGTACTGTACCTCTTATATTTTACTCTACCCCCAATCCCGTACCTACTATTTTTTACTCTACCCCCATTACTACACCCCTATATTTTGCTCTATCTCCAGTATTGTACCCCTTATAATTTACTCTACCTCAATACCGTATCCCCTAAATTTTACTCTACCCCGAATACTATACCACTATATTTTACTCTACCCCAGTACTGTACCCCTTATATTTTTCTCTACAGCCATTACTGTACCCTCTATATTTTACTGTACCCCCAATATTGTATGCCCTATATTTTACTCTACACCTAATACTGTACCCCCTATATTTTACTCTAGCCCCAATACTGTGTCCACTATATTTTATGCTAACCCCAATACTGTATAAACATAAATAGTGTAGCGCTAATATGTAAACCTCTGTATAACAATTAATGTTCAAAAAGGGAAAGAAATAATCTACAGTGAAGTGAAGAGTAATCCACAGTGAAGTGAAGAGTAATCTTTTGTCTCTAGATTACATATTTGTGAAAAAATATCTAGTGTAGCAACATATAAAAGAACACTCATATATCAGTGAAGATAAAAGAAAAATAAAATTGGAAAATTACAAAAATAACGTGATAAACTTAAAGTGTCCACATTCCAAAAATATGTAAATAAAGCTTAGGAAATAATAATATTATTTGAAAAATGTCCAAATTTAAGGGGTGTAGCCACCAGATGGATCTGAAAGTGTTCTAATCCCAGTGATATATCATGCGAATAAGGCGGATTCCATACAATACAAATGATCCATAAATGTCTCCTCCATAGAAATCTGATCAACACAAAAGATAAGGTACTCTTACCAACTTTGGTGGACTCACAGGCCATTGGCGGTGAGTCAGAAAGGCTTGCACTGTCTCAGATTGGAGGACAGTATGGGAGTAGATCCTATGCTGGTGAACCTCTTCCTCCAAATGGGGTACACGGATCCCACCTGAATGGTCCGCACGATCTCCGTTTTGGTCAGAAGTGGTAACCATATATGAAGAAAGAAAAAAGGAGCCTCCACATGGTGTAAATCCAACGATTCAATTGGCATTTATTTGATCAATCATGGCCATTAACAATCCATAAAAGTATAAAAAGGTATAATAGAATCGATTCCAGTATTAAAAAAGGCAAGCGTGGTATGGGTGGCTGGATGCAGCAAGGAGACCCGACGCGTTTCTTCTAAAAAGACTTCTACTGTGCCCACTATAATTTAGTTTACCCCCAATACTGTACCCCCTATAGTTTAATCTGCCATCAATACTCTCCCCGTATATTGTACTCATTCCCAATACAGCATCTCTATATTTTACTCTACTACCAGTACTGCCCCCCCCATATTATACTCTGTCCACAGTACTGTACCACATATATTATACTCTACCCCCAATACTATAGCCCTATATTTTACTCTACCCCCAATACTGTACCACACATTTTACTCTACCTTAGTACAGTACCCCTTTTTTACTCTGCCCCAATACTGCTCCTCCATATTTTACTCTACCCCAAATACTGTACCCACTATATTTTACTCTACCCCAAAACTGTACCCCATATATTTTACTCTACCCACAATACTGTACCCCCTGTATTTTACTCTACCCCTAGTACAGCATCCCTGTATTTTACTCTACTATCAATACTATAGCACCTATATTTTACTCTACCCCTGATGCCGTGCTTCCTATATTTTACTCTACCCCTGATACCGTGCTTCCTATATTTTACTCTACCCCCAATACTGTGCCCACTATATTTTAATCTACCTCCAATACTGTACGCCATATATTTTACTCTACCCCCAATACTGTACCCCCTGTATTTTACTCTACCCCTAGTACAGCATCCCTATATTTTACTCTACTGCCAATACTATAGCCCCTATATTTTACTATACACCCAATACTGTACTTCCTATATTTTACTCTACAACCAATACTGCACCCCTTTATTTTTCTCTACAGCCCTTATTGTACCCCCATATTTTACTCTACCCCAATACTGCACCCCTGTATTTTATTCTGCCCACAATACTGTACCCCTTATATTTCTTATGCACCAGTATTTTTTGCTCATGTATTTTTTATCCCCACCAAAAAGGCTCCATCATCTGCTTTTCTCAATAAGCCCCTCAAGCTAATGATATTTTAAAGCAGTAACCCTTGTGTTCATTTTGTAATTTGCCTTTGCATAAAAAGCACTTATAAATTAAATAAATAAGGTTCCCTTAGTATGCTCAGCTGACCCCTGCAATAAAAAAATAGTTGGTACTATAAATTGTACACAACTGGAAAATGCAAAGTAATGAACATAGTTCAAGTGTTATGTCTAAGCGAATTGACCCCATATTCCACTTGTTAGAAATTCTGTTTTAGAGTTTCATATAGAGTATTTTTAAGTGTAATTAGCTTTTTGGTTGTTCTGTGCATAGTGGGTGCCATCTAGTGGATATATATATATATATATATATATATATATATATATATATATATATATATATATATAAAAAATTTTGTTTTTGGTTACATTTATCACAGGTACTTGTATGGTGTTGTCAATTTACACAGCACTTTACATTTATATATTTTACATTCACATCAGTCCCTGCCCCCAAGGAGCTTACAGTCTAATGCCCTGTACACACGGTCGGATTTTCCGATGGAAAATGTGTGATAGGACCTTGTTGTCGGAAATTCTGACAGTGTGTGGGCTCCATCACACATTTTCCATCGGATTTTCCGACACACAAAGTTTGAGAGCAGGATATAAAATTTTCCGACAACAAAATCCGTTGTCGGAAATTCCGATCGTGTGTACACAAATCCGACGGACAAAGTGCCACGCATGCTCAGAATAAATAAAGAGATGAAAGCTATTGGCCACTGCCCCATTTATAGTCCAGACGTACGTGTTTTACGTCACCGCGTTTAGAACGATCGGATTTTCCAACAACTTTGTGTGACCGTGTGTATGCAAGACAAGTTTGAGCCAACATCCGTCGGAAAAAATCCTAGGATTTCGTTGTCGGAATGTCCGAACAAAGTCCGATCGTGTGTACGGGCCATTAGGTCCCTAAAGCCTCGTACACACGCTTAGATTCTCGGACGCCCAAGCGTCCGTTTTTTTGTTTTTTTTTGTTGTATGCTAGTCTCATGTCGAAAGTGAAGAGGTTACTCACAATACAAAAATTTTCGTACGACAGAATACAACGCCAGAAGTGATGTAATGTGTTGAATAATTTTGTATGTATTCTTTAGTTTCTGAGCATGTGAACTCTACATCTGATTTTATGATTTTTCTGATGCGCAGTCTTGTAAGAGTCTTGTAAGAGCAAGACTGCGCATCAGAAAAATCATAAAATCAGACGTAGAGTTCACATCCGACAAAAATGTTATAGTCTGCACATCCAGCTTTTGTCTGACGACAAAGTGAAATCGGCTGTTGAAAGCACCGTACTAACAGTCCAAAAATCGGCAGACCAAAAAAAAAAGGCCTTGACTATTTCCTGCTCTCCTGGTACACCGCAGTCTTCATACCGGGGGGGTCATATGTGACCCTTTACCATTTAATGTGCAGCCCTCAAGGCCTTACCTAGGTGTTTGCCCAGGCCAGTAAGGGAGAATATTTTAGATTGGGGTCTAGTAGTTAAATGGCATGGTTTATTTAGAGAAGGAGGAGATTTACTAAAACTAAAACACAGAATCTGGTGCAGCTGTGCACTGTAACCAATCGGCTTCCAGGTTTTAGCCCACGTTCACATTGGGCCGATTTGGCATGCGATTTGACATGTCAAATCGGCGGCTATTGCCGGCAATGGCACCGTTCCTGTACTACTTTTGGCAAATTCGGGGGCTGATGGAATAGACATCTGTGTAGGAACCCACACAGATCTCTGTCAAATCGCCCCAGAAGCCGGACCGCATCGCCGGTTTGAAATTGTGCGAGTTTAGCTCATATTGCATTTCTGCAGTCTCAGAACATCTGTAGTACGTCTGCAATCTCTGACCATCTCCTATAATATGTCTGCAATCTCTGACCATCTCCTATAATATGTCTGCAATCTCTGACCATCTCCTATAATATGTCTGCAATCTCTGACCATCTCCTATAATATGTCTGCAATCTCTGACCATCTCCTATAATATGTCTGCAATCTCTGACCATCTCCTATAATATGTCTGCAATCTCTGACCATCTCCTATAATATGTCTGCAATCTATGACCATCTCCTATAATATGTCTGCAGTCTCTGATCATCTCTTATAATATGTCTGCAGTCTCCGACCATCTCCTGTAGTTATATATATACTGTACAGTTTATGACCTTCTCTTGTAGTATGTTTTCAGACTCTGACCTTCTCTTGTAGTATGTTTTCAGACTCTGACCTTCTCTTGTAGTATATTTGTGTTCTGTGGAGCATACACACGGTCGGACTTCCGACAACAAGCTCACATCCAACATTTGTTGTCGGAAAATCCAATCGTGTGTATGGGGCATTACCATCTTCTGTAATATATCTGCAGTCTCTGACCATCTCTTTTAGTATGTCTGTAGGCTCTGACCAGATCTTGTTGCATGTCTGCATGCAGGCTTTGACAATTTCCTGTTGCATGTGTGCTGTCTGAAAGCTATCCATAGCATTACATTCAATAAATAAAATGTGTGTATGTGTGCGTCATCAGGGGCTGCACTTGAGGCCCCCAAAATCATGAAGTTGACCACCACTGCACTACTCTATCCAAAACAAAACAATAAAAAATAAAAGTGTTTGGCTTTGTACATTCTTTAAAGTAAAACTGTTACTAGAGAAAATGCTAACTGCCTGGCTATTAGACCAACCTTCCAGATCCGAAACTTCAAGTTATTGACCCATGCAAGTATGCAGATTGAGATTGTTAGAAAAAAGTCACAGGTCTTATCTGCATACTCTTTGTGGGTAAGAAACTCAGATTATTGAAGCCAGTTTGTCAGCTTAATGGCCAGGCAATTGGCATTTTCAAAAGAAGGCGGTCAATGATTGGAATTTTTTGACCCTTATCATCATATCCTGGTGATAGGCTTTAGGTTGCAGGTTTAAGTGTAGTGTCCACTATCCCCCCCCCCCCAGGACCTTCTAGCTGTCCACTATCCCCCCCCCCACCCAGGACCTTCCAGCTGTCCACTATTCACCCCCCCCAGGACCTTCTAGCTGTCCACTATTCCCAACCAGGACCTTCTAGCTGTCCACTATTCCCCCCCCCCCAGGACCTTCTAGCTGTCCACTATTCCTCCCCCCCCAGGACCGTCTAGCTGTCCACTATTCCCCCCCAGGACCTTCTAGCTGTCCACTATCCCCCCCCCCAGGACCTTCTAGCTGTCCACTATTCCCCCCCCAGGACCTTCTAGCTGTCCACTATTCCCCTCCAGGACCTTCTAGCTGTCCACTATTCCCAACCAGGACCATCTAGCTGTCCACTATTCCCTCCAGGACCTTCTAGCTGTCCACTATTCCCCCCACCCAGGACCTTCTAGCTGTCCACTATTCCCCCCCCCCCAGGACCTTCTAGCTGTCCACTATTTCCCCCCCCAGGACCTTCTAGCTGTCCACTATTCCCCCCCCAGGACCTTCTAGCTGTCCACTATTCCAGACCAGGACCTTCTAGCTGTCCACTATTCCCAACCAGGACCTTCTAGCTGTCCACTATTCCCCCCCAGGACCTTCTAGCTGTCCACTATTCCCCCCAGGACCTTCTAGCTGTCCACTGTTCCCCCCCCCCCAGGACCGTCTAGCTGTCCACTATTCCCCCCCAGGACATTCTAGCTGTCCACTATTCCCCCCCCCCAGGACCTTCTAGCTGTCCACTACCCCCCCCCAGGACCTTCTAGCTGTCCACTATTCCCCCCCAGGACCTTCTTGCTGTCCACTATCCCCCCCAGGACCTTCTAGCTGTCCACTATTCCCCTCCAGGACCTTCTAGCTGTCCACTATTCCCCTCCAGGACCTTCTAGCTGTCCACTATTCCCCCCCCATTAGGACCTTCTAGCTGTCCACTATTCCCCCCCAGGACCTTCTAGCTGTCCACTATTCCCCCCAGGACCTTCTAGCTATCCACTATTCCCCCACCCAGGACCTTCTAGCTGTCCACTATTCCCCCCCAGGACCTTCTAGCTGTCCACTATTCCCCCCCAGGACCTTCTAGCTGTCCACTATCCCCCCCCAGGACCTTCTAGCTGTCCACTATTCCCCCCCCCAGGACCTTCTAGCTGTCCACTATCCCCCCCCAGGACCTTCTAGCTGTCCACTATTCCCCCCAGGACCTCCTAGCTGTCCACTATTCCTCCCCAGGACCTGCTATCTGTCCACTATTCCCCCCCAGGACCTTTTAGCTGTCCACTATCCCCCCCCCCCCCAGGACCTTCTAGCTGTCCACTATTCCCCCCAGGACCTTTTAGCTGTCCACTATTCCCCCCCAGGACCTTCTAGCTGTCAACTATCCCCCCCACCCCCCATGACCTTCTAGCTGTCCACTATTCCCCTCCAGGACCTTCTAGCTGTCCACTATCCCCCCCCCCCCAGGACCTTCTAGCTGTCCACTATTCCCCCCAGGACCTTCTAGCTGTCCACTATTCCCCCCCAGGACCTTCTAGCTGTCCACTATTCCCCCCCCCCCCCCCAGGACCGTCTAGCTGTCCACTATTACCCCCTCCCCCCCAGGACCTTCTAGCTGTCCACTATTCTCCCCCCCCCCCAGAAGCTTCTAGCTGTCCACTATCCCCCCCAGGACCTTCTAGCTGTCCACTATTCCCCCCCCAGGACCTTCTAGCTGTCCACTATTCCCCCAGGACCTTCTAGCTGTCCACTATTCCCCCCCAGGACATTCTAGCTGTCCACTATTCCCCCCAGGACCTTCTAGCTGTCCACTATCCCCCCCCCCCAGGACCTTCTAGCTGTCCACTATTCCCCCCCAGGACTTTCTAGCTGTCCACTATTCCCCCCCCCCCCCAGGACCTTCTAGCTGTCCACTATCCCCCCCCCCCCAGGACCTTCTAGCTGTCCATTATTCCCCCCCCCCCCCCGGACCACCATCTCAAGGAAACATATTTTGAAGAAATGTAAGCCTATACAATAGTTTTTGTTTGCTGAAAAGCTAAGTACCCCATATAGAAAATAAGCTGTAACAATTGGTAATGCACTACATAATATGCCATAATTCACAGCGTAATACTCTTCTATTACTAGAAGATGTTTTCCCAAACACAGCAAACCTTTCAAGCCCTCTTAGCACACACTTCTCTATTGCGTCTCTCTTCGATGTCTTTAATAACAATAATCCATTAATCTTCAATTACAAGGCAAAACCAAAGCATGTTTTGTTCCAAGGTTTTATAGAAGAGTTGCTTAGTAACATTGATTTTTATTAGAGCGTATAGTTGGTCTAGAAAAGACAGCTGATTTTTTTTTGGATGTAAAAAAAAAAATCATCCCTAATTTAATTTAGATGTTCCGAGTCTATCCCTTCTACTATGATTTGTATTGTCATTGCATTAGTATAACATTTGCACCGTCTCCCTTGATTCTAATATGGCAGAGTGCAAACTAAAACAGGAATCTTGGTAACTGTTCTTGTTACAGAAAAAAAGCATGGTTAGGAAGTTGAGGTCAGGGTGAGGTTTGTTAGGTGAAACCCCCTAAGGCCCGTACAGACGATACGAAAATCGGATGGAGAAATTTGTATGACGAGCGGTCTGCCGATTTTCGGATCGTTAGTACGGTGCTTTTGACAGCCGATTTCGATTAAAAGGGATGTTTACATTCTTTGTAATAGGAATAAAAGTGATCAAAAAAAAAATGCAAAAGAAAGTGTAAAAATAAAAAAATAAAATAAAAAAAATAATCATTTAAAACGCCACTGTCCCCGGTAGCTTGCGCTCAGCTGATTTCGCTTTTTCGTCAGACAAAAGCTTGATATGCAAACTATAACATTTTTGTCGGATGTGAACTCTACGTCCCGATTTTCCTTTCATTAGCACAGTTTTCGTACAGAAAAAATCGTAAGAGCAAGACTACGCATGCACAGAAACGAAAGAATACATACAAAACAATTCATTTCTGGCGTTGTATTCTGTCGTACGTAAATTTTTGTATTGTGAGTAACCTCTTCACTTTCGACATGAGACTAGGATGCCACATCCTGACTGAAAATTTCCTTGTCAATACTAATGCCCTGTACACACGATCGCCCATTCCGTACAAGCCAAACTTGTCTTGCGTACACACGGTCACACAAAGTTGGTCGGAAATTCCGAACGTCAAGAACGCGGTGATGTATAACATGTACGACGAGCCGAGAAAAATCAAGTTCAATAGCCAGTGCGGCTCTTCTGCTTGATTCCGAGCATGCGTGGAACTTTGTGCGTCGGAATTGTGTACCCCCCGATCGGAATTTCCGATTGTTGTCGGAAAATTTGAGAACCAGATCTCAAATTTTGTGCGACGGAAATTCCGATGGAAAATGTCCGATGGAGCCCACACACGGTCGGAATTTCCGACAAAAGGCTCCCATCGAACATTTTCCATAGGAAAATCCAACCGTGTGTACGGGGCATTAGAGACATCTAAACAAGGCTCTGAAGAATAGGGAAACCTTGAAACGCGTTAGGTAATGTGACTACAAGTGTTGTGGATTTTCGCATTTGGTTTTAAGCGGATGATTTTATGATAATTCTATGCCACAAGTACTGGTTTGTGAATATATTCACCTCTATTTCATTAAATAAAAACATATATTGAGGATAGTGCACCCTCTGTGTTCTCCTATACTTTCTGAAGGTCCGGCACCGTATGTCAGACCTTCAGAGCGCATGCGCCGGTGACGTCACCAGCTGTATGCACTCTGAGTATCTCCTAAACAGTGCAAGTTTACGAGATATTCACAGTACCTACAGATAAGCCTTATTATACCCTATATTACCAAAAGTATTGGGATGCCTGCCTTTACACGTACATGAACTTTAATGGCATCCCAGTCTTAGTCCGTAGGGTTCAATATTGAGTTGGCCCACCCTTTGCAGCTATAACAGCTTCAACTCTTCTGGGAAGGCTGTCCACAAGGTTTAGGAGTGTGTCTATGGGAATGTTTGACCATTCTTCCAGAAGACCATTTGTGAGGTCAGGCACTGATGTTGGACAAGAAGGTCTGGCTCACAGTCTCCACTCTAATTCATCCCAAAGGTGTTAGGTTAGGACTCTGTGCAGGCCAGTCAAGTTCCTCCACACCAAAAAGGCTCCACCATCTGTTGGAACAGGAAGGGGCCATCCCCAAATTGTTCCCACAAAGTTGGGAGCATGAAATTGTCCAAAATGTCTTGGTATGCTGACACCTTAAGATTTCCTTTCACTGGAACTAAGAGGCCAAGCCCAACCCCTGATAAACAACCCCACACCATAATCCCCCCTCCACCAAATGATTTGGACCAGTGCACAAAGCAAGGTCCATAAAGACATGGATAAGCGAGTTTGGGGTGGAGGAACTTGACTGGCCTGCACAGAGTCCTGACCTCAACCCGATAGAACACCTTTGGGATGAATTAGTGTGGAGACTGCAATCCAGGCCTTCTTGTCCAACATCAGTGCCATCAATTTTTAGTGGCGTTTTACCGTCGGATTTGCGGCGCATTTCGGCCACTAGCGGGGTGCTTTTACCCCCCGCTAGCGGCCGAGAAAGGGTTAAAACCGCTCGCAATGCGCCGCAATAGCGGCGTTTTGCCGGCGGTATCCCAGTGCTGCCCCATTGATTTCAATGGGGAGCAGCGGTGGAGGAGCAGTAAACACACCGCTCCTTCACCGCTCCAAAGAAGCTGCTGGCAGGACTTTTCCTGACGTCCTGCCAGCGCACCGCTCCAATGTGAAAGCCCTCGGGCTTTCACACTGGAGACAACGGAGCAGCTGTTTGAGGGCGGATTGCAGGCGCTATATCGCCTGCAAAACGCCCTCGGTGTGAAAGGGGTCTTATTTCTCATCCTGTATGTAAGAAGGGGATAAATGATGCCTCAGTGCTGCCCTCTCTGGCAGGCTCCCATATCAAAACAGTGAGTGGAGCCTAGTAGTAAAGTCCTGGTGTGTAGAACAGCATAGAGTGTTAGGTCTTATTCACATGGGAGTACCTATCTCTACACCACAGTCGCCAATCGGCAGTAAATATACTGACAGTTTGAAAAAATCAGTGATTTTTTTTTTTACAACTGTCAGTAAATATCAGGGGCTGATAATTTTCATACTGTGTTGACTTTTTAGTTGTAAATCAGGCAAATGACTTGTTTTTGGTATTGTCCATGTTTCTGTATTGTGTTTAGACTGTTTAAATATTGATTGTGTTCTTTTTTTAATAGTCATTATTCAGGTTGTCAGTAAAAAAGGTGCTCCGTCAGTAAATGTTTCATGTTTTGTTAGTAAAAAATGTTGTGGGAGGTTGGCAACCCTGCTGTACACACGTGTGAAGGGCCATCTTTGCCCATACGGGATGCACAGGTGTTCCGGGGAACCGCATGCAGAAAGTCCCATTCATGTCTGTTGGGATGCAGCGGCTGCACAGATCCAAGTGACAGCCAATTGGGTGTGGGTGTGCGCCCCCAAATGCAGATAGTGTGGGTTTGGGGACACACACCTTCACCTGCACAGCTCTCAAAATGGAACTAATAGCTGTGTCTGTGCAGCTGCTACGTCCCAATAGATATGTAACTCTGTACATTGTTACTGCAGATTTCTATTTGCCCACAAGATGGCAGTGTTTATCATTTCTGTTCTTCACATCCTTAACCATTTGCCAACAGGGCACTTACACCCCCTTCCTGCCCAGGCCATTTTTCAGTTTTCAGCGCTGTCGCACTTTGAATGACAATTGCGCGGTCATACAACACTGTACCTAGATGAAATTTTTATGATTTTCTTCACATAAATAGAGCTTTCTTTTGACGATATTTAATCACTGCTGGGTTTTTTTATTTTTTACTAAAAAAAAAAAAAAAAGATCAAAAAAATTTGAAAGAAAAATGTTTTTTACTTAGTTTCTGTCAGTAAATTTTGTAATTAAGTAATTTTTCTCCTTCACTGATGTGCGCTGATGTGGCGGCACTGATGGACACTGATAGGCTGAACTGGTGGGCATTGAAGAGGTGGCACTTATGGGCACTGATTAGGTGGCACTAATGAGGAGGCACTAATATGCCGCACTTATGGGCACTGATAGTTGGGACTGATGGGCACTGTTAGGTGGCACTGATAGGCGGCACGGATAGGCGATACTGATGGGCACTGATGGGTTGCACTGATTGGCGACACTGGGCATTGATGGACAGCAGTGGTGGGCATTGATGGGTAGCACTGATAGGCGGGACTGATAGCCAGCATGGACTGGCATCACTAATGGGCACTGATTGCTGGCACTGGTGGGCACTGATTGCTGGCACTGGTGGGCATTGTTTGCTGGCACTGATTTGTGGCACTGGTGTCGCTATTGTAATCAGGGCACTGATGATCAGTGCCCTAATTACATATGTAGATGTCTCCTGTGAGGAGATGCCGCTGATTGGCTCTCCTCGCCACACACTGTGAGGCGAGGAGCGCCGATTACCAGCATCTCCGTGTTTCCATGTCACCGGCTGTGATTGGACACAGCCGATTACATGGTTAAAGAGCCACGGACACGGCTCTTTACAGAGATCGGGGGTTGCGCTGTGTCCTAGCAACACGGCGCGGCGAAAGCAGCCGTTCTGGGACGCCGTCATATGACGGCGTCCCAGAACGAGAGCCGCACCGCCCAGCCGTCATTTGACAGCTGGGCGGGCGGCAACTAGTTAAAGAGGAAGTAAATCTTGAAGGGTTTTTCTTCCTTTCATCTTCCCTGCAAAGTAAGGCCCCTTTCACACTGGGGCGGTAGGGGGCGTCGGCAGTAAAACAGCGCTATTTTTAGTGCTGTTTTACCGCGATATTCGGCCGCTAGCGGTGCGGTTTTAACCCCCCACTGGTGGCCGAAAAAGGGTTAAAACCCCTCGTATAGCGCGGCTATAGCCGCGGTATTACCGCGGTATAGCCGCACTGTCCCATTGATTTCAATGGGCAGGAGCGGTTTAGGAGCGGTGAATACACCGCTCCTTCACCGATCCAAAGATGCGGCTTGCAGGAGATTTTTTCTTCTCCTGCCAGCGCACCGCTTCAGTGTGAAAGCCCTCGGGCTTTCACACTGAACAAACAGCGGAGGCTGTTTAGGAACGGTTTGCAGGCGCTATTTTTAGCGCAATAACGCCTGCAAACCGCCCCAGTGTGAAAGGGGCCTAAAGGCATAATGTGCTAGTGTGCATCACATATGCATTACCTGCTAACGAAGCCTGCGCCGTCCCCGCTGCAGGCCACATCCATCGTTGCCCGTCTTCCTTCTGAGGCCGTGGACTTCGGCTGTGTGACTGGCTGGAGCCGCGTGATGTCACTCCCGTGCATGCATGCGGGAGATGTTAGTCATGGCACTAACTCCTGAAGAAACGGCACGAGCGGCCGTTTCTTCAGTGAGCATGCGCCGATGACATCATCGGCGCAGAATACAGTAAATATCTCCTAGGAGAGTTTTACAGTACCTAATAGGTAAGCCTTATTCTAGGCTTACCTATAGGTACAAATTACACAAGGAGGTTTACAACCTCTTTAATACAGGTGTCCAGAGAGTGCTGGGAGTCGTATACTGAAAGCAGAATTTTTTCCACATTGAAGGTCAAACTAAACTACATAGCCCAGGAGCGATCACTGGGAGGGGGGTGGGAGCATAGAAAAGAAAAAAGCCTGGAAAGTTGGAGAGAACCTGTGCTCATGGAAGGAGCATGTGTAAGAGCTGTATGCTGCCGTGTGGGTGTGGGCCTGAACTGGACCATATTAGGCCAGGAAGTGCAGAGCTGCTGGGGAAGCCAAAGTGATCACTGTTAACCCGAGCATGGAGTGTAAGAGGCCAGCCTGTGGAGACCTGTCTGCTGCAGGAGTGCGAGAGTCTCTGCCATCACAGCCGCATCTACAAAAAAAAAAGGGGGTCTCTGTTAAAAAAGTAAAAAAAGGGGGGTACCCCCATTGCAGGACACGCATCGCTACAGTGATTGCTACATAAAGATTGGGTGAGAGGGTCCCTGACCCACCATCATCATATTCAGTTACATACAGTTGCTGCCGTTCAGGTTCTTTAAGAACAAAGACCAGTGACATATGTGCCAGTGCCTTTTATTGCTGCAGACTGCCATCCTTCATCTGCCATCACCTTTCGTACCTGCTGGTTACCGAACGTAGTTAATGCCTCTGCTTCCTGCTCGGCAGAACCTTGTCTCTGTAGCTGAACCCACTTGAGTTCAAGCCATCTAAGAAGGGAGTTTTGTTGCTTAAAGTGGATGTAAACCCTCTCCTATACCCAGTGAAAGTGGCTGTATACCATTTTTTTTAATTTTTACCTACAGGTAAGCCTTACCTGTAGGTAAAATGAATATCTCCTAAACCTGTACGGTTTAGGAAATATTCACTTTGCATGCAGCCGCTGACATCAGCGGCGCATGCTCTGTGAAGGCCCGGCTAAAGGTTTTTTTTTTTTGTGTGTTTTTTTTTTCCCCCCATGTGCAGGTATACAACCGCTTTAAAGTGGAGTTCCACCCACTTTTACAACTCTTCAGCATCCCTCACTAAACTGTGCACTGTAAACGAATTGGATATTTAAAAAAAAAAAATTCTCAGCACCTACTGTATATCTGCTGTATTCATTTTTCACTTCCTCCTCCCTGGCCGCGGCCCATCGCATCATTTCCTGTTTGTAATGCCTTCTGGGAAGGGGCGGCAACTTCCTCTGACACTGCCATTGCTATGGAAACCTGACCTGAAACCTATTACACTGCTTGTGCTGCACTGAGCATGTGCGAGATCTGCAAGGATGAGATCCAGGAAGAAATACAGTCTGGCTTCAGATGCCCACACTTAAGATGGCCACGGCCTGCTGTAAATTTATAAAATAACAAACTACTGCTATAAACTAACAAAACAGACCTTAGTTTACAGACTAACTTTACTAGAATACATTAAGCGTGTGTATTATAGGGGTATTTTTTTTTAAAAAGTATCATTTCGGCCGGCACACCACTTTAAGTGAACAGCCTCAAGTGAGACACAGAGATGAAACAAATCTCCCTACATAAGTTTTACATGTATATCTGCTGTTTTCATCTTTATATATCCTTTAGAAAGTGTTCTTTGTGTTAGGAGAT
This sequence comes from Aquarana catesbeiana, assembly GCF_042186555.1. Taxonomy (NCBI): domain Eukaryota; kingdom Metazoa; phylum Chordata; class Amphibia; order Anura; family Ranidae; genus Aquarana; species Aquarana catesbeiana. The sequence continues at coordinate 57,839,707 of NC_133325.1, forward strand.
TTTCTCTTCCTGGTTAGCACTGCAGTGAAGCCTGGGCATACAGCCAAGACAGCTGATTGGAAGAAAGGCACACACCCCCCTCTCCTCATAGGCAAAGGAAAAAAGGAATGTGCAGAGCTCTGCGCTTGTACAGCAAGCTGACTGCTATTCAATATCTAGTGAACCTTCCCTCCAACTTTAACTGTGCCAACGGTCCTACAGGTGCCCGTCTTGCCAGGCACAGGCGAACAAATGTGTGCATGCAAACAAATATTTGCACGCAGATACGAACGCACATGTGCGTGTGTTAGCCATTAACATTTGCACCAAATGGCCTATATACAGTATCTCACAAAAGTGAGTACATCCCTCACATTTTTGTAAATATTTTATTATATCTTTTCATGTGACAACACTGAAGAAATGACACTTTGCTACAATGTAAAGTAGTGAGTGTACAGCTTGTATAACAGTGTAAATGTGCTGCCCCCTCAAAATAATTCAACACACAGCCATTAATGTCTAAACCGCTGGCAACAAAAGTGAGTATACCCCTAAGTAAAAATGTCAAAATTGGACCCAAAGTGTCAATGTTTTTTGTGGCCACCATTATTTTCCAGCACTGCCTTAACCCTCTTGGGCATGGAGTTCACCAGAGCTTCACAGGTTACCACTGGAGTACACTTGCACTCCTCCATGACGACATCACTAAGCTGATGGATGTTAGAGACCTTGCACTCCTCCACCTTCCATTTGAGGATGCCTCACAGATGATCAATAGGGTTTAAGTCTGGAGACATGCTTGGCCAGTCCATCACCTTACCCTCAGCTTCTTTAGCAAGGCAGTGGTCGTCTTGGAGGTGTGTTTGGGGTCGTTATCATGTTGGGATAGTGCCCTGCGGCCCAGTCTCCAAAGAGAGGGGATCATGCTCTGCTTCAATATGTCACAGTACATGTTGGCATTCATGGTTCCCTCAATAAACTGTAGCTCCCCAGTGCCGGCAGCACTCATGCAGCCCCAGACCATGACGCTCCCACCACCATGCTTGACTGTAGGCAAGACACACTTGTCTTTGTACTCCTCACCTGGTTGCAGTGAGACACGCTTGACACCATCTGAACCAAATAAGTTTATCTTGGTATCATCAGACTACAGGACATGGTTCCAGTAACCCATGTCCTTAGTCTGCTTGTCTTCAGCAAACTTTTGCAGACTTTCTTGCACATCATCTTTAGAAGAGGCTTCCTTCTGGGGTGACAGCCATGCAGACCAATTTGATGTAGCGTGTGGCATATGGTCTGAGCACTGACAGGATGACCCCCCACCCCTTCAACCTCTGCAGAAATTCTGGCAGCACTCATACATCTATTTCCCAAAGACAACCTCTGGATATGATGCTGAGCACGTGCACTCAACTTCTTTGGTCGACCATGGCGAGGCCTGTGCTGAGTGGAGCCTGTCCTGTTAAACTGCTGTATGGTCTTGGCCACCGTGCTGCAGCTCAGTTTCAGGGTAACAATTCTTTTTTTCAGATCCTCAGTGAGTTCTTTGCCATGAGGTGCCATGTTGAACTTCCAGTGACCAGTATGAGAGAGTGAGAGCAATAACACCAAATTTAACACACCGGCTCCCCATTCACACCTGAGACCTTGTAACACTAACAATTCACATGACACCGGGGAGGGAAATTGGCTAATTGGGCCCAATTTGGACATTTTCACTTAGGGGTGTACTCACTTTTGTTGCCAGTGGTTTAGACATTAATGGCTGTGTGTTGCGTTATTTTGAGGGGACAGCAAATGTACAGTGTTATACAAGCTATACGCTCACTACTTTACAACGTAGCAAAGTGTCATTTCTTCAGTGTTGTCACATGAAAAGATATAATAAAATATTTACAAAAATGTGAGGGGTGTACTCACTTTTGTGAGATACTGTAAGTGCAGCATCTGCACTAGTACATTGCTGTACCTGGCTTGTCTGACCTGGCTTGTCTGACTCTGCATCCAGTCATCCATCTGTCCTGCTCTGCATTGTGCCTGGTGATGCTGGTCCTCCATCTGCTGTGTGCTTCCAGCCTTCCTGCATCTGCTACCAGCTGCTGCATACCGAGTCTGGTATCTGCTGTTCCTGCTGCCATCCACTGCTTCAGCTAGCCAGCCAAACTCTGGTGAGGCACCTACCATGCACCTCAGCAGCTAACGGAAGATCTTACAGGTACTCTTACCTCACCGCACTCTGGTAGCCATTGTCGCATTATCAGTAGTCCTTGAGCCGGAGCTGTACGAGAGGTCTCCCTCTAAACATCAGTCTCTGCTCCAAGGTACGTGACAGCACCCTTCACTGCACGGCAGCATAAGGACCCCAACTAAGCCGGCAGAAGAATTAATCTTCCAGATTGTTTGTACTTGGGGACTGTCTTTCTTAGAAGTACTGATGTGCAAGAAAGTTTTGAGTGCCTAAACCTAGACCCTCCTGACTGAGGGCCTACAAGTGAGTTGGCCAGGCCAATACCTTGTTATTCATGCACGTCTCACTTGGGGAGTAATCTCCCAGTCAGAGGGCTATTGTTTATATCCTCTGTCTTGCAGGACAGGTGGCCACACTTTAAGGAGTATTTCTTGCTTCTAGTATTGTGCTTGTGTCAACTCATTCAGCCCACTGTTTAACCTTTCTGAACTGCTGAATTGACTACCATTTTCTTTATTGCTAATAATGCAACCTGGTTGTTTATTTTATCACAGTGTGTGCGTATACTTTCTTGTGTGACTACCGGGAGACTCCCGGCCAGGGTAATGTGGTGGTGTCAGTAGGAGTGGGTCAAGTGAAGAACAGTGGACCCAAATATACCAGCAAGTCTTTCGGTGGTAGCGCTACATACATCAATGGGACTCCCTGCATGCAGATGCATGGAATACCTGTACATCCAATGAAGGAGAAGATGGCCCCTTGCACAGATACCAGATAGGTACACCCATGTGAATGAGGCCTTAGGACTGTTCCTCCCATGTGGGCTTCCCGTTAATGGGGTTTTCCCTAGAGTTGGGCTTATTCTCTGGAGTTTTGAGTAGCTTAACAGTAATCACTATATATATAAATATATTTGAACATTTTTTGGATACGTATGCTCTTGGATAGATTGTATTTGTTCATCTGTTATATAAAGGAGCTCAGCACTATATTTTAATTATTGTCACTTTTTATTTGTGGGAACACAAATCAGTGATTGCAGCACACTTGTAGGTCACATTTGAGTTGATTATATCACAAACAACATCAGTATGAGCAAAGTTTGTTAGGAATACACAGCATCTAATGCCGCGTACACACGAGCGGACTTTTCGACGGACTGAACCCCGAAGGACTTTTCAGTGGAGTTCCAACGAAACAGACTTGCCTACACACGATCACACCAAAGTCCGACTGATTCGAACATGATGACGTACGACCGGACTAGAATAAGGAAGTTCATAGCCAGTAGCCAATAGCTGCCCTAGCGTCGTTTTTGGTCCGTCTGACTAGCATACAGACGAACTGATTTTTCTATAGGAATCGAGTCCGTCTGAAATATTTGAAACTAAAGTCCGTCAGATTTTTCGACAGAAAAGGTCCAATGAAGCCCACACAGGATCGAATTGTCCGACTGATTCGTTCCATTGGACCTTTGCTGTCGAAAAGTCTGGTCGTGTGTACATGGCATTAGAGATTTGGTAGTGCAGGAGTACTAACACCTATACAAAAAATTTTTAGCTTCATGCAAGGACTACTGTAATATGCAGCTTGTATCTGAGGTCATAGTTGTCAAGTGTAGGCGATGGGAACACCTGGGAACTCTCTAAAACGAGTGAGATTGGGGCAGGACAAGGAGAGGGTCCAGCAGCAACTTTGCTGAGGTGCAGGTATTGGTTTAATATCGGCACATATAGGGTGCGCAGTGCTGCAAATTGCCGCGTGCACCCAGTCAGGCCCTTTTTAGTGTATAAACTATTACAAAGTACTCTTCCAGTAGAGGCAGGAGCATTATTATTGCCATGTGTATTTCTCAGAATCAGACTTGTGGGGTGCTTCAGTAGCTGAAAAATTATCCACAGATGCTTTTCACGGTTAGCTTTCCCCATTCCTGGGTGTTCTGCCCCACTTTCATGTATTTCTTCTGTGTTTTATTGAACTGCATTAAATTGTTGTTATTATTTTATAGTATCTTGGCTTCTAGTGGTGGTTTGGGGCCAACATGCTTACTACTGTATGGTGATTTTGGTATCTTCCTATATCCAAAGTATTAACAGAAAAGTTAGCGCTACTACCCATACACCACATAGATAGCAGAGCTCCCAGGTGCTCGATCCACAGTCGCTGGCTGAGTAGAGTATGATCCGCACTCTGGTTGTTGCTCTTAAAATTTCTTAATTTTATTGAATAGCCACAGTGAACAAACACAGATTAAGTCAGTTGATGTGTTTCAGCCTATAAGGCCTTAGTCATAACCACCTATATCTTTATATACCCACCCCTCCTGTTTAGCCACTTCCCATTCGGGCCAGTTCTGGCACTTCGCTCCTACATGTATAAATCGTGATTTTTTTTTTTTTTTTTTTAGAAAATTACTCATAACCCCCAAACATTACATATGTTTTTTTTAGCAGAGACCCTAGGGAATAAAATGGTGGTTGTTGCAACTTTTTATGTCACACGGTATTTGCGCAGCAATTTTTCAAACGCGTTTTCTTTTCTTGGTTTGATGAATTAAAAAGAAAAAAAAACAGTAAAGTTAGCCCAATTTTTTGTATAATGTGAAAGATGATGTTATGCCGAGTAAATGGATACCTAACATGTCACGCTTTAAAATTGCGCACACTCCTGGAATGGCGCTAAACTTTGGTACTTAAAAATCTCCATAGACGACGCTTTGAACATTTTTACAGGTTACCTGTTTAGAGTTACAGAGGAGGTCTTTGGCTAGAGTTGTTGCTCTCGCTCTAACGCATGCGGCGATACCTCACATATGTGATTCGAACGCCGTTTACATACATGGGTGCGACTTACGTATGCGTTCGCTTCTGTGCGTAAGCACACGGGGATGGGGGCACTTTACTTTTTTTTTGTTCTTTATTTTACTTTTATTTTTACACTTTCTCTTAATTTTTTTTTTATCACTTTTATTCCTATTACAAAGAATGTAAACATCCCATGTAATAGGAATAGTGCATGACAGGTCCTCTTTATGGAGAGATGTGGCCACTGTACAACCCTGTCCTGGTACTGCTTCTCACCAGGTGTCAGGGCCTGGACTTGAACCTGGGACCGCTGCTGTGTCTAGCAATTACTGAGCTACCTGTAATGCTAGATAGCACCCTGTCTGATCTATTGGACAACCCTGTCTTGTGCCTTGACTTCTACTGAACCTTAAACTCTTTGCTCGTAACATAAACTTCCTGATTTAAGCCATGCATCTGCACTTCTTGTTTTCCAGATTATTGTGCTCTCTGCAGCCAATATCTTGCTCTTGTCTTCCCTGCTGACGTCCATTTTTTGCTACCACTCGTTTGGCTTGTTCCTCAACTACGCTTCTGCCTGATCCCAATCTGCAACCACTTGCTACCAACCTTTGGCTTGTTTACTGAATACGCTTCTGTTTGATCCTTACTTGCCATATCTGGTACTGGACCCCAGCTAAATCCATCTCCACCATCAGGCGCTCTGGTGAACACCGGTTAGTACTTACACTCCTCACCTCAGGTAAGCCTGTGTCATCTGTCAGGGTGACTGCCTGTGTATATATCCTGCTGGTTGGTGGTAGTCCCACAACTGCTATAGTAGCTGGTCTTCGAGCCTGACCCCTGATGGTGACACATGTCTTCCAATCCTGTGCTTCAGAGGGTCAGCATGGATATTTTTTCAGCAAATAAGCAAAGTGAATCCAAGGAAACCAATTATGGTGACATGTATCCCTTGTATTGTCCAGGGAAGCTGTAAAGTCCTCCACTGTCATACCTTTGTTGAGGATTCTTGAAGGTGTGGCATAAGAGGCAATCTATAATTGGGGGTTGGGCTTATTGCATCTTCACCTGTCCCCTAAATAACTGATTTTCCATCCCCATCCGGTGTTCAAGCTTCTCCCAGTACAAAGGCCAGTGCAGAAGGAAGTCAACAGGCCTCTAGCTTTTAATGGGGGGGGGGGGGGGGGGGGGGGTCAGTGGACCAGGGGGTGGAACGTTTATATGAACATTTCCAAGAGAACGGCAATGTATTTGCATTAAGCTATTATTGCAGATCTGTGCACCACTAGTTTTAATAGAGGGTAGATGAGACATTTAATAGACCCCTGATTTTTCCCTGGACTGGTCTTTGAGTAACAAGCAAGCAGGAGTAAGGGTGGAGCAAGTAGGAGCTCTCAGCAACCAAGCGGGAACCCCTAGTGGGAAATCCTCAGCAACCAAGCGGGAACCCTCTGCGCCTAAATGGGGACAATTGGCAACCAGCTGCGGGTAACCAGGAAGAGGCCTATGCAGTCTACACACCTACGGGGACAGTGCTACATTTGTATGCCTTAGGGGACATTTGTGCCTCAATGGAAGCAGTAAAGCACAATCATTGTATTCATTGTATAGTGCTGCATTGCAGGAAGCAGAACTTGAGTATGTAATGTGCAAATTTGGCTTCCTCCATTCACATATAGAACTACAAACTGGACATAGACAGAAGGATTTGAAAACATGCACAGACACAGATAACACTATATTCCATCAAACCCTTTGCATTTATATATATATAAATATAAAAAAAGACACCAAAAATATTTGACATTCTCTTTAGTTGCAGACTGCGTCCATTTGCCCTCCAAGACATGGAGGGGGGGGTCTATGGAAGGTGCAGGACTTTGTCTCCTGACTCCCCCCCCAGAGGTGGTCTGATCCTTGTAGGGTGAGCTCCCATCTCTTCAATCTTTCTTAGTCCGCCGGACTTTCTTCAGTTTGCCATTCATTCGGCTCCAGACGTCGGCGCTGACTCGGTCTTGTTTGGTGACAGCGCTGAAATCAAAGCTCTTGAGCTGCGGAAGGACAGACAGTATGTAGGACCTTTGGAGGGGAGGAGGGGGGGTGTACGTTAGAGGAGGTATAAACTGAAATATACAGTGATGGGAAAAGTAAAGATGCTTTCAAAAATAGCACACTGAATAGAATTTATTTTTTAATTAACAAGCTATAAAGTGCATAAATTGAGAAAAAATCTAAATCAGATAAATATTTGAGGGAGGCCATGCTTTGCCTTTAAAACAGCGTTCGACTCTCCCAGGTAGACTTGCACACAGCTTTTTAAGGCACTTGGCCTGTAGGTCGTATTGTGAATCTTGGAGAACTAAGCTCAGTTCTTCTATGGATTTGGGTTTTCTCTGTTGTTTCCATTTCTGCATGTAATCCCAGACAGATTCAATGATGGTAAGATCAGGGTTCTGAGGGGGGTCACATAATTTCTTCCAGAGATCAAGGCTCTGTGGGGACCATACCATCTTTACTAGAGAACAGGAATCGGTGGGGGCCATACCACCTCATCCAGAGATCAGGGCTCTGTGGGGGGGCATAGCATTTTCCAAATAAATGACTCCAAAATGTGTATATATACACACAACAGTGATCTACTTAATTCACAGTGACCATGCAATGACAACACTGTGTGAAGTAACAAACAGGTTTGTGCAGTCCTTAATGTATAAACAAAAGTCCAATTCCTTGTTGTTGTGCTGACAATCACCAATACTCCATGTGCTTAACCGCTTCAATACGGGGCACTTATACACCTTCCTGCCCAGACCCATTTTCAGCTTTCAGCGCTGTCGCACTTTGAATGACAATTGCGCGGTCATGTTACACTGTACACAAACTAAATTTTTTTTTTAGCATTTTGATCCCACAAATAGAGCTTTCTTTTGGTGGTATTTGATCACCTCTGGGATTTTTATTTTCTGCTAAAAAAAGACCGAAAATTTTGAAAATAAAAACGTTTTTTTTTTTTTTTTTTCTGATACAAAACTTTGTAAATAAGTAAGCTTTCTCCTTCACTGATTGGCACTGATGGAGCTGCACTGACGGGCACTGATAAGGCCGCACTGATGAGCACCAATGAGGTGGCACTAATGGGCACTAATATGCGGCACTGATAGGCGGCACTGATGGGCACTGATAGGTGGCACTGATATGCAGCACTGATGGGTACACATAGGTGGCACTGTTGGGCACTGAAAGGCGACACTGATAGGTGGTAGTGACTTGTGGGCACTGATTGGCATCCCTGGTGGTCATGGGTGGCATACCTGGTGGTGACTAGTGGTGGGCATCCCTGGTGGTCCTGGTGGCGTCCCTGGTGGTCCAGTGTGGGCATCCTCAGGGGGGCTGCGCTAATAATCAGCGCAGACCCCCCCCCCCCATCAGAGGAGCAGCCGATCGGCTCTCCTCTACTCGTGTCTTCTTCTTTACATAGTGATCAGCCATGATTGGACACGGCTGATAACGTGGTAAAGAGTCTCCATTTTTCAGAGACTCTTTACCTAGATCGGAGCTGCGGTGTGTCAGAACGGGGGCGCGCAGCGGCTTGTTATCCTGAAAGACGTCATATGACGTCCGGTCAGGATAACACAACCACTTTGCCGCCGTAATTTTGCTATATGGCGGACGGCAAGTGGTTAATTAAAATGCTCAAAATTATGCATTCGCACCTTAACGCCAGTGACCTCACAATTAAGTTTGGTCAATACTCGCTTCTTATGCCGCGTACACCGGTCGGACTTTTCGACCGGACTTGTCCGACGGACGCCGACAGACCAAATCCGGCGGACAATCCAATCGTGTGTGGGCTTCACCGGACCTTCAGCTGACTTTTACAGTTGCAAATCTGACGGACTTTAGATTTGGAACAGGCTTAAAATCTTTACGTCGTAACTCCGCCGGACCCAGAAATCCGCTCGTCTGTATGCTAGTCCGACGGACAAACACCGACGCTAGGGCAGCTATTGGCTACTGGCTATCAACTTCCTTATTTTAGTCCGGTGTACGTCATCACATACGAATCCGTCGGACTTTGGTGTGATCGTGTGTAGGCAAGTCCGTTAAAAAGTCAGTCGAAAGTCCGTCGGAAAGTCTGTCGGACCAGTCCGGTTGAAAAGTCTGACCGTGTGTACGCGGCATTAGTCCCATCTGGACTAAAATGTAAAGACGTCCTCATTCCCTTCCTCTCCTTCCATCTGCTGCTGCTTCTCACCATACGATTTGTGTGTGTGTGTAAAAACAAATGATCTCCAATAATGCTTATAACTTTTTAAAATCCAAATAATCTTTATTAAAGTGCAAAATGATTACTCACATTTTCAGGGTGCTTAGAGCGCACCACTCTGACATCTCTAAGTAAAAATGTAAATTTCCCCCTGAAGAAGCCATGTGTCCTTATGGCATAATACGTAGGGGGGGGGGGGGCGCAAAGAGGACGGTATGGCGAGTGTTACTGGCGGGAGGATTCGTACACCAGCGGCTAGTGTCACGGAGATAACGGACTGTACGTTTTTACTTAGCAATGTCAGAGTGGTGCGCTCTAAGCACCCTGAAAATGTGAGTAATCACTTTGCACTTTAATAAAGATTTTTTTAAAAAGTTATAAACATTATTGGAGATCATTTGTTTTTACACACACACACAGATTTATGGTGAGAAGTAGCGGCACATGGAAGGAGAGGAAGGGAATGAGGACATCTTTACATTTTAAAATGTGGTGTTGTCCCTCGCGCTGTGTTGAGTACAAGGAATATGTCAATACCAAAATAAAATAACTCGGTGTTGAAAAATAGTGAAAAAATGTAGATAGTGATGATGTCTCTGTGGACTGCAGCAAAATCAAAAGTGTTCACATACACTCAACATAATGATAATAATAAAGGGATTTTACGCTTAAAATCTATCACATATAAATACATAAACTAACATTAATGTGATCTTGTGCGTGCAGCTATGATAGCTGTAAAAATAGGTGTAGTCAGTGAATATGTACACACAGTGAGAAAAAAAATAATCCAAATGTGCTGATGTGCACAGATTATCTCTTCATAAATCAAAACAAGGGAAAAGTTCATAATAATGTGTCACATCCACTGGGATCAAATATGAGAGGGAATGATGGTGATGTTCTTAATATGGAGGGATCCGGTGAAGCCGGGCTCTCTAAACTCTCACCTTAAGAAAAGCAAATATAGGCATCAAACAGGTTCTTTGGTAGATGCTGTATGGTGTAGCTTATCAGTTGTTCAGGTGGGACTTCTCTGATGGCTAGATCATCCTTCCGGTATACAGATACCTATCAAAATAAAGGAGGGGTTGCCCCGTATATTCCACCGGATCAGTGGAGCCCAGGTGGGCAACCCCTCCTTTATTTTGATAGGTATCTGTATAGTGATCATAGCTGCACGCACAAGATTGCATTAATGTTAGTTTATGTATTTATATGTGATAGATTTTAAGCGCGAAATCCCTTTATTATTATCATCTTTACATTTTAGTCCAGATGAGACTAAGAAGCGACTATTGACCAAACTTAATTGTGAGATCACTGGCGTTAAGGTGAGAATACACCCAAAGGGGAGCACGAGTTGGGTGTTGTCACCAGCTGCATAATTTTGAGCACTTTAATCAAGCGCACGGATTGGTGATTGTCAGCACAACAAGGAATTGGACTTTTGTTTATATATTAAGGACTGCACAAACCTATTTGTTACTTCACACAGTGTTGTCATGGCATGGTCACTGTGAATTAAGTAGATCACTGTTGTATATATGAATTTTGAAGTCATTTATTTAATTGATTTGGTATATTTCACGGTTAAGTAATAGAAGTGCGGCACATTAATTGAATTTACCCCGGTATATACAGCCTGACTAGAAACATCGACTCACTCACACCCACACATCAAGAATTTTGATATTTGCATAACTCCTCCCAAGATCCAGGAGTTCTGCACTTTGTGGGTTGTTAATTGTTAAAAAAAATGTTTTAATTTATTATATTTCAAGGTGTCCTCACTTAACAGCACTTTTTATAAGTGCCTAAAAACACAGCACCGTGAATAACATAATATATTATTCCAACTTCCCCTATAGGTGACCTGTGTGTTTCTTCATTCTACACCCTGGCTGAATTGCCCTGGTTTGTGGCAAGTTTACTTTTATTGTAAAATCTACTTTCCTTGTGTGTCACAGGTTCATCATGAACTTTGGGGGCTTACCTGTACCCCTTTTCTGCCTCAATGGGGTTCCCATGGAGCGTCAGGCTCTTCAGGTTGGGCAGGGCCGCAAGTTTATCCACTTCTGTCAGCTGGCGAATACTATTGCCATGAAGATTCAGTACAGAAAGATGACGGTATGTAGTCAGGACCTGTCCAACAAAAAACCCCCAAAATCACCATCAATATGTAAGGAACCTTCTTCTTCCCACTGATCACCAATGTAAGGAGGATTCTTCCCACTGATCACCAATGTAAGAATTATTCTTCTCACTGATCACCAATGTAAGGGACATTCTTCTCACTGATCACCAATGTAAGAATTATTCTTCTCACTGATCACCAATGTAAGGGACATTCTTCTCACTGATCACCAATGTAAGGGACATTCTTCTCACTGATCACCAATGTAAGAATTATTCTTCTCACTGATCACCAATGTAAGGGACATTCTTCTCACTGCTCACCAATGTAAGGAGTATTCTTCCCACTGTTCATCAATGTAAGGGACATTCTTCCCCACTGTGATCACCAATGTAAGGAGTATTCTTTTCACTGATCACCAATGTAAGGGACATTCTTCCCACTGACCATCAATGCAAGGAGCATTCTTCCCACTGACCATCAATGTAAGGAGCATTCTTCCTACTGATCACCAATGTAAGGAACATTCTTCCCACTGATCACCATTGTAAGGAGTATTCTTCCCACTGACCACCAATGTAAGGGACATTCTTCCTACTGTTCACCAATGTAAGGGACATTCTTCCCACTGACCATCAATGTAAGGAGCATTCTACCCACTGATCACCAATGTAAGGAGCATTCTTCCCACTGATCACCAATGTAAGGAGCATTCTTCCCACTGATCATCACACTAATAATCAGTGAGCTGTATCTATAGTAATTATTAGTAGGTGTTCTTTGAGACCAGAAAGTTATTTCAAGGGTTCCTCCATGTTGAAAAACAGAATCTGAGAAATGCTGCTCTGGAGGAACCTGGTTGGGAAAGGCTGGTCCAATCACTGCTGCCATAGTTGAATAAAAGAAAATTAGCATTTTTGTGAAATGGATGCCAATTGAATTGCAAATACTACTTCTAATAATAAGTTACAAAATGTTTTTTTGTAGCAAATCTAGGGGTCATAATATTTTTTTTTTTAGCATAACTTGAATTCTCTCAGAAGCTCTGACACAAATCTTGTAGAGAATACAAGATGCAAAGACGCTCAGACAATCCCACTCTGAGGAAGAGACCATTGTGGACAGCAGGGGGCGCACTTACAGAGTCGATGTTGGGGAGGTCATTGAAGGAGAGGTCTACCCAGCAGAGATGGGATGGGTCACTCAGCAGGTTGGCCACCACCTCCTTGAAGCCACGGAGGTCGGTCAGGGTGTTATTGTTCAGCCTGAGCGCCTGGCTGTGCAGCTTTCCGCCTTCTCCACGTTTTATGGGCCTCAGGCCCTCTCGGGGTTCTTCCTGTAGGACATCTGTAAGGGGCAGTACAGAGTGTCAGCATGGACCATCCAAATTATGTGCCATCTGCAACAAGGCCTGGACTTCAGGGATCACAATTTCCATAGAAGATAACAGACCTGCCTTTTTCACTGCCTCCCTCCCCCCACCCTTTACCTCAATGGATCTTCGCTACCAACGTGACCCCGTCCCTGCACCCCGCCTGACCCATGCATGTAGTGGGCCTGCAGTGCTTGTCCTGTACCAGAACCTGATCCAAAGCCTAGTCAATAATGTCCCCTACTGATAATGGCTCCAGACCCATCAGTTCCTGACCCTGAACTCTGTCCTCTCCTGGGAACATTCCTTAATGCATTCCTAATAGTGTGTGACTGTGGGGGGACATTAGATTGTAAGCTCTTCTGGTACAAAGACTGATGTAACTGGCTTAGTGATTTCTACACAGCACTGTGGTATATGTCAGAGCTGTATAAATGTATAATAATACTAGTGTGTACCGGTGGGGGGACATTAGAGTGTAAGTTCCCCTGGTACAGAGACTGATGGGACTGGTTCAGCACTCTCTCTACAGCACTGTGGTATATGTCTGAGCTTTATAAATGTACAGTATCTCACAAAAGTGAGTACACCCCTCACATTTTTGTAAATATTTTACTATATTTTTTCATGTGACAACACTGAAGAAATGACACTTTGCTACAATATAAAGTAGTGAGTGTACAGCTTGTATAACAGTGTAAATTTGCTGTCCCTTCAAAATAACTCAACACACAGCCATTAATGTCTAAACCGCTGGCAATAAAAGTGAGTACACCCCTAAATGAAAATGTCCAAATTGGGCCCAAAGTGTTAATATTTTGTGTGGCCACCATTATTTTCCAGCACTGCCTTAACCCTCTTAGGTATGGAGTTCACCAGAGCTTCACAGGTTGCCACTGGAGTGGTGGACGTTAAAGACCTTATCATGTTGGAATACTGCCCTGCAGCCCAGTCTCTGAAGGGAGGGGATCATGCTCTGCTTTAGTATGTCACAGTACATGTTGGCATTCATGGTTCCCTCAATGAACTGTAGCTCCCCAGTGCCGGCAGCACTCATGCAGCCCCAGACCATGACACTCCCACCACCATGCCTGACTGTAGGCAAGACACACTTGTCTTTGTACTCCTCACCTGGTTGCCACCACACAAGCTTGACTCCATCTGAACCAAATAAGTTTATCTTGGTCTCATCAGACAACAGGAAATGGTTCCAGTAATCCATGTCCTTAGTCTGCTTGTCTTCAGCAAACTGTTTGCGGGCTTTCTTGTGCATCATCTTTAGAAGAGGCTTCCTTCTGGGATGACAACCATGCAGACCAATTTTATGCAGTGTACGGCGTATGGTCTGAGCACTGACAGGCTGAACCCCCACCCCTTCAACCTCTGCAGCAATACTGGCAGCACTCATATGTCTATTTCCCAAAGATAACCTCTGAATATGACGCTGAGCATGTGCACTCAACTTCTTTGGTTGACCATAGCGAGGTCTGTTCTGAGTGGAACCTGTCCTGTTAAACCGCTGTATGGTCTTGGCCACCGTGCTGCAGCTCAGCTTCAGGGTCTTGGCAATCTTCATATAGACTAGACCATCTTTATGTAGAGCAACAATTATTTTTTTTTAGATCCTCAGAGAGTTCTTTGCCATGAGGTGCCATGTTGAACTTCCAGTGACCAGTATGAGAGAGTGAGAGCGATAACACCAAATTTAACACACCTACTCCCCATTCACACCTGAGACCTTGTAACACTAACGAGTCACATGACACCGGGGAGGGAAAATGGCTAATTGGGCACAATTTTGAAATTTTCACTTAGGGGTGTACTCACTTTTGTTGCCAGTGGTTTAGACATTAATGGCTGTGTGTTGAGTTATTTTGAGGGGACAGCAAATTTACACTGTTATACAAGCTGTACACTCACTACTTTACATTGTAGCAAAGTGTCATTTCTTCAGTGTTGTCACATGAAAAGATATAATAAAAATATTTACAAAAATGTGAGGGGTGTACTCACTTTTGTGAGATACTGTATAAAAATAGTCTGTGAGCACATTGGAGTGTAAGCTCCTCTGGTACACAGACTGATGTGCCTGGCTCAGTGTTCTCAGTACAGCACTGCAGTATATGTCAGAGCTATATAACTAACGTGACATGTTGCTGAAGACTGTGGAATGGTTCTATCAGTGAGGGTAAAAGCATCATGTGAGAAATGTATCTACTTACCTTCCATGGAATTAATACATTTGAAGGCGAGGTCTACGGGGGGTCCCATCACGCCATCATTTTCGATTTTTTTACTCATTTTTGAAACCTGGAGAAATATAAAACGATAGGATGTTTGTACATATCAGGGGACGAAGGGACCTCCCTTTCCAAGACCAAAAAGGCTTCTATGCAAGGTCAAGCCACTAGTGGAAACAATGGCCTCGCCGAGGAGAAAGACAATTGGAATAGGAGATGTAAAGGGGAAAGTCTTTGTGGCCTGAGGAGTTTTGGGCCCTGTTCACACATTTACACTACTGCATTGACCTACATTTGAATGCACTGTGAAAGCACTGGTCCACACATGGACACACAAAAGACAATTGTATCCTGTGTCCCATCCACATTGCAATGCTGCTATAAAATGCTGACATGCTGCATTCTATCGTACAGAATTGCATGGCACTGTATGTTCACTAGTACACTTCAAATAAAGTTTGTACAAAAAAAATAAAAAGGGAGCCATGTGATGTACTGAATCGCGCACCACACTGCCCCCCTACCACAGACAGGAACAGACAGCTGGCAGAGTGCCCCGGCAGCTGACCACTAGAGTGTGATCCCCGGCTTTTCTGCACTGAAAAAACGCAGTTCACCCTCAGGACACGTGTCCTATTCACACTGCAACGCACCCCGGAGGTGTGATGCAGCGAGCGGAGATAAAATGCATATATGCTGCATTACATCGCAGCACACTGGAGAGGATTGCATGTCACTGTACAGAAGCGCAATGCACCGCCCCCGACGCTCTAATTCAGGCAGCCGAAAAGGGGCCGGTCACCTGGATAGGGGGTGGCAGCGGTGGCCATAGATAGATTCATGCAATGCAATGCATGAATCTATCCATTGGTCATAGAGGGGGTGGGTGGATAGAGGGGGCGGCGCCCATTCACCCTTATGGACGCAACGCAGTAGTGTCCTCTAGTGTCCTCTACCCCCCCATAGTAGTGTCCTCTGCCCCCCCATAGTAGTGTCCTCTGCCACCCCCCATAGTAGTGTCCTCTGCCCCCCACCATAGTAGTGTCCTCTGTGCCCCCCCATAGTAGTGTCCTCTGCCCCCCCATAGTAGTTTTCCCTTGTCCCCCCATAGTAGTGTCCTCTGTCCCCCCATAGTAGTGTCCTCTGTCCCCCCATAGTAGTGTCCTCTGCCCCCCCATAGTAGTGTCCTCTGCCCCCCACCATAGTAGTGTCCTCTGCCCCCCCATAGTAGTGTCCTCTGCCCCCCCATAGTAGTATCCTCTGCCCCCCCCATAGTAGTGTCCTCTGCCCCCCCCCCATAGTAGTGTCCTCTGCCCCCCCATAGTAGTGTCCTCTGCCCCCCCATAGTAGTGTCCTCTGCCCCCCCCATAGTAGTGTCCTCTGCCCCCCCCATAGTAGTGTCCTCTGCCCCCCCATAGTAGTGTCCTCTGCCCCCCCCCCATAGTAGTGTCCTCTGCCCCCCCATAGTAGTGTCCTCTGCCCCCCCTATAGTAGTGTCCTCTGCCCCCCCCATAGTAGTGTCCTCTGTGCCCCCCCATAGTAGTGTCCTCTGCCCCCCCATAGTAGTTTTCCCTTGTCCCCCCATAGTAGTGTCCTCTGTCCCCCCATAGTAGTGTCCTCTGCCCCCCCATAGTAGTGTCCTCTGCCCCCCACCATAGTAGTGTCCTCTGCCCCCCCATAGTAGTGTCCTCTGCCCCCCCCATAGTAGTATCCTCTGCCCCCCCCCATAGTAGTGTCCTCTGCCCCCCCCATAGTAGTGTCCTCTGCCCCCCCATAGTAGTGTCCTCTGCCCCCCCATAGTAGTGTCCTCTGCCCCCCCATAGTAGTGTCCTCTGCCCCCCCCATAGTAGTGTCCTCTGCCCCCCCCATAGTAGTGTCCTCTGCCCCCCCCATAGTAGTGTCCTCTGCCCCCCCATAGTAGTGTCCTCTGCCCCCCCTATAGTAGTGTCCTCTGCCCCCCCCATAGTAGTGTCCTCTACCCCCCCATAGTAGTGTCCTCTGCCCCCAGTAGTGTTCTCTGCCCCTCCCCATAGTAGTGTCCTCTGCCCCCCCCATAGTAGTGTCCTCTACCCCTTACCCCCCCCCACACACAAACAGTAGTGTCCTCTGCCCCCCCCCCCCCATAGTAGTGTCCTCTGCCCCTTACCCCCCCCCCCCCACACACACACACACAGTGTCCTCTGCAGTGGTGGTCAGTGTGGACAGTAGGTATGGACACCACAACGACACACTTCCCTTCCCGCCGCTACAACCACAATCCATCCAGACTGGACGGTGAGCTGTGTGGTCGGCATTCTCCACTCCTCATCCATTCTGCAGAATGTTTGTTGGGATCGGCCATAGCTCCCAATGGTCCCTGATTTATAGGGACTGTCCCTGATTTTGGTCTGATCTATATAGTTGTATATAAAATGCACTTTTTTCATCTATCAAGAAGTGTTTTTCAGTGCTAAAACTTTCATCCGATTTCTAAATTGCTGCATTTGTAAAAAAGCCAATATAAAGGAATAGTAGTGGTAAAAAAAGCACTTGTGGGTTTAACCAATCTTGTTTTTTTTGTGTACAATTCTCCTTTGAGGGGGCGTGTCCTATGACTACATACTTTTGCTGATAGGTGTCCCTCATTCCCATCTCAAAAAGTTGGGAGGTATGAGATCGGCTGTCCCCACCGATGACCCCCCCACACACACACACTGCCCAATCCCAGACCAGCTGTGCAGCTCTGACAGTCTCATATTTCATCCCTCTTCTATGGGGACAATGACAACCAGGACTGTTCACATGGACACCTAGCTCTCTTCCACCGATTTATCACTAATAATCCCCATCTATCCATCCATCCATATGACAGAGGGTCTGACCTGAGGAAATGTCTCCTATCAGTGACTGACCACAGGAGGGCTCCAGGCAGGAGAATGTTATTGGGTCTCCATAGCAACGGCACCGACCACCGACACCGGAAAGAAAGGGGGGCACTTCACATCTCTATCCCGGATACTACATCTCCCGAATCCTCTCCGGAGATTTATAAACAATGGAGGATGTTCTGTACTGTCCATGTGTATATCTGGGGTACATCCATCTCCTCATATCCATCACAGAGATGTACGGGGTCCCCCCCGGGAAGGTTATTGGTACAGTCCATTGATCAGCGCCCATTGGACGGCACTCTAGCCGATGGGCGGGGATAGTGAAGGAGGAGAGACTGGTAGTGCTGGCAAATGGCAAGTGCGAATCACCCCCCGAGTCCCTGCAGATCCTTACACACCTCCACATACTGCCCCATTCCTCATCCCCAGATCCCTTCTGTTACAGTCCGCTCTGCCTCTGTTAATAAAACAATTGTTTACAAAACAGAAAGCAATAACCAATCACGGTCCAGAGTCTCTCCCCGCCAACCAATCACAGCCAAGGGGCTCTCCTACTGAAAACTTAGGTCACACCCCTCCTCCTTCCCAGGTCGCTGGTTCGTCAGATTTGGCGACCCGTCAGATTTTGTAACGAAAGTGAGGTTTCGGCGCCGCCATCTTGCTACACCCCGCACTCCTCCATAGTAAGGATACACTGAGAAGGGGGAAAGCGCACATCTTATTACACCCACCGGAGTTTTGCATTTTACACTATATTTTTAAGAGTAAAATGAGTGTATATAGTGAAATACAGGACTTAGAACTGCCTGCAGCGCTTTGCCATTGCCAGCAGCCCGACTTCTCTCCTCCCACCTCCCGCCCACGAGGGCCGCAACCGAGCCCCTTTCCTCCGCCACCGGTGCTCTTTCTACTCTGCGGATCAATAGACAGTAATGGAGCCGTTAACTCTGGTGTGTCCCCACTGGAAGCTACACTGTGCAGAGTGGATGAGCAACGGAGGAGGGGGGGGGGGGTTCCTGCTGATGATCACCTCTTATCCTAACTGTCAAACTGCCAAATCTAACTGTCATTCCTCTCTTGATCCTCTCCACTGCATCATGTCCCAGAGGAGCCGCTGCCGGCGGAGATGTGACCACCTCTTCTGGACCCTCTTCCCTCACCTCTGCCTGGTGCTGTACAGCTTCGCCGGGGGCCCCCTTATTCCAATGGCTGGAGGGGCGACCAATCCAAAGCGGACATCCTGCTAGAGAAGCTCTGCAACATTTCAGGGGCCGTGAACAGGAACGCCAGCGCCAGTGAGCCCCCTTGTATGTTTATATTTCTAGATTTTATACACATACGGAATTAAATGTTTTGACTTCGCTTGCTGCATGCTTGTTCTAGGGCAGTGACTGAGTATTGAAGCCAAAAACAGCCAGGGAACTGGTATTTTTTCCAATGGTGGCCACTGTGTGTCTCTTTGCAGGCAAAAAAAATCCCACTCTTGAGATGTCTATCCTATTAGTAACATGGCCAACAGGTCCCATATATACCAGCCAGACCAGTACAGTAGCTAGGTGGTTGCCATGATCACAGTACAGGTCCTCTTTACCCTCTCTGGGGGAGCAGTCAGCTGCGGGGGCCCTTACCAGGTTGGTGTTGTGGGTGTCACACTCACCGCCGTTCACTCACAAAAACTGAGACACAGAGTGTCAATAGTATCCATAGCAACATGTGTCATGGCCTCACTTTTATGGAGATGAAAGTTGCCTGGTAGCTGTTAGTGACCACATCACTTCCTGTTCTGATACCATGGTGATGTGGGGTCACCCATAGCAACCAGATTACTCAATACAGGGGAGGGGGAAGATGGTTCCTGATTGGTTGTTATGGAATAACGCTCTCTACATATTATCGTTTGCCTGTCAGAGCACTGCACAGTGCACCGTAACCTGTAGAAACCCAATTTTAGTTTTATGGAGGGGAATTGTAATTTAGACAGACAGATGTCTTCTGGATGGGGAGCCACCAGCCAATGGACACGTGTGGGTAGCCGCCCGACTGAGTACCTCAGCGGCGCTTTGCCGGCGGTTCCCATTCAGATCAATGGGCAGGAGCGGTGTATACACCCGCTCCTTCACCGCTCCAAAGATGCGGCTTGCAGGAGTGGTTACCACTGTTTGCTTTTTTTTTTTTTCAAAAAATTAGCAATAAAAGTGTATTAAAAAAATATTTTTTTGGGCAGGTGTGGGTGCGGGGGGGGGGGGGGGCAGGGGTGTGTCTCTGAATGGCAATTTGGAAATGTGATCACCCTGGGGGGGGGCCTGGAGCACCGCTATGAAATCAGTATTTTTTGCTAGAAAATTGCTTAGAACCCCCAAACATTATATATTTGTTTTAAGCAGAGACCCTAGAGAATAAAATGGCGGTCGCTCCAATATTTTATGTCACGCTGTATTTGCGCAGCGATCTTTCCAACGCATTTTATTTTAGCTGTAAAAAATGCACTTTAATGAATTAAAAACAAAACAGTAAATTTTGCCCAATTTTTTCTATGATGTGAAAGATGATGTTACGCCGAGTAAATCGACAGCGAACATGTCATGCTTTAAAATTACACACGCTCGTGTAATGGTGTAATGGTGACTACTGTACTTAAAAATCTCCATAGGCAATGCTTAAATTTTTTTTTTTACAGGTTACCAGTTTAGAGTTACAGAGGAGGTCTAGTGCTAGAATTATTGCTCTCACTCTTAACGATTGCGGCGATATCACACATGTGTAGTTTGAACACCGTTTATAAATGCGGGCGCAACTTACGTATGTGTTTGCTTCTGCACGCAAGTTCGGAGGGATGCTTTAAATTTTTATTTTTACACCGTCACTTTAATTTTTATTTATTTATTTTTTTGATCAGTTTTATTGCTGTCACAAGGAATGTAAATATCTCTGTGACAGCAATAGGCACGAGTAAACCGGAAGAGATGTCATGACTTGCTTCTGGGGTACCATAGCTGAGACCCGATCAAAGCCGGCTCTGTTTGGGTCTCCGGCCAGCCGGCGAATGTGCTGATTGGTTGCTCAGGGATCTCGGTGGGATGGGAGAGCCCGAGCGAGCAGCGGGAGGGGGGGTGAAAGGAATGCTGCTTGTAACAACAGCCAACCGTCCGCTCTAAAAACGGTACTGGGGTGAACGGCAGCTGCAGGCATCACCCCGGGACACCCACTTTTCACCAAATGATGTACAGGTTCGTGATTTGGCGACAAGTGGTCAAAGTGCAACAATAAAAATGAAAAATTCCTCTAAATATATTGCCTGGGGGGTCCCCTTGGTCTGCATGTTAAGTGTCGCACCTGTACTGTGTATAGAACCTGCTGCAGGAAAACTGACATTTATATTTAAAAAAAAAAAATAAAATGACACTTAAAAGAGAAGTATGTATGTTTTTGTTTTTTTTTCTCAAGATTCATACTTACCTAGGTGGATGCAGCAGGTTCCCCGGTGTCACCGCCGATGGCTCGGTTCTTTGACCTCCCCGAGCAAAGAGCTGCTTCCTGCCAATCAGCAGCTCTCCTGCTCTGTTCCTCCATGCTCACTGGAGCGCTGAGCTGCGGTGGGGCGGGGAGCGGCCCCCTCAGCGGGGAGCAGAGCGGCGGAGACGGCTATCAGTCCAGGCACCTGGCGGGTCCAGACTCCCAGAGTCGGGATGACGCGGTGCCTGCACTGATCAGTTTAACGTCAGCGGAGAGCGGATTCCAGACCTCTCTCTGCTGAAAACGGGTCACAGGAGTGCAAAACGAATTGCACTCCTGTGATCCAGGAGAGAAGCCCAGCCGCATGAGCTCAAGCTGGACTTCTCCTTTAAATTGCCGGTAATACAAAAATGATTAAAAAAACAAAAGAAACAGCGTGGGGAGGTGGGTGCTTTGGGGCAGGGGGGCTCTGCGCCTTACCTATAAAAGAACTGTCAAACGGCAAGCCAGGCATACGGCTATTTGCCTTAGTTGACATTGGAGCGTTTTTGTTTTTTCTTTTCCGGGTGCAGCGGGGCGTTGTGAATGATGATGGATTTACATCGGGGGACATTGTTTTTTTAAATAAAGGAATTGGCAAAAACTTGTTTACTGTTTTTATTTGTTTTGACACTTTTTTTGGCGAATAGGTAAGGGTACTAAGTACCCCATACTCATTCACATGGGGGGGCAGGATCTGAGGGCCGCCTTGTTAAAGGGGACTTCCAGATTCCAATAAGCCCCCCCACCCATCAATATTGGGGACAAGGTGCTTTGGGGTGCCAAGGCTGCATGTTTGGGTAAGGGTCCGTTATGGATTTTGGGGAGACCCTACGCCGTTTTTTTTTTTTTGTGGGGTTCACCTTAAAATCCATACCAGACCCGTAAGGAACACCCATGCGATCCAATTCTGGTACGGACCAAAAAAAAGGGTCCTGCATGACTTTGGTCTGAATGCGATGCAAATTCAGCCATACAAGCTGTATGGCTGAATTCGCATCGCACAGACATTGAATGTGATCTGCACCGCAGTGCTGTGCGAATCACATGCGATGTCTGACATTGCAAGAGTGTGAACCCGGCCTTAAAGACGCCGCGGTCAGCTTCTCGGCCCTGCTCCATAACAACAAGCTATTCACTGTGCCCTGATTCACACCCGCTGAACGCCCTGCAAATTCGGGTGTTTGGTGAACAGGCCGTGTTCAGGCCAAACTTTTGCTCGGCCCGAACCATTCGCCCAACTCTATTTATAATGTTTTCTTCTCTGTGATGTTATTGAAGTTTCTCTCTCATGATATATAGACAGGTTTACACAGAGAGGAAGTGATCAACCCTAGAGAGCTGGCAGTGTCTTTCCAATGTGTCTCCACCCAGAGCCAATGTACAATGAGAAAAGTCGTAGAGAAGGTCTCACAGAAAATGGCCGCTGGCTTGGTGTGAATAGCACTGAGCTGGGGACAGGGCGCTTCCTATAGAAATTAGTGATTGTTTTCTCTTGTTTGGTATAGGATGTTTCTTAGCTGCAGATTCTGATCCAGGTGAGGGTAAAACAAGCAGGGCTTTATTTCTCTCACAAAATTCCCCCTCGGTCGCTGGAACGCTGTCTGTGTTCTGATAGTGAAAGAGAGAAACTGGATTGTGGGCGGGGTTATCTCCAGACTTATGTTAATAGTACTAACATCAATGCTGGGGGTAATTATTGCATCAATTGCACCAATGCTTGGGTTTATTATTGTGCTCAGTGTATGAATGCTGGGGGCCAGTATTGGGATCAAAATGAACCCTTGACTACAGGCCGTGGTGGTGTCATGTGAGGAGGACCTTTAGGAAAGCTTTGCTTTGTATCTGAGGTCTGCCAGGGGGTACTGCAGAGCTGTGGGCAATGTAGAAAAGTGCATCCAGCTAGGGAAGAGAGCGCAACCCGAAATCACCCCTAATATTGCTGTACCTAGAGCAGACTGATTTTACTGGCTCCGACAACTCTGTTTCTATATTGTTTTCGGTGACGTTTATCGAAGTTTCTCTCTCCTGATATTTCAGATAATGGCCCCCAAGGCAGAAGATGATCTCATCCCAGTTATCACCGTTCTCCAGCCCTGGACACCCTCCACACCTAGAGATGCTTCCACCGCTGTCATATCCTACAATGATCTCATCCCAGGTATCACCGTTTTCCTGCTCTTGACACTCTCCATACCTAGAGATGCTTCCACCACTGTCCTATCCTACAATGAATACCCTCTGATGCCCCAGGACTGCCATGGTACACATCAGAGGGACTTTAGAAAGTGTTTCTTCTCCTCCTCTTCTCTTCAGGGGTATAATTGCAATAAAATCACCATTCTTTGACACTTCATGTAATAAGGGGTGGCAGGAGAGTGTCAGCAGGCGCCCTCTTATTGCTGAAATGCAGATGGCGAATTTTTAGCCGACGGTATGAATTGTGAGTTGTACATGTATCTGATGGTTTATGTATCCATCTTCCTGTCTCTCTATTTAAATAAACCAATATGTTTTAAAGTCTTAGTAAAGCTCAATTCTTTTGTGACAACTCGGAAAAATCCTCACAAATGAAAGCAGAGAGTACTGACCAAGGGCGTTGCTAGATCTACAGAAGATCTGGGGCTAGAGCCCATAGCACCGTATTAAAGAAAGTCATACACTTGGGCGAGCGTACACATGTATATAATATATGTGTGTGTGCATATATCCCCAGAGAGCTCCCCACTTACATCAGGGTCCCCAGAGAGTCCCCCACTTACATCAGGGTCCCCAGAGAGCCTCCCCCTGCATCAGGGTCCCCAGAGAGTCCCCCACTTACATCAGGGTTCCCAGAGAGTCCCCCACTTACATCAGGGTTCCCAGAGAGTCCCCCACTTACATCAGGGTTCCCAGAGAGCCCCACTTACATCAGGGTCTCCAGAGAGCCTCCCCCTGCATCAGGGTCCCCAGAGAGCCTCACTCTTAAATCAGGGTCCCCAGAGAGCCTCCCCCGGCATCAGGGTCACCAGAGAGCCTCCCCTCTGCATCAGGGTCCCCAGAGAGCCCCCCACTTACATCAGGGTTCCCAGAGAGCCTCCCTTCCCCTTGGGGACCTCTGCAGAGACTCGGGGCTATTGGCCCCAGATTCGGGGCTATACTCCCAAAAGCCACCCCTTAGCGATGCCACTGGTGCTGACTATTAAAAAGTGCTCCTAAGTAACTATTCTTCTCTTTTTATTCATAGGTTTACATGACTACCTGGCTCATTCTAGGCTCTTCACTGCTCGGGCAGGACCAAGCCACGATATGTCATGCTGACATGATCACTCTTCCCAGTCTGCCCTACCAGCAATGACAGCCAGTCTTTCTATAGGAGCTACTGTCAATCAGTGCTATTATCTGAAAAACTAAAAGAAAGAACTGCGCTATAAGTGAATTTGCAAAAAATGACTCGTGTGCAATAAATTAGTGTGCACAATAAACCCACAAAATGTATCTAAACCACATCAAATCATATTAATTGTGATGTAAAGTCCATAGGTGCAGGAGAGATGAGAGGAATCCTCTGGTAATTCTCCGTGAGGGTCAGGGAAAAGAGTGGAATGACAGACACACCCTGTGAAGTCATCCTCCACCATCAAACATATGTGCTTACCAGATGGAAGGCACAATAAGGCACATCTTGGGATAATATCCAGGTCAGGCGGTACAAATCTTTACTAGATGATCCTACGGATGTTGAGCCTGTAAACGTGGGTCCTGAAGACCAGCATGCGATCTCCCTCCGTGAGCGTAGCTCCAATCAAACCATACACCGAATTAGCCACATAAGGGTAGAAGAGAGGCAGCCATAGCGTAAATCCAATATGATGTTTTATTTAAAATAGGTTAAAAAACTTACAAAGCTGTAGTTAAAAAGAGCATTCGCCAAGCCGGCAAGCGAGCGCCCGTTCAGAGATGAGTGCAATGACGTCAGAGCGTCATTATTAGTGCTATTATCTGTCCCAACTGCCTCTGTCAAATCCAGCACCATCTAACTGGGTAGACAATTATGTTTATTGACAGCAGCTCCTATGGAGAGCCTGGTTGTCATCGCCTGCAGGGCAGACTGGGAAGAGTGATCATGTCAGGATGACCTGTTGCGGACTGGTCCTGCCCGAGCAGTGAACAGCCTAGAATCAGCCAGGCCTCCAAAAACAAGGTATATGCGGTTAGGGAATCAGATGTGTATTTTATGCCCTTTTAACATCCTAAAGATGAGCGTTGGATTTTGGCCCCTCTATGTGGCTAGGTAGTAGGAAAAAAAAAAAAAGACTCTCCTCAATGTGGTGCCCCCATACTCAGGAGGAGGAGCAGAAAGATTTTTTTGGGGGTGTAATTGTCAGTATGTCTATACTGTGTGTGAGAAATATCTTATTAAAATGAGGAGACACCTCCAGCGCTGTCCAGAGCCCGCAAAGATGGTCCAAAACGGCCCGGCGGGGACTAAACCAGCCGACGCACAGCCCACGGAGATCTAAAGATGGCGCCGGTGCCTCTTCCTTGTGTAGGAAGCCGCCAAAGGGCAAGCTGCAAGCTGTATTTCCTGCCGTAGATTTGTAAAGTCCACTTGAAAGACTACCATTGTTATTTTTAGTTATGACAACATCTAAAAAAGTAATACTGGTTTCACTGAAAGTTGCGGTGAATTTTAAATGAAATTCATTTTGGTTCATAGCGGAAATACAGTCCTCCAGTTCAACCACAGAGCCCTCCCACAACAACAAGATATCATCTATGTAGAGGAACCAAGCTGCCACATGATGCGTATGTAGCTTGAATGATTCATCAGCCAGGAAAGACTGCTCCCACTCCCCCAGGTACAAGTTGGCATACCTGTATGTTTATTATATAGTGTAATTCCCTCCTGACTACTTCCCCTGACGAAGGGACGTTTTGTGTCCTGAAACGCGTTGGACTGTCTGGACCTTTATGGGAACTCCATCATCATTGTTATCTTTTATTGGTTTGATAATTTATAATTGTATATATGTACATTTTGTTGAATAAAATATATTTATATTTTTGTACTTTAGTTGCCGTTAAAGTCCCAGTTCATTTTGGGGGGGTAGCTCCTTTCTCTATTAACTGTTTCAAGGGATGTTGGCAATCATTTATGGGCGTGGTTGGATGTTCTCTTTTTATGTCTGTTCTTGTTTGCAATTGAACGGGCGCATAGAGTTCCTATGCGGCCTCCACCATCAGGAGCTCCCCCGCCACCCCTACTGGAGGTCAAGACTGATCCACAAGGATGCTATGTTGCTCTGGTCTTTAAGTATATGGAAATACTATATACCATAGTGAATGTTTATATTCTGCCACCTTTTGATTTACAAAGATTATCTGATTGTATGGCTACAGTACTCCCTATGGTACAGGGCATTATAGGGGGAACTTTTGATATGGGGATGGATAGACTCTGATGTGCCAGAGCACACTCTCACGCCTTAAGAGACTGGGCAGCAGCCTCTGATGTAATTGAAATATGGCGATGGAAACACCCAGATAAGAGGGAATTTTTATGCTCATTGGAGTCCTATAAATCTCTGTCCCGACTTGATATGTTTTTCCTATCTCGAGATGTTTTACACAAAGTGGAAGAGGTGTTATATATCCTGAGAGCACTATCTGATCATTCTCCATAGGAGCTTACAATCTGAGTGTCTAGACCTCCTGGTGGCCAGGTTTGGCGTATGAGTCCTTATTGGATGGTAGAGCCGTTGGTTCTTTACACTTGCACGGATGCTATCTCCAAATTTTGGTTGAAAAATGCCCAGGAAGTGTCAGTGCTAATTACATGGGATGCTTTTAAGGCAGTACTAAGGGGAGCTTATATGGAAGGAGTTTCAGACCTTAAAGAGGAGTTCCACCCAGGGGGTCCATTAAAAAAAAAAAAAAATTAAAAGTCAGCAGCTACAAATACTGCAGCTGCTGACTTTTAATTGGACACTTACCTGTCCCTGGGTCCAGGGATGCGGGGGATCGAAGCCCCGCTCGTCCCCCCCCTCCGCTCGTCGGCGCCGGCATTTCAACTGTGGGCGCCGGGCTGTGGCTTCACAGCCTGGCACCCACTGCGCATGCGGGAGCGGTGCCACGCGCCATAATTGGCCGCTCAATCACCTGGGACCTGTAATGGGTCCCAGATGATTGACAGGAGGGAGGGAGCAGAGCGGAGCCCTTCCTGTGCCGAGGGGGAAGTGATGTCACCAGCCCAGGCAAAGGAAGAGGCAGACTACGAGGGACCACCTAGCAACAGGCATTTAGAGGTAAGTAAAAAAAAAAAATATCCGAATGTTTTTTTGGTTTTTTTTTTTAGAATTTTTCAGGTATTTTTATTTTTTTGGGTGGAACCCCACATTAAGAAAGCTAATGAGGAACGGGAGTTTACTTTGGCTACCGAACTAAAAGAGGCTGAGTAGCATTATATCAGGGATCCCTCCCAATTTTGTTACAAATTATTACAGGATGCCCGAAGGGCTTATGAGCTGGCTCTAGTGACAAAGACTCAAAAATGTTTACTATATTAGCGTCAGAGGGTTTTTGACACCGGGGACAAAAATGGGAGGCTCCTTGCCTTCTTAGCTAAATCTATACCCGATCCCATCACTATTTCTAGCATCTATGATAGTTCAGCCACTCTCCAGTCCTCTCAGGATTGGTTTATGGATGCCTTTTTCCAATTTTACTCAGGCCTTTATAAATCCCAAGCTCATTATACTCCCCCAGAACTATATGAATATGTAGACTCTTTAACCTTCCCTACTGTCATGGTTATGCAATAGAGTTTGTCGATCAGCATACCTGTCTCCATGTGTTCATCTCTAGAGACCAGCTGACCCTCACCTGACTGCTTTTGTAACCTCTCCTTTAAGCATGGCCCCACCCCAGGCCCTATCAGGGAACCCTATATTAACCTGTGCACTGCAAGCCAGCAGTGCTGATCAACCATTGTGTGTTAGCCTCTGTGTGTACTTGCTGTGTTTCCTATACCTGATTCCTGTTACTGACTTTGGCCTGTTCTTACTATTCCTGTCTGCTCGTGACCCTAACCTTTGGCGTGTTCCCGACCATCCCTGTTTGCCTGTGACCCTGAACCTTGGCGTGTACTCTGTGTCCTTGCCTGCTAGTTGCCCCGACATTTGGCTACCTCCTTACTATTCCTTGCTGTCCTGGGCTGCTGTTTCCTCTCCATCCTGCTGTAGCCTACCGCGAGCGTGAGCTGGGAGACCCTGGGGGCCACGACCTGGAGCCAGTTGCAGCCCAGTCCATCCTCACCACTAGAGGCTGTGGTGAACACCAACTGGCTCTTAGACTCCGCGCCCACTATGCTCTAACTCACTGTGGGATCCGTGTTGGTGCTCCAGGGGTCCTGCCTTCCTGAACCACCCCAAGTTCCATCTGCAGCAGTCAGCCTTAGGGTCCACTATCATAGCGGTGCACTCCTGACCCCAACGGGGTGCATCTGTCACCTGGATACAGGTGACCTGACACCTACCTTATCAAGTGAACAACACATATCCCTGGAAGCACCCATTTTCATTGAGGAGATAGAGTATGCCCTTAAAAACTTTGCTAAACATAAAACACCAGGGCTGGATGGGTTCCCCATTGAGTGGTATTTGACGCATCTGGATGTCCTGGTCCCGAGACTACATAAACTTTATTCCACTATCTTTACACAGAAAAGTCTCCTTCCATTTATGCGTGAGGCCTTAATCGTATTGATTCCAAAACCTAATAAAGACCCCCCTTTACTGCGAATCCTATAGGCCAATTTCCCTGATTAACACAAATCTTAAGATTATATCTAAAATTCTAGCCTCCCGCATAAATTTGGTGATTACTACACTAATAAACCCAGATCAAACTAGATTTATTCCTGGGAGATCTACATACAGTGAGGATGGAAAGTATTCAGACCCCCTTAAATTTTTCCCTCTTTGTTATATTGCAGCCATTTGCTAAAATCATTTAAGTTCATTTTTTTCCTCATTAATGTACAGACAGCACCCCATATTGACAGAAAAACACCGAATTGTTGACATTTTTGCAGATTTATTAAAAAAGAAAAACTGAAATATCACATGGTCCTAAGTATTCAGACCCTTTGCTGTGACACTCATATATTTAACTCAGGTGTAAGCCACTGTGCAGCCCTCTGGAATCCTGCTGGGCAATCTGAGAAACGTATTTGCTGGCTTTCACCCGGGGTATCATATGAGGGAAAGAGGAATGCCCATAGCCTGATATTTCTCTACGCGTTTCATCATCCAAGGCTCCAGATTGCGTCACTTCCAGTCTGAGCGGTGATTGTTGTTTACACAGCGCCGGCTCTGGTTTCGCTATTGCATGTTTATAACTGTTTAAAATGTGAGTATATCTCTCAATTTTTTATAAAATAAAGCCAATCTTAAGCAATATCACGCTATGGGCATTCTTCTTTCCCTCATATGATACCCTGGGTGAAAGCCAGCAAATACATTTCTCAGATTGCCCAGCGGGATTCCAGAGGGCTGCACAGTGGCTTATACTGTGAAGGCATAACACCCCTGGGGGGTAATGTTATCTGGTGAGTGCAATCACATTATCAACACGGCTAATATCACCTGGCACTACTGTCACTTTGAAAGGATAACCAGCACCAATTTCTGATGAAGCACTGGACACTAGGGGTGCAACGGATCGTCCATGATCCGTGATCCGTACGGATCAACCTCCGCGGATCGGGACACCCGCGATCCGCAGAGCGCTCTGTGGCCTCGGCCATGGGAAAGGCCGTGGCTTCGGCCTAGCTCCGGAGCGGCAGCCATCTTGGTACACCCGGCGGCCGGAGCGATCACTTGTAACAAACCGGCGTCATGTCATGACGCCGGTTTCTCTCTCCCCCCTGCCAAAACTCTGTAATGCCCTGCCAAAACTCTGCAATGCCCTGCCAATACTCTGCAATGCCCTGCCAATACTCTGCAATGCCCTGCCAATACTCTGCAATGCCCTGCCAATACTCTGTAATGCCCTGCCAAAACTCTGTAATGCCCTGCCAAAACTCTGCAATGCCCTGCCAATACTCTGCAATGCCCTGCCAATACTCTGCAATGCCCTGCCAATACTCTGCAATACTCTGCCATACCCTGCCAATACCCTGCCAATACTCTGCCAATACCCTGCCAATATACCCGCCAATACCCTGCTAATATATTATTACAGTGGGGGAGATTGTGGATATTACAGTGGGGGAGATTTTTTTTTGTTGATCCGAAAATGATCCGAACCGTGAGTTTTTTGATCCGTTGCACCCCTACTGGACACTGTTTTTTTAAACACAAGTCACTTTATTCATTGAATGGACTAATTGCCATTGATTTAGTGTTTGAAGCAACTTTATCATTTGTTTTGTTTTTTTGTATTTGGGTTTATACTGTGGTTAAACACAGAGACGCACATTTATTCATATTTTTTTTTTAATTTATGCATTTTCCTTTTTTTATTTTATCTTTCTTGATCCTTTGTGAATATACATTTGTACACTTGCCTCTGGTTTTTGACACAGAGGGTTAATCTCATTGATCACTTTGCACAAACAGGGAAAAGAGAACTTTTATTTCTTCATAATTTTAGTTCACGGTACAGATCAGGTTTTGGTTTGCATACCCCAGAGGGTGTAAAACACCAGGTGGTCACATTACAACAGAGGGTGTAACACGGGAGTCAGTTACACCTGTCTAATGTTTAGCACCTATTTTTGCAATACACTCTGTAATTAACAGGCAGAGGGTGTGACACTTTTTTATACTTTTTATATTTTTTACACCCCAGGGGGTGTAACACATTAGTGGCACCAGACGTTGTAACACGGTAGTTGGTCATATTTGTTTTGAAGTTTTGCGCCTTCTATTTCTTCTAAATTCACTGTGTGATCAACAGGCAGAGGATGTAACACTTCAATTTTTACAATTAGATCAAAGAAGAAATAGCGCCACGCCTACTCTTTCCCAATTCACCTTGGGATTTTTTCTGGTCTCAGGGTGAATTGGACTAAGTCCAGTGTGTTCTCTGTGGATCCTACCCTCTCATTTGATCTTCCCTTAGACTGCCCGTTACAAGTCACTTCAGTGTTTAACCAATACAGGGCATTTTCACCCCCTTCCTGCCCAGGCCATTTTTCAGCTTTCAGCGTTGTCACACTTTGAATGACAATTGCGCGGTCATACAACACTGTACCCAAATGAAATTTTTATGATTTTTTCCCCACAAATAGAGCATTATTTTGGTGGTATTTGATCACATCTGCGTTTTTTATTTTTTTGCGCTATAAACAAAAGAAGAGGGACAAGTTTGAAAAAAACACAAGGCCGATACTTATTCTTCTACATATTTTTGGTAAAAAAAAATCGCAATAAGCGTATATTGATTGGTTTGCACAAAAGTTATAGCGTCTACAAAATAGGGGATAGATTTATAGCATTCTTATTATTTATTTATTTATTTTTTTTACTAGTCATGGCGGCGATCTGCGATTTTTATTGTGAGTGCGATATTGCTGCGGACACATCGGACACTTTTGACACATTTTTGGGACCATTCACATTTATACAGCGATCCGTGCTATAAAAATGCACTGATTACTGTATAAATGTGACTGGCAGGGAAGGGGTTAACACTAGGAGGTGATCGAGGGGTTAACTGTGTTCCTAGGGAATGTTTCTAACTGAAGGGGGAGGGGACTCACAAGGGGAGGAGACCGATCTGTGTTGCTCTGTACTGAGAACACAGATCGGTCTCCTCTTCTTTCTGACAGGACGTGGATCTGTGTGTTTAATGCCATGTTACCGCGCAATCGCGTGTGCCTGGCGGACATCGCGGCCGCCGGGCACGCGCATCGGGTGCCCAGTGACACTGCGGGCGCGCGCGATTGCCCTCATATGACGCCCTCCCAGAACGAGAGACGCGCCGCCTGGCCGTCATATGACAGTACAATCACCGATCTCTACCTATATTACTAATAACCTCTTAGCATCCTTTAAAACTAAAATGACCAGCTGGGCAAACTTGCCATTGACGTTAATGGGTAGAGTTAACTTATTTAAAATGGTGTTTTTGCCCAAATTCCTATATAACTTGGAAAACAGCCCTGTGTATGTACCTAGGAAAAATTTTCAGGAAATTGATTCTCTATAGACGACATTTCTGTGGTCCCCCAAGAACCCTAGAATAGCCCTGGCAACGTTGCAATTGCCTACGGCTCAGGGTGGATTTCAGACTATATTACTATGCATCACAACTGGTCTATATACACTGGTGGCTTTTCCCACAGTTATATAATGCCACTACAGCGGCGGAGGCCTGATTGCTTTCCTCCTATGAAGCTCTGAATAACTTAAAGGGGTTGTAAAGGTATTTTTTTTTTTCTTTAAAAATAACAAACATGTTATACTTACCTTCACTGTGCAGCTTGTTCTGCACAGAGTGGCCCCGAACCTGCTTTTCTGGGGTCCCTCGGCGGCTGTCTCAGCTCCTCCCCGCAATAACTAACCACCTTAATGCGAGCTCCCTCGCATGGTGGATAGTTATTGCGGGCGCGCTCCCGTGATACAGCCGGCGGCTATAGCCGCTCGCTGTATCACTCGGCCCCACCCCCCGGCGCGCCGCGTCATTGGATGTGATTGACAGCAGCGCGAGCCAATGGCTGCGCTGCTTTCAATCCATCCACTATAGCCAATCAGCGACCAGGCTGATCGGCTGAATGGAGGTCGGGAACGAGCAGGCGAGTTTTTGAGGTGTCAGGTAAGTAAAACGGGGGGGGGGCTGGGGGCGGCGGTATTATCAAAAGTTTTTTCACCTTAATGCATAGAATGCATTAAGGTGAAAAAATTTATACCTTTACAACCCCTTTAATATGTCAAAAACGGTTAGGGTTATTGAGGGTACAGAGATGTTAAAGGTCTCTCTTAAAATATACGGACACTGTCTCTCTTTGGTTCCAGATGGCCCAGGTCCCATTTCCACTAATCACCCTATATGATTTAACCCCACATTTCCTCATTTTTATAACCTACCTGACACCTGCCTCTGGGCTTCAAAGGGGTTAAAATATATACATCAACTATATGACCCAGGACAATTTAAAACTTTCCCAGTACTACAGCGGGAACTCGGGATTCCTAATACATGGATTTTTAAGTATCTTCATGTGGCCCTGTCCCAATTGGGACTTAGAGGCATATACTTTCAAAACTCTACCTTTAGAAAGGGTGCTAATACAACCACAACACACAGGTCTAATCTCCTCATAGTATAAGATTTTAGGGCAACACAAATTCTTTAGACTACAAACCCTGAAAAATCATTGGATAGTGGACATCCCAGATCTCTCGGATGGAAACTGGAAAGAGCTTCTTAAAGTGGAGTTCCACCCACTTTTACAACTCTTCAGCATCCCTCACTAAACTGTGCACTGTAAACGAATTGGATATTTTTTAATTTATTTTCTCAGCACCTACTGTATATCTGCTGTATTCATTTTTCACTTCCTCCTCCCTGGCCGCAGCCCATCGCATCATTTCCTGTTTGCAATGCCTTCTGGGAAGAGGCAACTTCCTCTGACACTGCCATTGCTATGGAAACCTGACCTAAAACCTATTACACTGCTTGTGCTGCACTGAGCATGTGCGAGATCTGCAGGGAAGAGACCCAGACAGAAATACAGTCTGGCTTCAGATGCCCACACTTAAGATGGCCACGGCCTGCTGTAAGTTTATAAAATAACAAACCACTGCTATAAACTAACAAAAAAGACCTTAGTTTACAGACTAACTTTACTAGAATACATTAAGCTTGTGTATTATAGGGGTATTTTTATTTAAAAAGTATAATTTCGGCCGGAACACCACTTTAATACGTATTTTGTCACTGCAATCTCTGCTAGGCACAGGATGATACAATTATGTATCTTTCATAGAATTTATTATACTCCATTAAAACTCTTCCAAATGCATAAAATAAACAGTAACATATGCCATAAATGTCATAAGGACACGGGTGATTTACTTCACATGTTGTGGAACTGCGAAACCATGCGACCATTTTGGTCACAAGTAACCCACTTTATTGCTATTAATTTTAACTGCTTCCCGACTGCCTCACGCATATACTGGGGCAGAAGGGCACGCACAGGCAGATTAACATACCTGTACGTTGCCCTTTAAGAGGGGGCTCAAGGGCGCCCGCCTGGGGGCTCCGTGACTGTGATCGCGGGTCCCGCGATCGTCTCACGGTGAGGAAGAATGGGGAGGTGCTACTGTAAACCAGCATCTCCCCTTTCTGCCTAATGACACTGTCACTGATCAACGCTCCCTCTAATCGGGAGCGGTGATCAGTGACATGTCACACACAGCCCCCCCCCCCAGTTAGAATCACTCCCTAGGGCGCACTTAACACCTACGGCGCTACCTAGTGGTTAACCCCTTCACTGCCAGTGACATTTTTACAGTAATCAATGCAATTTTTTAGCATTGATCCCTGTTTTAATGCCAATGGTACCCAAAAATGTGTCAAAATTGTCCGATGTGTCCGCCATAATGTCACAGTCACAATAAAAATCGCTGAACGCCGCCATTACTAGTAAAAAAAAAACTATCAATAAAAATGCCATAAAACTATCCCCTATTTTGTAGACGCTATAACTTTTGCGCAAACCAATCAATAAACGCATATTGCGATTTTTTTTTTTTTTTTTACCAAAAATATGTAGAAGAATACGTATCGGCCTAAACTGAGGGAAAAAAATGTTTTTTTTATATATTTTTTGGGGATATTTATTATAGTAAAAAAGTAAAAAATAATGCGTTTTTTTTTTTTTTTCAAAATTGTCGCTGTTTTTTTGTTTATAGCGCAAAAAATAAAAACCGCAGAGGTGATCAAATACCACCAAAAGAAAGCGCAATTGTCAGTTAAAGCGACGCAGTGCCGAATCGCAAAAAGTGCACTGGTCAGGAAGGGGGGTAAATTC
The DNA here is from genome assembly GCF_042186555.1 of Aquarana catesbeiana. Classification (NCBI taxonomy): domain Eukaryota; kingdom Metazoa; phylum Chordata; class Amphibia; order Anura; family Ranidae; genus Aquarana; species Aquarana catesbeiana. Next base: position 57,875,088 of record NC_133325.1, read on the forward strand.
TTCCGGGGCTGAAGTGGTTCATTTACCCAATGTGTGCAGTCCAAAGTGGTGTATATTAGCGGTGCTCAAGGATGTGGAATTAAGCTCATATCAAAAACAATTTCTACGCTTCTTATTATTTTACGC